>NC_062551.1:31554107-31856328 GCF_016906955.1 Phacochoerus africanus | reverse complement strand
ATTTCACTACAGTCATTTGGCTTTTGTAACTGGAGGGGAAACCAGTTGACTTTCAGCATGAATCTAGTTTTTGTTTGCAACTCTGATGGTGAGTTTGAAAAAGAAAGATAAGAACCAGTTTATTAATTGCACGGCTTGAGAAAAAAACAGCAATAACCATTGTTTCCCTTTAAGAAAAAAAAAGTAGAGGTCCCAGCTACACATGAGGCCTTAAGTTTAGAGCTGGCCATAACCAAAAACATGGACAAGTGTTTCTGAGTCCACCACTACTTGGTCTCTGTTTCCTGCAAGAAAGAGGGTGGGATTTGAACACATCCTTCGGGGGGCATTGTTTACTGTTTGCACTGATTGATCGATGGATTGCCTCTGACTCCTGCAGCCACATGAAGGGCTTTGTTGATGACTTTCCTTTACAAAGGAAGAGGGAAACGTGCTGGAACTTTCCCCCTTTAGTTTGAGGTTTTCAGAGCAGGTACTAATGGATGAACCTCAGTTCCTAGGATGTCTTTTTCCTTTCCAGAGTGGTTAATTTTTCATCTGGTTTGTGCCTAATTCCGCCCCTTTGTGATAACAAGGCAGGTGTTCAGATGCCACTGGAATAACCTGAATAACACTTTGGATTGCCCTAGACAGAAATGACACACTGGAGTTCCTGTCGTGGCTCAGTGGTTAATGAATCCGACTGGGAACGATGAGGTTTCGGATTTGATCCCTGGCCTTGCTCAGTGGGTTAAGGATCCGGCGTTGCCGTGAGCTGTGGTATAGGTCGCAGATGCGGCTTGGATCTTGAGTTGTTGTGGCTCTGGTGTAGGCCGGCGGCTACAGCTCTGGTTGGATCCCTAGCCTGGGAACCTCCATATGCCGCAGGAGCGACCCTAAAAAAGGCAAAAAGACAAAAAGACAAAAAAAAAAAAAGAAGTGGCACAGTAAAGAATCACCTAGAGGATAAGAACATCAGGGAGTCAGGGATTATTCCGTTCTGTATCACTGAGAGCAGTACTTTCTACCTTGGCTGCACAAGCAGTTATACAAAGAGCTTTTACAACATACTGATGCCTGTTGGGAGTTCCCGTTGTGGCACAGCAGAAACAAATCCGACTAGTTTCCATGAGGATTGGGTTTGATCCCTGGCCTTGCTCAGTGGGTTAAGGATCCAGCATTGCCATGAGCTGCAGTGTAGGTTGCAGATG
The DNA here is from genome assembly GCF_016906955.1 of Phacochoerus africanus. Lineage (NCBI taxonomy): Eukaryota > Metazoa > Chordata > Mammalia > Artiodactyla > Suidae > Phacochoerus > Phacochoerus africanus. The sequence continues at coordinate 31,855,138 of NC_062551.1, read as the reverse complement.
CGGCCCGGATCCTGTGTTGCTGTGGCTGTGGTGTTGGCTGGCAGCTATAGCTCCAATTCGCCCCCTCACCTGGGACCTTCCCATATGCTGTGGGTGTGGCCCAAAAAAGCAAAACAAAACAATCCCATACTGATGCCTAAGACCCATTACCCCTAGGGCAGGGTCTAAGCAAAGGTAATGTTTCTGTTTGCCAGGTGATTCTGATATGCAGTAAGGTTGGAGCTTCTCTCGTTGAGGCTTCCAGTATCTTGTTCAAAACCAGGAGGGATAACCTCAAATGTTCTTTCTGCCAGAACATTACAGTATGGTGGGCGGAGAGTTCATTCATTCCGTGTTCAATACACATTTCTTGAGCATCTGTGTTCTAGGTGCTGGGAGTACTTTCAGGAACAAGACTGAGCCTGCCTCGGCCTCCAGATGCTTGCTTTCTAGTGGGTGGAGACACGTAAATATACAAACAGGACTATGGTGTTGAGAAGAAAACAAACCGAGTAACGAGGGGTCAAGGAAGGCCTGTGTGAGGAGCCGTTTTGGCAAGACCCCTGAAGGAGCAGCTGTACCTGGAGCCCACAGGAAGGCAGAGGGAATAGAGGGTGAAAAGGTCCTGAGTCGTCTGGTTGAGGAACAGAAGGGACCGCAGTGACTGTCATTTATCTAGAAAGAGGAGTGGCAGAGAGTGAGCAAGCTCCAGCCTGACACTTCTTAGAGTTTCCACAAATCACTCAGTGTGTGCTTGCCAGATCCTACACACGCTGCAAAGGGAACAAAAAAACACAAAGAGAAGTGTCGGAGCCAGGGTGCTGTGTGCTGGACAGAGAGGGCTCCATGGGATTAGCCAAGAACTGCTGCCTATGAGAAAAAGGTAGGCAGTCCTCCATGACAAGGAGATAAAACATGAAAAAGGGAAAATTCAATTATATATTTGCTATCCAGAGGATTTGGCCTAATTCTTTAGTCTTTTATCTTGTTGCCAACCATCACTCAAATACACTCTATCAGCATGGCAGGCTTCCCTCGTTTTGGAAGACATTCAGTTCTATGACATACTGCTGTTGCGGTCTCTGCCCAACCAAACTTTCTGGAAGGTAGCATGTTTGTAAAATATCTACAGTGTTGGAGAAATCAAATACGTGCCTGTAAGGAGACCTAATTTCTATGAATTTCTTGTTTTAAGAAACGTCAACTCAGCTCCTTATTTTCACACCAAGACTTCAATTGTGTAGGGACACTAACTGCTTAACATCTAATGGTAACCAGAGAAAAAAGCTACACTGATTTATTTTCAGCAAATCTTTCTAAGGCCTTTCTGCTCTTAGATTTAAAAAAGTAATAATTATTGAAAAAATAAAAGGAGTTCCCATTGTGGCTCAGTGGGTTAAGAACCCAAATAGTATCCATGCGGATGCAGGTTCTCCCTGGCCTCGCTCAGTGGGTTAAGGATCTGGCATTGCTGCAAGCTGCAGCGTATGTTGTGGATGCAGCTGGGATCATGCATTGCTGTGGCTGTGGTGCAGGCCAGCAGCTTCAGTTCCAATTCAGCCCCTAGTCCAGAAACTTCCATATGCCTCTGGTGAGACCCTAAAAAGAAGAAAAAATTTTACTAAAATATGGTGGATTTACAATGTTGTGTTTCAGATATACAGCAGAGTGCTTCATATCATACATATTCTTTGCTCTTGGATTAAAATAATTTTTTTTTCAATGATATAACCTGGAATTAATTTTCCTAGTTGGCATGTTGTTGCTCATCCTCTATAAAACATACCATGGGTTCAGTGCAAAGAAAACAATTATAGCTAATACGCATCCTCAACAAGAATTCCAATAATTCCCACGTGCTTTTACATAGGAGATGGTATGACACCCTTATAAAATAAGAGTGCTTTAAAAGCTGATCTTAATAAGAATGGTAGCGCTTCTTAAGAAATCTATATGAAGCAAGAAAAAACTCAGTTATTAAAACAAAAGGACTATGGTAATTGTTAAAGGACTTATTTTATACCTAACAGTAATATATGAGCTTAATATAAGCTCTTTTTAAGACAGAAAAAGAAGTGTGAAACCTGGCCAAGGGGATTATGGAAAATGGTGACCAAATTATAGGCATGGCTATACCTAATGGGGAAAAACAAGTCAAGAAATATTTGGAGAAAACCTGTACAATTTTCTTTTTTTGAAGCTTAAACAAGACAAGATTTAAATTGCACCAAGATGGGTTTCTTCTTGAAATAAGATTTCCGTAACACCTATAAAACAAATCAGTTGATTAGAAAAATACATGTCCATGGGTTCCATTTGTCGTTAGGCTCTGTGCTGTGGAGCATATACGCATTTTTGGTTTTTTTAAGTACACCAATTACAGCACCTGTAAATGAAAGTTAAATATTAATAAATGAATAAAATAACTAATTAGTGGGTGTTTATTTACTTCCCCAAATCTGCCATGAGGCAAAAGGACCAGGACTATCTTTTTTTTTTTTTTTTTGCTTTTTGGAGCCGCACCTGCAGCATATGGAGGTTCCCAGACTACAGTTCGAATCAGAGCTACAGCTGCCGGCCTACCCTACAGCCACAGTAAAGCAGGATCCAAACCACATATGTGGCCTGCACCACAGCTCATGGCAATGCCAGATCCCCTACCCACTGCGCAGGGAATTGAACCCCCATCCTCAAGCAAACTAGTGAGGTTCGTTTCCACTGTGCCACAATGGGAACTCCCCAGGCCTGTCCTTTTCATGGTTGTATTCCCAGCACCCAGCACTGTACTTGACACAGATATTCTTTAAATATTTGCTGAATGAATGAATTTCTTAAATAGCAGCTGCATGTTATTCATTTCATCACCAGCACCACCCAACTTGATTTAGATGTAACTTCTCCAGGAGCACTTATGTTACCCAAAGAGAAGTCAGATGGGCAGAGAGGGAATGAGATGCTCAGGGTTGTCTTAGCAAGGAAAACAGCAAAACCTTTTTTTTCCTGAAGACCTTTTAAGATTAGACAAGCAATTGTTTATAAAACAATTATAGCTAAAAGCAAAACAATGGAAGATTTGAACTGTCAAGGAGGATCAAGCTTTGAAGTATATTCCTAGCTAAAAGTTGGGGATAAAATAGATACAACTTAGCAACTCCGCAATACATCCCTGATTAAGTAGGCCTAAAAGTAAGAGTCTGAAGAATTAGTTGCCTGGCTGAACACATCCTTTGGACGTTAGCATCAGCAGCCTCTAGATTTGAAAACAGTGCTGAAAATGCTTTTCATTGATCTTTGAGGCACTCTAAGCTACAACTGAAGGCCTGTCTTGCCCTCTTTTCTGTTTGCTTGAATAAGAGCCTGAAAAGGAAGGCTAAAGAACTTTCTAGTGATATCCTTTACCCTTGTTCTAAAAAGAACGTATGGGAGTTCCCGTCGTGGCTCAGCAGAAACGAGTCTGACTAGGAACCATGAGGTTGCAGATTCGATCCCTGGCCTCGCTCAGTGGGTTAAAGATCCGGCATTGCTGTGAACTGTGGTGTAGGTCGCAGATGTAGCTCGGATCTGGCTGCTGTAATGTGGTGTAGGCTGGCAGCTGTAGCTCCGATTAGACCCCTAGCCTGGGAACCTCTACATGCCGCAGGTGCGGCCCCAAAAAGCAAAATAAATAAATAAAAAATAAAAAGAACGTATGTTCTCTACTGAGTTAAGGAAATTGCACAACTCCTAGGGGCTAATATGAAGTTAGTTTTCACTCACTACTGAACCAACTAAAGTTCCTTTCAGATCCTTTTCCTAGAGTGGAAAAGTATCTGACCTCTTCAAGCTTCTATTCATTATTGCGGAAAGATGGAAATCATGTTATATTCCATAATATAATGGGGCATAAAACATTTAAATTATGAATCTACATAAAATGTCTAAAAGATTAAAAAAGCATACCTTAATGTTTATAAGTACTTACTGGTCTGTGGAAGAACATTTTCTTTCCTGCCTCGACCTGTGAATGAATGTCCATAAAGATGAGTGAGAGGGTATTTTATCCATACATATTTTTCCAGTATTTATTATTATCTACATAAGAGTAATAATCCCTTCTTCCCTAGCCAACACAGCTCCCAGCCTGGCATACACATATGGTGAGGATATTTAAATGCATGTAAGTTATACCAAAGTCACAAAGTGAGCCCAATAGAGAAAAAGCAGTGCCACGCCAACAATCTCCAGATTTAAAAAATTATTAGCTGCTTAATTAATTTGATAAATATGATTAAAATATATCTGTTCCTTGTCTCCACATGTGTTCATATATACATGTGTGTATGTATATGTACATACATATAATAATGAATATATGTATTTAATGAATGTAATACTATAAAAAAGTTGGAAGTTGCTGGCTAGGCATTACTTTTTATTTATTATTTATTTATTTATTTAAAAATTTTTTTGTCTTTCTGCTTTTTCTAGGGCCACTCCCGCGGCATATGGAGGTTCCCAGGCTAGGGGTCTAATTGAATCTGTAGCCACTGGCCTACACCAGAGCCACAGCAACGCGGGATCCGAGCCTCATCTTCGACCTACACCACAGCTCATGGCAATGCCAGATCCTTAACCCACTGAGCGAGGGCAGGGACCGAACCCGCAACCTCGTGGTTCCTAGTCGGATTCCTTACCCACTGAGCCACAACGGGAACTCCAAGGCATTACTTTTTAAAAAAACAGCTTTATTGAAAAAATATTTACTTACCATAAAATTTACCCATCAGTGGTATTTAGTACATCCACAGAGTTGTATAAACACCACCACAATCTAATTTTAGAACATTTTCATCACCCCCAAAAGTATCTTTTAGCAATCACTCTCCAGTCTTCATCCCCTCCCCTCCAGCCCAGCCTTAGGCAACCAACCACTAATCCACTTTCTGTCTCTCTAGATTTGCTTACTCTGGATAAACGGAATCATATATGAGGCCTTTTGTATCTGGCTTTTATCATTCTGCCCAGTGGTTTTCAGGGTTCACCCATGTTTAGCATGTAATACTAATCAATTCTTTTTATGGCTGCATAATTCTCTATTGTATGGATACGCCTTTTTTATTCATCCATTCATCAGCTGATAGATATTAGGGTTGTTTCCACTTTGGGGCTGTTATGAATAATACTGCTATGAACATTTGTGTGTAAGTTATGGTGTGGACATATGTTTTCATTTTGTAGGGGTTTCTGGGTCATATAATAACTATGTTTAACTTTTTGAAGAACTGTTCACCAAAGAGGCTGCACCGTTTTCCATTCCCATCAGCAATGTATGTAGGTTCCAACTTCACATACTTTTTTTTTTTTTTTTTAGGGCCACACCCCTGGCATGTGGAGGTTCCCAGGCTAAGGGTCTAATGGGAGCTACAGCTGCCAGTGAACGCCACAGCCACGGCAAGGCCAGATCCAAACCATATCTGTGACCTACACCACAGCTCATAGCAATGCCGGATCCTTAACCAAATGAGCGAGGCCAGGGATTGAACCCACAACCTCATGATTCCTAGTCGGATTCATTTCTGCTGCGCCACGATGGGCACTCCAACAAGTGTTGTTGATAAGAATTTGAAGTTGGGAGTTCCCATCCTGGTGCAGCGGAAATGAGTCCTACTAGGTTTCAGGTTCGACCCCTGGCCTCGCTCAGTGGGTTAAGGATCCAGCATTGCCGTGAGCTGTGGTGTAGGTCGCAGACACGGATAGGATCTGGCGTTGCTGTGGCTGTGGCGAAGGCCTGCAGCTACAGCTCCGATTAGACCCCTAGCCTGGGAATCTCCATATGCCATGGGTGCAGACCTAAAAAGGAAAAAAAAAAGGCACTTACTATTGCCTCTCTTTTTCATTATAGCCATCCTAATGGATATGAAGTGATATCTCATTGCGGTTTTGATTTGCATTTCTTTAATAACTAATAATTATTAGAGTGCATTTTTTTATGTACATATTGGCCATTGTATATATTCATTGGAGGAATGTCTGTTCAAAAATATTTTGTCCATTTTATAATCGGACTTTTTTTTTTAAATTGCTGAGTTGTAAGAGCTCATTCTGGATATTATACCCTTATCAGATGTATGATCTGCAAATATTTTCTGTCATTTTGCAGGTGTCTTTTTTTGTACTTCTTAATGGCCTTTGAAACACAAATGTTTTTTATTTTGATATTCAGTTGCTCTATTTTTTTCTTTGGTTGCTTGTGCAAAAGTTTTTAATGAAATCCAATTTATATTTTCCTTTGTTGCTTATGCTTTTGATATCATGTAATAGAAACCATTGCCTAACCCAACTTCCTGAAGATTTACTTTTGTTTTCTTCTTAGAATTTTCTAGTTTTACCTCTTACATTTAGGTCTACGATCCTTTTTCTTTTACTTTTTGTATGTGGTATGGGGTAAGGAACCAACTTCGTTCTCTAGCATTTGAATATACAGTGGTCCTTCTCAATTTAAATATCGTTCTCAATTTAAACTCTTATGGTAAATCAATTGACCATAAATGCAAAGGTTTATTTCTGGAATCTCAATACTATTCCATTGAATTATATGTCTCTTTTTATACCAGTACCACACTGTCCAATTACTATAGCGGTGTAGTAAGTTTTGAAAGCACGAAGTGTGAGTCCTCCAACTTTCTTCTTTTTCAAGGTTGTTTCGACTCTTCTGCAGTCATCACTTCTGCAGGTCTCACTGAAGGTTTAATCCTTCATTTTTCAGTTTTATTATCTCGATTGTATCAGTTTTCCCCAAAAGTGAATAGTACCAGAGCATTGGTTCCTATACCTTAAACTTGCAAGAAAACACCAAGTTTATACCATATACATCTTGAGATGTTTCTTTTTTGGTAACCTCAATCAAAATGCCTATACAGGGAATTCTCCTTACAAGGCGCCCAATTAGTTAATGAAAGTTTGCTTGGGAGTTCCCATTGTGGCTCAGAGGTTAACAAACCAGACTAGTATCCATGATGATGTGGTTTCCATCTCTGGCCCTGCTCAGTGGGTTAAGGATATGGTGTTGCTGTGAGCTGCAGTGTAGGTCAAAGACTTGACTTGGATCCTGTGTTGCTGTGGCTGTGGAGTAGGCCGGTGGCTACAGCTCTGATTCGAACACTATAAATATGGAATTGGAAACTAAGGCTGAGGAAAGGATATAGTGTAATGGTTATGAGCTACAGCCTTTTGGACCAATGAATTCTTCTTCTTCTTTTTTTCTTTTTTCTTTTTAGGGCTGTACCTGTAGCACATGGAAGTTCATAGGCTAGGGGTCAATTCAGAGCTGCAGCTGCTGGCTTATGTCACAGCTACAGCTATGCCACATCCAAGGCGCATCTGCAGCCTATGCTGCAGCTTGTGGCAACACTGGATCCTTAACCCACTGAGTTGAGGCCAGGGATCAAACCCACATCCTCATGGATACTAGTTGGGTTCTTAACCCACTAAACCATAAAGGGAACTCCAGGACCAATCAATTCTAAATTTGAATCCTATCCCTGCCACTCAGTGATCGTGTAACCAGGGCAAAATTTTTGAACCCTCTCAATCTGTAAAATGGGGAAAATAATCCCCTTCTCACAGAGTCATTATGAAGGTAGAATGAAATAACAAATATGTTGGAGTTCCCTGGTGGCCTAGTGGTTAAAAGATCTGGCATCACTGCTGGGATGCAGTTCGATCCCTTAGCCTGGGAGCTTTCAAATGCCTTGGGTACAAGGAAAAACAAATATTTTTGTTTGTTTGTTTGCAAACAGAAACAAGCAAATATCTAATACCATAAAAAAGGTGAAAATTTCTGGCTTTCTTAACTAAGCCCTTATCAACCGTTACACAGTGCTAGTTAGATTTCAGTAAAAAGTACCTATTTGGATATATTTGTAGACTGCTTCATTCACGGTGTGAAGAACTGCTGTCTGACATAGCATGGGCTTTCTAGTGACCTGAAACATTGTACCTGCTGATATGGGGTCTTTTTCTTTGAAAGGCAAAGAAATTGGGTAGGAATGTAGCCATTTTTACTCTGGAGTAGGACAGAAGGATCTGCTAGTGCTACCACCTGTCTGTGGACTTTCTATTGCCTGATGCAACTAGTAGGCCGGCGTTGATGGATTTTAATGTTGTTGATGATACTGATTTTTGCTAATTTTAATTGCGACGGATTTAGAGCCATGTTTTGGTCTAATTGGCTTTTTTTTTTTTTTTTGTCTTTTTTGCCATTTCTCGGGCCTCTCCCGAGGCATATGGACGTTCCCAGGCTAGGGGTCGAATCGGAGCTGTAGCCACCGGCCTACACCAGAGCCACAGCAACGCTGGATCCGAGCCTCGTCTGTGACCTACACCACAGCTCACGGCAATGCTGGGATCGTTAACCCACTGAGCAAGGGCAGGGATCGAACCCTCAACCTCATGGTTCCCGCCACGACGGGAACTCCTCTAATTGGCTTTTCCAGAGTGCACATATCCACAAAGCTTAGTTACAAAGAATACTACTAAGGTTTAAGAAATAAGTGAAAACCAGTCGCTGAGCAGACAAAATAGAGGTCACAAAACTCATGTGCTTAACTCACAGGAGAGCCATACAGCAAATCTTTACTCAAAACTTGAGAGTCTAAACTGGTAGAGTTTATCTGTGTCTAAGTGCACAGTAGACTAGCATCATGAAACAAAACAAAACAAAACAGGGAAGAAGATTGTTAGGTAGAAGAATGGGAAATTGTCAGCCCAGTAGTGAGAACGGAGACACACCAAACAAAAGAAAACAAAACCAAAAACAGATTTAAATTTAATCATAAAAAAGCATTTTACAGGTCACTTATTGTAGGGACAAGTAGATCTGCATAATTTTAGAATGCAGTAATGTTGGTAATGATAATGATGCTTCTTACTTTCTTTCTTTTCTTTCTTTTTTTTTTTTTTTTTGTCTTTTAGGGCCTCACCTGAGGCATATGGAGGTTCCCAGGCTAGGGGTCTAATCAGAGCTATAGCCACCAGCCTACACCACAGCCACAGCAACACGGGATCCGAGCCCTGTCTGCGACCTACACCACAGTTCATGGCAACGCCAGATCCTTAACCCACTGATCGAGGCCAGGGATCGAACTCCTCAACCTCATGGTTCCTAGTCAGATTGGTTAACCACTGAGCCATGATGGGAACTCTGATAATGATGCTCCTTAATCACCAAGTGGAAGTGTTTTTCAAAGAGCTATATTCAAGAAATCGTGAGTTTTCTTGGGAAGAAAAGTAGTATAAATAGGTAAAGTTCCCATTTCAATGGAATATTTTATTCTCCTATGATGCCAGATAAATGAGGTATTACTGGCCCTGGATTTGACTCAACAGGTTGAATTTGCAAACTAAGGTGGTATTCAAATAAGTAGTGTAAGGATCTGGGAAATGAACTGTTTCTGTGCATTTATCCTAGTATGTGGTTGTTAGTAAGTATCCTTTAGTGGAATCGAAACTGTAATTGTAACTTCTCTCTCAGGGTTTTCTCCCAGCCCCTTCAGTACCTCAGTTAAACAGAGTTGTGTTGATCTACTCAGGGGAGCTTCCTGCGGGACTTTAAAGAATGAAATTACTTGGCAACTAGCACTCTGTGTACCACAGCCAGTCCACTCTGGTCAGGCACAAACAAGCACAGTGATAGTGCTCTCGTTTCTTCATGGAGACTGAAGATTTCTGTCAACTGTAAGGTGAATGTTAAATATCACCGTTCAAGGATTTGAAACGGTAAACAGTTTCTAGCAAACATAAGGTAGGCCGACTGAAGATTTAACATTCCATTATTTTGTATTCTGTCATTGGAACGTTTTAATCAGGCATAAAGCCAGCTCAGGGCCTGAAAGAGAGAGATGGTAGAATTTTAGAGCCGGAAGGCTTTTAGAAAATGTGTCCAGCCTCTTCATTTTACAGAAGGGAAAACGGAGGCCCTGGGATATGTTATGATTTAATGTAGGTCACTCAGTTAATTAGTGACAGACCGACAGGGAACCCAGGTATGCCCACACCTTCGCAGGCCAGTGGTTTCTGGTATGCTCCCTACTCCTGGACCAGGGTCACCACCTCTCTTCCCTTCCTTTTTAATTTTTTTTTGGAGAGGAGAATGTGTTCTTTATTTCCTACCACAGCTGTACAATTTAGAACACGGCTTTGCGCATCGGAAGACTAGGTGTCAACCCCAGCCCTCCACCACTTGAGGTGCACACTCTCTCTAGATCAGGACTCAGGCTGGGTCTATCCTTAGCCTGGCCCCTTTTACCGCGGCAGGTGCTTAAGCACCTGGACTGAATCGCGGCATCATCTCTGGAGACAATCTCCTTGCTCCCGATTTTGCAGCACAGGCGTGTCCCACGAAAAGAGAACACGGGTCCAAAGCTACGGCGGTGTCAAGAGGGAGGCTCTGGAAACCCTCGCGGTTCCTCGGCTGCCCAGGCTGGCGGGGAGATGCCCAGCGTGTGAATGACCTCGGCGCCGACCCCGCCACCGGTCAGCTCGCGGCCAGGGCGTGCCTGCCGGGCCTGACGTGGCGGCGGGGCCGCGGGGAGGGGAGAGGCCGCCGCGAGGGTGCGGCCTGACGTGGCGGCCGCGGCGGGGAGGCTAGGAGAGCCCGGGCCACTGCACTGCCCCGCGCTCCGGCCAGAGGGCGCCCGGCCCCAACACTTCCCCGCCCCGAGGCCGCCCAGGGCTCCGGGAGTAACCGCACCGGCGATTGGGTCGGCGGCGCGGAGGGGCCATGTTGGAGCCAGGCGGCGACCCCGCCTCCCGCCGCCCTTCGTCCCAGGTCTGGCCGGACCGTGCGGGCAGGGGAGCAGCGAAGGGGACCCTCCCTCCTGGGTCGCCTGACGCCGCAGGAGCGGCGGCGGCAGCCGCGGCAGTGTCAGCGGCCCCTCGGAGGCCGGGCCAATCAGCGGTGCGGGCACAAATATGCAAATGGCGCACCGGTGCTGCCGGAGTGCCGCTCGCAGGGGCTGGTGGGGTCGCGCTGGGGGAGTGAACTGGGCCAATCAGGCGGGTGCGTGGCGGCGCGGGGGAGGCGGTGCCCCTTCACTCCTCCCTCGTCTCCCTCCCGGCCCCGCGCTGACAGGGGGGCCTGGCCGCGCCGCCGGTAAGTGTCGCCGCCGCCCGTTGCTGCCACCCGCCGCCCCAGGCGTCGGGAGGAAGCCCGAGGGCGCCGCGGGGCAGTGGCCGCTGCTCAACTGGTGGGGAGAGGCGGGGGCGGGTTCTGTCAGCCGGGTGGTCGCTTGAGGCCGTCCCCGCCCGGCCAGCCGCGCGTGTCAGTCTCGGTCGAAGCGGGGGGCGGCGGGGGCGCCTCAGTCATGGCGAAGCCCGAGAGCCCGCGAGCGGCGGTGAGTACGTGCCGCCGCCACCGCCGCCGCCGCTCGGCCGGGGTAGGGGGGTCGGGGCAGGCCCGGTCGCGCCGCCGCCGCCGAGGAGGTGAGGGGCCGGCCCCCGGGGGCTGGCGTGCGTGCGCGCGCGGGGAGCCCGGGGAGGGGGCGCTGCCCGCACGTGCGGCCCTGCCTGCTCGCGGCCCGCCCCGCGCCTGTCATGGCTGCGGGCAGCTGCCCCCGCCCCTCCAACCCGCAGACCCCGGGGTCGGGACCCGGCTGCCGCGCCTGTTGCGTCGCTTGGAGGTGAGGGCAGGGCGTGGGTGGTTAGGCCCCCCCCCCCCTTTCAGCCCCGCGTGAGGTCAGGGCCTCCTGGTCTGTTCGCTTCCCTCCGGAGGGTCGGGCTTCCCTCCATCCTGCAGCCTCTTCCCCCGCCCGCCAGCTTTCTCGCCTCCGTGACTCATGACAAGGCGTCCCGCGCGAGCGCTAGGTGTCCTCGAGCCCGGGACGCCCCCGGCGCTTTCCCAGGCCTGGCCGCCGGGATCACGACCGCACTACCTCTGCGTGAACCTCCGCCCCGAGGGGCAGCCCCGAGGGTCCCTCCACGTCTGAAGCGGCCTGGACCCTCCCAGCCCCTGTGCGTATCTGGCCTCTGCCGAGACTGCTGCTTTCTTGGGATCTGGGTGTGGGACGTAATGGGTGGTTCCAGGACTCTCTTTGCCGACATCCATCCCAAAGCCAGGCATGACCCTGAAAGCCTGGGTGTTTGATTGGCTTGTCGCAGTCGCCAGCTCTGAGTGGTTTCTGTTTGTTCCTTTTTTTTGTTTTTTTTTCTTTTTTTTGCCCCCCCCCCTTTAAAAAGAAAATAAAACTTCAGAACAAAGTAGACAAGAATTTTTAAAATTGTGATATTAACAGTGTTACACGGTTACTTTCTTGCAAGACTGATATTTGACACTTGTGAATTGTATCCATTTATATGAAATACTCATAACTACCTCACAGTCCCCCCCCAATGAATAAAGTTTGTCTTCATTAATACAGTCACCATCACAATTTACTTTCTCAGTTTTGCATTCTACTTTTTCACCCTTTCCTTTTCTCTGATTTCAGACTCTCCATTTCTACTTTAAGTAGCAACAGGATCGTGAACAGAATAGAGGGCTTGTCTTTGTAATGTTACTCTACCTAAACTCTGCATAATTGTTAAAGTACTTAAAACCTTTGGGTCTACAAACACTTTGAATGTACAGAAGGTGAACTCAAGGGAGGAGTCCACATTGCAAAGGGAGTGTTGTGTGTGTTTTTGTTGGGTTTTGTTTTTGCAGTGCAAAAGGATGAACGTTTTTCTGTTGGATTTATAGAACTTGAATGTGACTTTTTGCTAATAGCAAGTTGCACAGCCTTCCACATGATTGGTATTTGATAAATATTTGCTAAATGGAAAATGTCTGTTGCCCCAAGCAAGTAAAACCATGTATCTTCCAAGATTTTTCTTGTTATGCTTCTGTTGCCTTAACACTTCATGTTAAATATTTACAGTCTGAGTTCCCATTGTGGCTCAGTGGGTTACAACCTGTCTGGTATCCGTGAGGATATGAGTTCAATCCCTGGCCTTGCTCAGGGGATTAAGGATCTGGCGATTCCATAAGCTGCTGTGGTAGGTCGCAGATGTAGCTCAGATCTGGCGTCACTCTGGCTGTGGAGTAGGCCAGCAGCTGCAGCTCTGATTCAACCCCTAGCTCAGGAACTTCCATATGCTGCAGGTGCAGCCCTAAAACGAAAAAATAAATAAATTGTTACAGTATGCAACAAAGTATTGGCAGGTCTCAGTCCTTGGGGAGTTTCCTGTAGAGGGTAGATCATATAATACAAACATAAAATGATCTGGGAAAAAACAAAAAGTAGTTGCCTCCCAGGTTTGCTTCTGGTTTCTTAAATAGTGTGAACCTTAGTTTTCTCTAGTTTTGCAATTCTGTGATTCTAAGTATCCCATGAGAGCTTCCTCTGAAATGCAAAAATTATACTTGGATTTAAGTGTAACAAAAGGCAGGGATTTTGAAAAAAATAATGGTATATTGGTATTTCAGGTAAGTTGGCCTTAACCTGAAAACTTTTAGAATAAACTCAAGTGGGCATGAATAAAGATAAGAAAGCAGTGTGATCAGTGGGAAAAGCCCATGACAATATAAGATTATTGAAGTCATAGCACTTTCAACTTGGAAGTACTTTTAGACAGTTTTAACTCCAAGTCCCTTATCTGATATCACTGAATGCCTTCCATAAGGCATTAAACTAGACCTTGGCAATTTACCTATGTAGACAAGGTAGAATTGAAGGAGTGGCTTCTTGTATAAATTTAAGAGGCAGAAACTGAAATGGCACTACAGATTTAGAAGTAAAACTATTGACATTTTACCAATAGTAAAAAAAAAAAAAATCTTGGTACATGTGAACATTTTGGATTTTCTGAAGAGTTTAAATCATTGATATAAATATAGTGGAAGAAAAGAAGTCAATACTTTGACAGAAGAAAAAAAATGAAGTCCTAGAGAAGTCCAAGTTTATAAAGGAAAATAATTATAATTGAAATAACAGATCTACTGGGGAAATTTCATTGGGTATCTGTATAATGAATAAAGAATGTAGGTAAGAATATGGAAAATTGGAGTCCCCGTCGTGGCTCAGTGGTTAACGAATCCGACTAGGAACCATGAGGTTGTGGGTTCAATCCCTGGCCTTACTCAGTGGATTAAGGATCCATGTTGCCTGAGCTGTGGCATGGGTGTGGCTCTGGTGTAGACTGTCGGCTACAATTCTGATTAGACCCCTAGCCTGGGAACCTCCATATGCTGTGGGAGCGGCCTTAGCAAAGGCAAAAAGACAAAAAAAAAAAAAAAGAAAAAAGAATATGGAAAATTGAGGTAGTTGATCTGAGTGAAAATGATTTGTGAAAACTATGGGAGCATGTTGTCATAAATATTTGCAAAACTTTAAGACAATTATTGGAATTGGAAGCAATTATGGACACTGAGGAGACTTTATTGTAAACTTTCAAATGTTTTGTAGTTGTGGTCTTACCATGATTAACATGTTTTAACAGGATACAAATGGGAGACAGCCTTTTTTACACTTAGCTACTTTGTAAATATAAGTTGCCACATTCCAGTTTTATAGCTATCTTCTAACACTTTGTATCTCTACTTCTTATTTGGGCTTCACTCCCATACAATCCACTTCTAAATTTTATTGGTTTGTGAATACTCAGGTCAAGTTCTACCTTGTGAATAAAATCATCTCTTGTCATTAAAACCTTTGAGGATTTTTCCTTCCCGTGAAATCATAGCATTATTATTTGAAATCCTATACAATTTCCTGACATTCCTTCTGTTGTATTGTGGGAACACTTTTTGCTCCTCTCTTTTGGAAACAATTGGAAAGCTGAAGTGACAATGGGAAACCTAGAGAAGGGGAAGCCACTTTGAGCTATAATTTGTTTTCTGGACTCTAGGTCATGCATATCCATGAATTCATTCATTGGAGTGATTTATTAAGTGACCCCTTAATCTGTTTATTAATGTATTATATGTAATATAATGTTCCTGCCTTTGTAGAATCTACAGTTTAATAGTGGAAACAGTGAACAAGCAAATAATCAAATGTAAAATTACAACTTGGGATGAATTCAGTAAGGGACAAGATCAGTACTGTGAGAGAAAAAAGGGGAAGGATTTTAGTTTGGTCACTGGTCTTTCAGGTGATGATATTTAAGTCAGGACATAAAGAATAAGAAACCACATAGGAAAAGCATTTCTTAGAATGGAGAAAAATACTTCTGAAGGCAAGAAAGAAGTTAATGTGTTGGAAGAAATAAATTTAGGATGGCAGGAGCATTATAGAGGGAAACCATGCAAGCTGAAATGAGAGGCAGAGAGCAGATCATACAGAGCATATTAAAGGCTTTTGGATTTTATTAAGGACATTGCAGTTACTGAAGATTATGAGGCAGAGGAGTAATATACTTTAAAATTTAAAAATATCTCTTTGCTTGAGAATGGATTGGAGAAAGGAGGTTTGAAAGCAAAGGCATCCTATTACAGTTGACTTAAGACATGGTGGTAAAAAAAAAAAAAAGACATGGTGGTAACTGGAACTAGGATAGCTGGTGAGTTGAGGGAATAGAAAAGGAGATATATGGGTATATGTAAATTTCTTGTTTCTTTTTTTTCTTTTTTGCTTTTAGGGCCACATCTGTGGCATGTGGAAGTTCCCAGGCTAGGGGTCAAATCGGAGCTACAGCCGCTGGTCTCTGCCGCAGCCATAGCAACACAGGATTGGAGCCGTATCTGTGACCTATACCACAGCTCATGGCAACAATGGATCCTTAACCCCCTGAGCAAGGCCAGGGGGATCAAACCTGCATCCTCATGGATAGTAGTTGGATTTGTTTCTGTTGTGCCACAACAGGAACTCCTGTACAGATAAAATTTGATCTGATAGAGGCAAAAGATGGGAATGGTGGGGAAACAACTTCATGATGAACTGGATGTAAATGGAAGGTGTCAAAAATGACATCCTGGGTTGAGGAACCAGGTAGGTGGTGGTGACATGTACTGAGATGAAGAAGATGGGGTTGGGGGGGAGTTTGGGTGAGAAGTCAAATTTTGAATACCATCCATAGACAAGTGCTTCAGAAGGTGGGGACTCCTTTTATCTGAGTGATAGGTGCCTCCATCAGGATAGGTTTATCTATGTGTGTGACACCACACTATGACATGTTCACTGCATGTGTTTTGAGAGGAATAGTTTTCATATTTATGTTAGAAAGATTGGTAACTGAAATGATCTTTTTAACAGTGTACTTCAGTTTTCGAAAGTCTATTTGTGAGTAGTGTCTTAATATACATTATATTAGATATAGAGGTTTGAGAAAAAATTAACTTGAATGTAATATTAGATAGGTTTATGTATTACTTGGATGATGGTACAGAATATAAAAGTTTTGTAGTCTAGGAGTTCCGTTTGTGCCTCAGTGGAAACGAATCTGACTAGCATCCATGAGGACACAGGTTCCATCCCTGGCCTCACTCATTGGGTTAAGGATCTGGCATTGCTGTGAGCTGTGGTGTAGGTCACAGATGCGGCTCAGATCTGGTATTGCTGTGGCTGTGGTGTAGGCCAGCAGCTGTAGCTCTGATTTGACCCCTAGCCTGGGAACCTCCATATGCTAGGAGTGAGTCCCTAAAAAAAAAAAGTCGTAGTCTTGATATTCTTAGGAAATTAGCAATGTTTAAAATTGTTAGTTTGTAGGCAGCCTGATATTAAATTTATTTTTAATAAAACCTCTGGTGCTTATGGGTAAAAATTATAGCTTAGATCATTAGTAGCAATTATTTATCAAATAGCTGTAGTTTTTGGTTTTTTTTGTATTTTGGTTTTTGTTTTTGTCTTTTTAGGGCCACATCCTCTGAATATGGAGGTTCCCAGACTAGGGGTGTAATTGGAGCTGTTGCTGCCGGCTTACACCACAGCCACAGCAAGGCCAGATCCGACCTGTGTCTGCAACCTACACCATAACTCAGCAATGCCAGATCCTTAACCCACTGAGTGAGGCCAGGGATCGAACCCACAGTCTCAAGGTTCCAAGTCGTATTCGTTTCCGCTGCGCCAACGGGAACTCTAAATAGCTATAATTTAGGATAATTAAGTCAAATTAAGTGAATATTTAAAGGTTTTGTTGTTGTTGTTATATTTTAAAACGTTTTTAACCAGTAATTTTAAACTTTGTTATTGCTATGAAGGGACATGGTTTGAATTGCGGGGTTTTTTTTTTTTCTTGTCCAGTGGTTATTTCAATTTATGGCAGCAACCATGTAAAGTGTACTAAATTTTATTCTATTGGAAATCAATGGCTATTCTTCTGAAAAATAACTGCAATATATCTTGTTAATTCTATTTATTTATTTATTTATTTAGCCACACCTGCATAGAGAAGTTCCCAGGCTAGGAATCAGATTCAAGCTAGAGCTGCAGTTGTGCTGTATTCTTAACCCACTGTGCCAGAGGAGGAACTCCCTTGTTGCTTCTTTTATAAGAAGAAGGAAAAATGGTTAGGATAATAGTTAGGTTTCATATATATTGCATAAAATTTGTTTCATCTTAAAATTTTGTTCTTTATTACAGTTTTAAGAAGTTAATTTTTTTTCATGAAATTAGCCAATTCAGGAGATCCCATCATGGCACAGTGGAAATGAATCTGACTAGGAACCACGAGGTTGGGTTCGATCCCTGGACTTGCTCAGTGGGTTAAGGATCTGGCATTGCCATGAGCTGTGGTGTAGGTTGCAGATGCGGCTCGGGTCTGGCATTGCTATGGCTGTGTCATAGGCCAGTGGCTACAGCTCTGATTAGACCCCTAGCCTGGGAACCTTCATATGCTGTGGTTGCGGCCCTCAAAAAACAAAAGACAAAAGACAAAAAAAAAAAAGAAAAAGAAAAGAAATTAGCCAACTCAAATTCGGTATATTTCTCAGTATATTTTCTCAGTTGTGTTATCTTTGCCATGTTTATCTTTAAAAGGCAACTAAATATCTGTTTATTGAATTTTTTTCTTCTATCCCAGGATCAGCAGCTTTACATAAAACAAATCTAAGAATTTAAGGTCATAGATCTGGTGCCCTTATTTAGTCTCTTTTATAGCTGAAGAAGGTTGCCTAACTTAGTGAGTTCACTGCATATCCAAATGTAAGAATATATTTACTCTACTTTGGTGAATGTATGTTGAAATCAGTAGTTTACTTAAGTCCTTTCAGAGACCATCCTATATCTACCAGCATTTTTTTGTATGGCATTTTCTCTAAATGGTGATTTATAAGTATTTATTTACTTATGCTTATCTTGCTCCAGTTAGGTTTTTTAAAAAATTAGATTATGATGGCCATTCAGGAAAGTATAAATCGTATATATATAGCCACTCCCATGGCATATGGAAGTTCCCTGCCAGGAATTGAATTCTAGCTGCAGTAACACCAGATCCTTTAACCCATTGTGGCAGGGATCTAACCCCCACCTCCACTGTGACCCAAGCTGCTGCAGTCGGATTCTTAACCCACTGTGCCAACGCAGGAGCTCCCTCAGAAAACTTTTAAACAGTTTTAATTATGGGTCAGGCAGAATGGCTTCTGGCATCTGAGGTGAATAACTCATAGGCATTGCTCTTTAAACATGGAAAGCCTAAATAGTTTATTATAGATGGGGATGTGTTGATGATTGGAGGCTTCACATGGAAGATTTCATTTGAGTTTTGCTTTTGCTGTCATTCTGTTTAGTAATGGCCCTTGTTTTCTTTCTTTTCTTTTCTTTTTTTTTTTTTTTTTTTTGTCTTTTTAGGGCCACACTCGTGGCTCCTGGAGATTCCCAGGCTAGGGGTTTAATCGGAGCTCTAGCCGTCAGCCTACACCACAGCCACAGAAATGCCAGATCCGAGCTGCGTCTGCGACCTACACCACAGCTCATGGCAACGCTGGATCCTTAACCCACTGAGTGAGGCCATGAGTGGAACCCGCAACCTCATGGTTCCTAGTCGGATTCGTTAACCACTGAGCCACGACAGGAACTCCTGGCCCTTGTTTTCCTAATGGTCAGGGACAGGGAATGAGAACACTTGGATTTGTTTAGGAGGTTAGACATTTTTGAAAGTATAGTCGCAGTAATTTTATGGGAGTAGAAACTAAAGTATAAGAAGTTACAAGCAAGTTGGGTATTTGAAAAATGGAGGTAATAGTTTATTTTTGGAATATGTCTGAATGGAAGAATAGAAAGAAGGTGATTTTATTTGTGCATTTTTGTTAAAGTAGGAGAGATCTGCTGATGCCTAAAGTTAGAAAGGAAACAGGCAGTTGCAGGGGGTGATGAAAGGTCCTCCAGGAGGTGGAATGTGTGTGGGTATAAGCCCCTTTGAATGGCTGGATGGAATGGTAGGTAGTAAGATGTGAAAGATTTATCTTTGGAGAAGAGTCATACTTCCTCTTCTGAAAATAGTAATAAAAGAAAGGGATAGAAGCAAAGGAAAAAAAAAAGGGGGATAGAAGCAAAGACAGATACATGCTTCTGAAAAGATGATTGGTGAATGTAACTGGAAAACTTCAGAAAACTAAGAGGCAGAATGGTTCTTGGGTGAGAGTGGGCAAGTTAGGATTGAAGGTTTGAGGAGAGAAAACACAAAATAACTGCAAAGAGATAGCCTGGAAGTGTAAGAAAATTATTTTAAACATTAAACAAAAGCAGAGACTGCACTGAAGGTAATGGTTAGGTGCTAGGCATATAATAAATATTATAAATATTACAAATATTTAAAATGTTAATCGAATTGGACTGAGGCAAGAAGATAAAAATTACAGTGGTGATGTTAATACAGTATTATGGGTTGAGTGAGTGAAAAAGGACACAAGGGTATTGAATGTGATGAGAGAACAGCATTGGAGATGATTAGTGAAAGAAGCTGAGGAAATCTAGAGAAGCATAACAGCCATGGGAAGGTTTGAGTGACTGTAGGTTCTTGGAAACTCAGAAAAGAGATGACAGGTATGAGAGGAAAAGCTACATTTATTAGGCACTTACTATATTTTAGGAACTTTGAATGTATTTCTAAACCCTGCAACAAACCTGCAGAATAGACAGTGGTAGTTGATCTGGGTCTCAGATTTTTGTATATTTCAAACTTTGGAAAATTCTACATTTAAATCAATTTTGTGTTTTTAACATTAATAGAATATATGTATGTATACATACTTAATTTGGTTATGAGTATGATTGATATTCAGGACAATTTCAATTAAGCAACTTGACCTGACTTCAGTAGCAAATAGGAAACTTGCAATCTATTTTCAGTATCAGCCCCAAATTAGTTATTCCCAGTCAGCTTTTGCCAAGAGTGGAGGTGAGATTATAAAGATTTCCCTTTCTGTGAGATGCAGAGCAGCACTAAATTATGTATGAATGCCAACAAAATAAGTAGTAGTAAATGATGATCTGCAGACTGAGTGAGATGTTAATATAAGCCTTAGTTGAGTGCTAGTTATATTATTGGTTTTAGTTCTTTTAAACCAGGAAATCCTTTGTTTTTAAAAAATCCATCTTGAAAGCTCAATCTGTAAAATAAAGAAAAGAATATTCAGAGTAAAATCTTTTGTAGAGGAGGAAATGTGGGAGAGGGAAGTCTAAAGCCCTTTTTTCCTTTCACTGGCTAAGGATTACCCAGTAATCTAGGGGGCACAGTTTACACAGTGGTTTATTTGGATAATTTTACTACAGTTCTGTAAGATCAGTACTATTACTATCCCTACTTTACGGAGGAAGAAACTGAGCCTCAAAATGATTAAATGACTTGCCCTTACTTTTTTTTTTTTTTCCACACGCATGGCATGTGGAAGTTTCTGTGCCTGGGATCAAATCTGTGCCACAGCAGTAACCTGAGCCACTACAGTGACAATGCCAGATCCTTGATTCACTGTGCCACAGGAAAACTGCAGAACCATTGCTTTTAAGCACTATGCTATAGGGCCCTAGTGGAATGACTTATCAGTGAAAGTAGGATTCTTTGAGGGGTAACTGGAAATTAAGCTTCAGATTGGATCTCTGAGGCATTCTTGTGTGTGTATGGTGGGTAAATATATATTACATAAAATTTACTATTTTAACCATTTTTAAGTGTACAGTTCAATGGAGGCATAAAAGCGATACATTGTTGCTTAAAAGAATGCTTTTGAATCTCAATTTTGGGGGTAACTCTTAGGTTCAAGAGGTTTTGTTTTGTTTTATACTATGACCTTGAATTCTTGAAAACATTTAAGTTTACTATGTGTTGGGAGTTAAACTAGTAGGTAAAGATGAAAAAGAACTGTTTTAAGCACTCGTCTCGTTTAGTAGGAGAAAGAGAAAAGTAGACCACGGATGATTATACAGTGTTTAAGGTGTTGAATACAAAAAAAAAATGAATGCTTGAGAGGAGCGTGTGTGTGTGTGTGTGTGTGTATGTGTGTGTGTGTGTGTGTGTGTGTGTGTGTGTGTGTGTGTACATACATGTACTAGCTTTCTAGAGATGGTAGAACTTTAATATCAGAAGCATTATCAAGTGATAGAATGAGGGTGGTGGGAAGCAATCTTGCAGGCTAAGGGAACTTTCTGTATTTATTAATGGAGATGTGAAAAAAATTTGATGAATTCAAGCAACATTTCAGGGTGGTTTAACCATGAATTACCTATGGGGGATGGAAGCAAATGAGAGCTGAGAGGCATTGATATCTTTTGCAAGAAAATAAAAGCATATATGTTGGGGAGGGCAAAGAGAAGTTTAGGTGTATTGATGATACTGTTGGTTAGTACATATTTTTTTTAATGAATTGGAAACTAAGTATAATCAGATGTAACAGGCTCTTAGTAATTTTTCAGTAAGTCAGCATAGAATCTTTTTTGCCAGGCTAGGGGTCTAATAAGGAGCTATGGCTGAGGCCTACGCCGCAGCCACAGCCATTCTGAATTTGAGCTGCATGTTAGACCTACACTGGGGGCTTGTGACAAAGCCAGATCCTTAACCCACTGAGCGAGGCCAGGGATAGAATCCACATGCTCAAGGACACTGTGTTGGGTTCTTAAACTGCTGAGCCACAATGGACATTTGTAGAATCTTGATCTAAGTTCCTGATTCTTTAGATCATTGAGAAGGAAATTCATATTTATTGAGTACTTAACACTATGTTTTAGGCTTCGAATATATTCTTCTGAATGCTGCAACAACCTTGCAATGTGATGGTCTGGTGAGGGAACAGACTGAGAATTAGAAAAATATGCACTATGTTCATTGTAGCATTACTTACAGTAGCCAAGATATGGAAGCAGCCCAGGTACGCATCAAGAGATGAATGGATCAGACTTCCCTGGTGATCTGTAGCATAACTATGTGGCATTTTCATGGCTCTGGTTCAGTCCCTGGCCCTGGAACTTCTGTGTACCATGGACATAGTCAACCAAATAGGTGAATGGATAAAGAAGATGTGGTATTATTAGCCATAAAAAAGAATACCATCTTGCCCTCTGCAAAAATGTAAATGGACCTAGAAGGTATTATGCTAAGTGAAATAAGTCAGAGAAAGACAAATACTGTATTATTTTACTTATGTGGAGTCTAAAAAACAGCTAAAACAGAAAAAGAGTTATAGATACAGAGAAAAAACAGGTGGTTGCCAGAGGAAAGAGGAGGTGAGGGAGACTAAGACATACAGACTTACAGTTGCAAAATAAATGTCACTGGTAAGAAACATACAGTGTGGGAATATAGTTAATAAGTAATATCTTTGTATGATGACATCATAACTAGACTTAACTGTGGTCATTTTGAGGTGAATGGAAAAAAATCACTGTTGTATAACAGGAACTAATACAGTGTTGTAGGTCAGTTATACTTCAAAAATAAACATCCAAAAAACTCATAGAAACAGGGTTCGGGAGTTCCCATTGTGGCACAGTGGTTAACGAATCCGACTAGGAACCATGAGGTTGCGGGTTCGGTCCCTGGCCTCACTCAGTGGGTTAAGGATCCGGCATTGCCGTGAGCTGTGGTGTAGGTTGCAGATGCGGCTCGGATCCCACGTTGCTGTGGCTCTGGCATAGGCCAGTGGCTACAGCTCTGATTTGACCCCTAGCCTGGGAACCTCCATATGCTGCAGGAATGGCCCAAGAAATAGCGAAAAGACACACACACACACACAAAATAATAATAAAAAAAATAAATAAAATGAAATAAAATAGAAACAGGGTTCAGATTTGCAGTTACCAGAGGCAGGGATTGGGGCCAGGGGGAAGGGGGTTTGGATAAAGGTGGTTGAAAGGTACAGACTGCTAGTTATAAGATAAATAAGCACTAGTGATATAATGTACAGCATAATAGGTATGATCAGCACTTCTCTATGTTATATATGAAAGTTGTTAAAAAGTAAATCCTAAGAGTTATCGTCACTATAAAGGTTTTCTATTCAATTTTTTTTATCTCTATATGAGATGATGAATGATCTCTAAACTTACTGCGATAACCATTTAGTAATATTTGTAAGCCAAATCATTATGCTGTAAACCTTAAACTTATGCTATAAACTTTAAACTGTATGTCAGGTATATCTCAGTAAAATCGGAAAAAGTTAAAAGTATTTTTTCAGATGGTTCGTAAGCTTAATGTCCAGATAACCAGTAATGCTATTTTTTAGAAAGTTTCACCTAAGATTTTTTAAAAGAACAGTTTCTGCCTTATAGCATTCCTTCTCCTGAACCCAAAAAGCAAGTTTTGTGTGTATATTCCATGAGAAAGTATTTACTGACTGCTTACTATACCATAAGGATACATCAGATACAAATTTCTGACCTCCTAGAACTTAGGTTTTCTTCTTTCTTTCTTTCTTTTTTTTTTTTTTTTTTGCCTTTTCTAGGGCTGCTTCTGCAGCATATGAAGGTTCCCAGGCTAGGGGTCTAATGGGAGCTGTAGCCGCCAGCCTACCCCACAGCCACAGCAACTCGGGATCAAAGCCGAGTCTGTGACCTACATCACAGATCATGGCAACGGCAGATCCTTAACCCACTGAGCGAGGCCAGGGATCGAACCCCCAACCTCATAGTTCCTAGTAGGATTCGTTAACCACTAGGCCACAACAAGAACTCCCTAGAACTTATGTTTTCTGAGGAACATAGGCATTAAACAAGATAAATATGTAGAATGTGTAGAATGTTAGCTAATACTAAGGCAAAAAAATCCAGTCATGAAGATGTGCTCTGTGTTTTATTCTAATAGTTTTATGGTTTTTGGTTTTATTCCCCCCTCCCCCGCACCTGTGGCATGTGGAAATTCCCCCAACATAGCAGCAACCCTAGCCAGAAAAGTGACAATGGCAGATCCTTAAGCCCCTGAGCCACCAGGGAACTCCAGAGTTTTATAGCTTTAGCTTTTTATTTTATTAAAAAAATTTATTAGAGTTGATTTACAATGTTCTTTCAATTTCTGCTGAACAGTCTTACATATGTATACATTCTTTTTCTCATATTATCTTCTATCATGTTCTGTCACAAGTGATTGGATAGAGTTCCCTGTGCTATACAGCAGAAACTCATTGCTTATCCATTGTAAATATAATAGTTTGTATCTCCCAACCCCAAATTCCCACCCCATCCTGCTCCCTCTGCATCCATCTGGGGAACCACGAGTCTGTTCTCCATGTCTGTGCGTCTGTTTCTGTTCTATAGATAGGTTCGTCTGTGCCATATTTTAGGTTCCATATCTAAAATATGTGGATAAATAAAGTAATAATCATGTTGCATTTGTCCTTCTCTTTCTGACTTACTTAGTATGAGAATCTCTGGTTGCATCCATGTTGCTGCAAATGGCATTATTCTTTTTTTTTTTGGTGGTCTTTTTAGGGCTGTACCCATGGCATATGGAAGTTCCCAGGCTAGAGGTGGAATCAGAGCTGCAGTGCCAGCCTGCAGTGCCAGCCACAGCAACATCAGATCCGAGCCACATCTGTGACCTACACCATAGCTCACAGCAACAATGGATCCTTAACCCACTGAGTGAGGCCAGGGATCAAACCCATGTCCTTGTTGATACTAGATTGGTTTGTTACTGCTAAGCCACAATGGGAACTCCTCTTTTGTTCTTTTTTAGGGCTGAATAGTATTTCATTGTGTGTAGGTACCACATCTTCTTAATCCATTTATTTGTCAGTGAACATTTAGATTGCTTTTATGTCTTGCCTATGGTGAATAGTGCTGGCTGCAATGAACACTGAGATGCATGTATCTTTTTGAATGAAAGTTTTGTCTGAATATGTGCCCAAGAGTAGAATTGCTGGATAATATGGTAGTTTTATATTTAGTTTTCTGAGGAACCTTCATACTGTGTTCTATAGTGGCTGTAGCAATTTACATTCCCACCAACAGTGTAAGAGGGTTCCCTTTTCTCTACACTCTCTCCAGCATTTGTTATTTGTAGACTTATTAATGATAGCAGTTAGGACTGGTGTGAGGTGGTACCTCATTGTACTTTTTATTTGCATTTCTCTAATAATTAGTGATGTTGAGCCTTTTTTCTTGTGCCTGCTGGCCATCCATATGTTGTCTTTGGGGGTATGTCTGTTTAGGTCTTCTGCCCATTTTTTGACTGGGTTGTTTGGTGTCTTTGCTGTTGAGTTGTATGAGTTTGTATATTTTGGAGATTTCAGCCCTTGTCAGTTGCATCATTTGCAAGTATTTTCTCCCATTCCATAGCTTGTCTTTTCTTTCTTTTTTCTTTTTCTTCTTCTTTTTTAATGGTTTCCTTTGTTGTGCAAAAGCTTGTAAGTTTGATTAGGTTCCTTTGGTTTATTTTTGTTTTTATTTCTATTGCCTTGGGAGGCTGACCTATGAAAGCATTTGTATGGTTAATGTCAGAGAATGTTTTGCCTATGTTCTCTTCTGGGTGTTTTATGGTGTCTTACCTTACGTTTAAGTCTTTAAGCCATTGTGAGTGTATTTTTGTGCATGGTATGAGGGTGTGTTCTAGTTTCATTGATTTACATGCAGCTGTCCAGTTTTCCCAGCACCACTTGCAGGAGAGACTTTTCCCAATTTATATTCTTCCCTCCTTTGTTGAAGATTAATTGACAGTAGGTGTCTGGGTTTATTTCTGGGCTCTATTCTGTTCTCTGGGTTCTTATGTCTGTTTTGGTACCAGTACCACACTGTCTTGATTACTGTAGCTTTTTAATATTGTCTGAAATCTGGGAGAACTAGTCCTCCTGCTTTCCCCCCCCACCCCCTCAGGATTGCTTTGGCAATTATGGGTCTTTTATGGTTCCATATAAATTTTTGGGTTGTTTGTTCTAGTTCTGTGAAAATGTCATGGGTAGTTTCATAGGGATTGCATTAAATCTGGGAAACTCCAGAGTTTTATAGTTTTAGCCTTTTAAATTTAATGTATTATTTTTATTTTCTAGGGCTGCACCTGTGGCATATGGAAGTTCCAAGTTAGGGGTCGAATTGGAGCTGCAGCTTCCAGACTTCATCATAACTACAGCCATGCCAGATCAGAGCTGTGCCTGCAACCTACACCACAGCTTGCGGCAATGCCCGATCCTTAAGCCACTGAGCAAGGCCAGGGATTGAATCCACATCCTCATGGATGCTAGTCATATTCTTAACCTGTTGAGCTACAGCAGGAATGTCTACCTTTTAAAATTTAGGTCTTGGGTTAAAGATCCGATGTTGCCATGAGCTGCGTTGTAGGTCGCAGACACGGCTTGGATCCCGTGTTGCTGTGGCTCTGGTATAGGCTGGTGGATACAGCTCCAATTGGACCCCTAGCTTGGGAACCTCCATGTGCCATGAGAGCGGCCCAAGAAATGGCAAAAAGACAAAAAATAAAAATAAAATAAAATTTAGGTCTTTGGTCTGTTTGAATTAATTTTTTTATATGGTGTAAGGTATAGGTTCATTTTCATTCTCTTGCAGATGGGTTTTCAGTTTTCCCAGCATCTCTTGTGGAAGAGATCATTTTTCCACATTGCATGGTCTTGACACCCTTGTCAAAAATCAGTTGACCATAGGTGTGAGGATATTTTTCCTGGGCTTTCAGTTACATTCCTTTGGTCCCTAATGTCTATACTTGTCAATACCACACTGTTTTCATAATTGTAGTTTTGTAGTAAGTTTGGAAATTGAGAAATGTGAGTCTTCCAACTTTGTTCGTATTTTTCAAGATTGTTTTGACTATTCTGGGTCCCTTGAAATTCCATATAAATTTCTGCAAAAACTGTAGGGATTTTGATAAGAATTGCACTGAATCTGTAGGTCACTTTGAGTAGTATTGTCATCCTAACAATGTTAAGTGTTTCAATTTATGTCTTTGATTTTATTTAGATTTGTTTTCTTTTCTTTTTTTGCTTCTTAGGACCACACCTGCTACATATGGAGGTTCCCAGGCTAAGGGTTGAATTAGAGCTACAGCTCCTGGCCTATGCCAAAGCCACAGCAACATCAGATCTGAGCCACATCTGCAACTATACCACAGCTCACAGAAACACCTGGATCCTTAACCCACTGATTGAGGCCAGGGATCTAACCCGCAACCTCATGGTTCCTAGTCAGATTCGTTTCTGCTGTGCTGCAACAGGAACTCCTGATTTATTTAGATTTCATTATCCATTTATTTAGATGTACTTTAATTCCTTTTGACAATGTTTTGTAGTCTTCAGTATCCAAATCTTATGTGGCCTTCATTAAATTTATTCCTAAGTATTTTTAAAAATGCTATTGTAAATGAAATTGTTTTCTTTATTTCCTTTTTGGAAATGGTGATTGCTATCTCATAGAAATACATCTGATTGTTTTTTGCATAGATTTGTATTCCTCAATTTAAAAACATTTAGTAGCTCTGTGTGTGTGTGTATTTATAGTTTTCTATATGATCATGGTATCTGTGAATAGAGATAGTTGTGCTTCTTTCTTTCCACTTTGGATGTCTTTTATTTTACTTTTTTGCCTGTTTTGTCTGGCTGGATTTTCCAGTGCTATGTTGAGTAGAAGTGGTGAAAGTGGGCATTCTGGTCTTATTGCAAATATTGGGACAAAAGGTTTTGTTCTTTTTCCATTGAATATGATGTAGCTGTAAGTTGTTCTTATGTGGCTGTTATCAAATTGGGGAAGTTCCTTTCTACTTCTGTTTTACTGAGTGTTTTTATCAGGAAAGTTGTTAGATTTTGTCAAATGCTTTTTCTGCATCAGTTGAGATAATGATGTGTGTTTCCTTCATTTTATTAATATGACTTATGATATTGACTTATTTTTTATGTTAATTACCTTTATATACCTAGGATAAGTCCCACTTGGTCATGATGTGTGTGTATGTTGTATATGTGTATGTGAGTGTGTGTAATATGCTGGATATTTTGTTGATGATTTCTTTTTTTAAATAATTTTAATTTTTTCTGTTACAGCTGATTTACAGTGTTCTGTCAATTTTCTGCTGTACAGCAAAGTGACCCAGTCACACACACATACATACATTCTTTTTCTCACATTATCCTGCTCCATCATAAGTGACTAGATAGAGTTCCCAGTGCTCTACAGCAGGATCTCATTGCTTATCCATTCCAAAGGCAAGAGCTTGCATCTATTAACCCCACATTCCCAGTCCATCGCACTCCCTCCTGCTCCAACAGTTGATGATTTCTTTATATTCATGAGAGTTATTAGTCTTCTTTTTTTTGGGTAGGTTTTTGTTTGTTTTGTTTTGTTTTCCCAAGCCATTGCAGTGACACTGCCAGATCCTTTTACCTCCTGCACCACAAGAGAACTGTAGTTTTTTGTTTTTGTTTTTTGTTTGTTTGTTTTAATAGTGTCTTTGGCTCCACTGTCAGGGTAATGTTATCTTAGAATGAGTTAGAAAGTGTTCCCACCTTTTTACTTTGTGGAAGAGTTTGAGTAAGATTGGTTTCAATTCTTTAAATATTTGGTAAAATTCACCATTAAAACTATCTTGCTCAATTCATTTGTTGGAAAGTTTTGGATTACAGATTCAATCTCCTTAGTTGTTACAGATCTATTTAGATGTTCTATTTCTTTTTTTCTTTCTTTTCTTTTGGCCAGGGATTGAACCCTGCCACAGTGGTGACCCTAGCCACAGCAGTGACAATGCTGGATCCTTAACCTGCTGAGCCACCAGGGAAGTCCCTACATTTTCTGTTTCTTTTTGTGTGAGTTTTGGTAGTTTGTGTGGTAGCTTGTCCATTTCATCTAGGTTATCCAATTTGTTGGTATACAGTTGTTCATACTATCCTTTTATAATCATAATTTATGTAAAGTCTTACTAATTTCCTCTCTTGTTTTCCTGTTTTAAGTATTTGGATCTTCTCTCTTTTTTCTAAGCCAGTCTGGCTAAAGGTTTATCAGTTTCATTGATTTTCTTTTTCGCCCTCTGTTGCTTTTCTCTTCTCTGAATGATTTATCTCTCCTCTAATCTTTATTATTTTTTTCCTTCTGCTGACTTTGGGTTTGTTTGCTCTTCTTTTTTATTTCCTTAAGGTGTACTGGTAGGTTGTTGAGTTAAGAGCTTTCTATTTTATTGTAGTTGTTTACAGATACACGTTTTGATTGTTTGCTGCATAGCATAAGTTTTGCTATTGCTGTGTTTTCATTTTCATTCACATGAAAGCATCTTCTAATTTCCCTCATTATTTTTCTTTGATGCATTGGTTGTTTAAGAGTGTTTTGTTTAGTTTCCATATATTTGTGAGTTTTCCAGTTTTGTTTCTATTATTGATTCCCAAATTTATTCCATTGGTGTCAGAAAAATACTTTGTATACTTTGTCTTTTAAAATGTATTAAAAATTGTTTTGTGGCCTACTATATGGTCTGTCCTGGAGAGTGTTTCACATGCATTTGAGAAGACTAATGTTGTGGTATTGTTGGGTGCAGTGTTTGTGTATATATTTTAGATCTAATTGGTTTATGGTGTTCAAATCCTGTTTCCTTATTTTTTGTGTGGTTGTTCTATCCAGTATTGAACATAGGATATTGAAGTCTCCAACTATTATTATAGAACTGTTTCTTCCTTCAATTCTGTGTATATTTGCTGCATAAATTGTGTGACTCTAGGGCATTTCTTTTGTGGCTCAGTGGGTTAAAGACTCGATTAGTATCCTCAAGGATGCAGGTTCAATCCGTGGCCTCACTCAGTGGGTTAAGGATCCAGTGTTGCCACAAGCTGCAGAGTAGGTCACAGATGTGGCTTGGGTTTGGTGTTGCAGTGGCTGTGGCATAGCTGGCAGCTGCAGCTCTGATTGCATCACTAGCCCCAGAACTTCTGTATGCCACAGTGTGGCCCTAAAGAGGAAAAAAAAAAAGTATTGTGTTTTTGAATTAAAATCTGTTGTTTAATAAAAATGAGGCCACTGCAGCTCTTTTGATTATTATTCACATGGGATGTCTTTTTCTATTCTTTCATCTTTAGCCTCTTTGTGATTTTATATTTAAAGTGAGTCTTGGAGTTCCTGTTGTGGCTCAGTGATTAACGAATCCGACTAGGAACCATGAGGTTGTAGGTTCGATCCCTGGCCTTGCTCAGTGGGTTAAGGATCCGGCGTTGCCGTGAGGTGTGGTGTAGGCTTGGATCCCACATTGCTGTGGCTGTGGTGTAGGCCAGTGGCTACAGCTTTGATTAGACCTCTAGCCTGGGATCTCCATATGCCACAGGTGCAGCCCTAGAAAAGATAAAAAAAAATAAAAGAAAATGAAATAAAAAAATAAGTCACTTCAGTGCCAAATCCAAGCCATGTCTGTGACCTATGTCACAGATTGTGGCAACATCAGATCCTTAACCCACTGAGCAAAGCTGGGATCAAACCCACATCCTCATGGACAACTGTGTCGGGGTCTTAACCTGTTGAGCCACGATGGGGGACTGCAAGAGCTGATCCTTTAAAAGGTAAAAAGGAATGCTATGTTCTGAATCCAGTAAGGATTAAAAGAGGAAGGCAACTGTACTCCTCCTAACCAGGTTTTTATTTTGATTTCTAGATCTACTTTTCTCTTCTCTTCTGAGGATCTTAGTGGATTGTATTTTTGTTTTTAACCATTCTGATGTATCTTCCTTTGAATTAGAGAATTTAATTCATTTACATTTAAAGTAAGTAGTGAGGGGAGTTCCTGTCGTGCCTCAATGGTTAACGAATCCGACTAGGAACCATGAGGTTGCAGGTTTGATCCCTGGCCTTGCTCAGTGGGTTAAGGATCTGGCATTGCTGTGAGCTGTGGTGTAGGTCGAAGATATGGCTTGGTTCTGGCATTGCTGTGGTTGTGGTGTAGGCCGGCGGCTACAGCTCCCATTAGACTCTTAGCCTGGGAACTTCCATATGCCACAGGTGCGGCCCTAGAAAAGACAAAAAAAAAAGATAATAATAAATATATAAAAAGATAAGGAAGAGCTTATTCCTGCCATTCTGCTGGGTTGTTTTTGTTTGTTTGTTTTTTGTTTTTGCTTTTTAGGGCCATACCTGTGGCATGTGGAAGTTCCCAGGCTGGGGGGTCAAATCAGAGCTACAGCTGCCAGCCACAGCCATGTCAGATCCCAGCCACGCCTGTGACCTACACCACAGCTCATGGCAACACTGGATCCTTAACCCACTGATCGAGGCTAGGGATTGAACCGGCATTCTCACTATGGTGTAGGCCGGCAGCTGCAGCTCTGATTTGATCCCTAGACCAGGCACTTCCATGGGCTGTATGTGCGGCCCTAAAATGAAAAAATGATCAGCTCCAAATAATTGAAGAGCAATATTTATTCCTTACGAATTTAATATTCACACCTTTTCTATTAATATTTATTGAAGTCTTCCTACTTTTTAAAAACTAAGACTAAAAATTCTAGATAAACTGAATTTTAAGTTCTGATTGTCATTAATATTCCACTAATATTTTCTAATTGTCATGTGACATTCTAAAGCAAACTCTTCCTCAATTCTAACATCGTTTAGAGTTATCAGTGATAATAAAAACATGTTGCATTTATATGGAAGTTATTTTAATATGCAGTATAACACTTGTGTAGTGTATAATCAAATCTGCCTTACAAATACTTGCCAAAGTAGAATTAGTTGATAATTAGGTTGAAGAAAATAATTTTTTTTTGTCTTTTTGTTGTTGTTGCTATTTCTTGGGCCGCTCCCGCGGCATATGGAGGTTCCCAGGCTAGGGGTCGAATCGGAGCTGTAGCCACCAGCCTACGCCAGAGCCACAGCAACGCGGGATCCGAGCCTTGTCTGCAACCTACACCACAGCTCACGGCAACGCCGGATCGTTAACCCACTGAGCAAGGGCAGGGACCGAACCCGCAACCTCATGGTTCCTAGTCGGATTCATTAACCACTGCGCCACGACGGGAACTCCAAGAAAATAAATTTTTAATTGACTAGTATAACTTTCATCTTTATTTAAGAGATAATAACACAAAATTAGAAGGCTCAAAATAACTTTGCTCACATAATTTTTCTTTATAAAATAACTTTATTGAGATATACTTCAGATACTAAATAATTCACCCAAAGTGTCTAATTCAGTTACTTTCATTATATTCATAGAGTTGTGTATCTATCACCACAAGTAATTTTAGAACATTTTCACTATTCCCCAAAGAACCCCATCCCTCTAAGTCCACTCCTGGACAACTGCTGATCTCCCTTCTATCTCTCTGTATTTGTCTGTTCTTGACATTTCATGTAGGAGTTCCTGCTGTGGTGCAACGAGATCGGCGGCATCTTGGGAGCTCTGGAATGCAGATTTGATCCCCAGACCGGATTAGTGGGTTAAGGATCTGGCGTTGCTGCATCTGTGGCTTAGGTCACAACTTTGGCTTGGATCTGATCCCTAGCCTGGGAACTCCATATACCTTGGGTCGGCCAAAAAAGAAAAAAAAGTCTTGACATTTCATGTAAATAGAATCATATGTAGTCCTTTGTGACTGGCTTCTTTGATTTAACATGTTCTCAAAGTTTATTCTTGTTTTAGTACTTCCTTTTTTTGTCATAATATTCCATTATGTTGTTATACCACATTTTAATTTCACATTCATCAGTTGGTGGGCATTTGGGGTGTTTCCTCTTTTTATGGATAATGCTACAATGAACGTTGTGTATCTATTTGAGTCCTTGCTTTCAATTCCTCTGCCGATATACTATTTGAGGAATTGCCAGACTATTTTTCAGAGTGGCTGCGCTCTTCACAGCAGGATATGAGAATTCCAGCTTCTTGACATCCTAACACATTATTTTCTGTTATTTTTGTCCTATCCTAGAGGGTATGAAGTGTTATATCACTATGGTTTTGATAGTGCATTTCCCTGTTGATTAATGATGTTTAGTGTCTTCTCCTGTGCTTATTGGACATCTGTATATCTTATTTAGAGAATTTTTTTTTTTGGCCGCTCCTGCAGCAAGTAGATGCTTCCAGGCCAGGGATCGAACCTGTGCTATAGCAGCAACCCTAGCCACTACAATGAAAATGCCTCATCCTTAGCCCACTGTGTTACAAGGAAACTCTGAGAAATGTTTATTCAGATCATTTGCCCACTTTTTAATTGGGTTATTTGTCTTCTATTAAGTTGTAGGAATTTTTTTATATATTCTAGGTTAAGTCTTATCAGATACATGATTTGCAAAATTTTTCTCCCCTTGTTACCTTATATATCTCATTCTGCTGTTTGTCTTTTTGCTTTCTGATTATGTCCTTTGAAGTACAGAAATTTTTAATTTTGCTGAATTTTGATGATGTTGCTCATTTTTCTTTCAGTTTTTTTCATTTTTCTTAAATAAAAACTATGGTAACCATTTAGCTAGCATAGCAAGAGTACTTTCTGGTGCATATTACATAACACAGTGTCATCCTGTAGTTATAAGGTAGTATATTCTTTCTAATAGCTTTATTATGTTTGCTTTCCTAAAGCAATGTTGTGAATGCTATTTAGACTATAGTTAGCTGTTACATTTTCCCCCTCCGTTTAATTTGTGCTTTGTAAATAATTTTCCATTCTATAGTTGAAGTGACAGTTTTAGTTCCTAGGTTACATCAATTTGAATTTCACCTTCCTAGTATTGCATTTGAAAAATAGGATGGTCCTCCCCATGATTTATTAGGATTATTTTGAAATATATTTAAATTCCTAATTTTTTTCAATTTCACATCATCTTCAGATTTGAAGAACTTACTGTAGAATTCTTAGATCAATTAAAGATGTAGTATAGATTGATCTATATACATATTAACCTTGTTGAAACCCACTGATACATAACGTTGGGGTTCTACATTAAAACCAAGAATTCTTATTGCAACAGAACAAAGAGTGGGGGGAAAAATGTATACATGTAAGGATAACTTGATCCCCTTGCTGTACAGTGGGAAAAAAAAAAATAAATAAAAAAACAAACAAACCAAGAATTCTCAAAAATTCATAAAATATCAAGAACAGAAGGAATTTTAATGCTTATTTAGTCAGTCACTGCTATGCTACTGGACTCCTCTTTATAGTGTCCCTATTGAGGTTTGGTTAGTTTGTTTAAAATTTGAATATGTAATTTTGGTAATAAAAAACTCATCTTTGTTTTTATTCTTTATTTTTTTGCATTTGTTAAATCTCTTTACTTCTGTTTCATATCTGTTATCGGCTCTATACTCAATTTTTAAATTTTTTTAAATTTTTTATATTTTTAAAATTATTATAGTTGATTTATAATGTTTCATCAGGTTCTGTTGTACAACAAAGTGACCCAGTCATTGTTTTTGTTTTTAGATAGTCCTATTTCAAATTCCTTTCTTATACTGAGCAAACATAATTTCCTTTATAGTTTTCTGGTACCTATCACTCTAGACCTATCATATGGGGTCCTGCAGATAGCATGAATAATAGCATGGGAAATGAAATCAGACATGTTAGGTAACAAGTAGTTTGGTGTGATTAGATTTTAGAGGACATGGAGACTTGGTGGATTGGTGGATTGGTGACTATAGATGAGAAAAAGTTTGAAGGGCACATGATCAGCATTAGGGAACAATGGGTTTCCATTGGCAAGTTACATGATCAAATCTCTTTTTAATTTAAAAACTTACTCTGGTCATAATGTGCATAATAGATTCTTTGGGCAGAAAGGTGGGTTTTACAATGCCATGGACCCCAAATAAAGCATGTAGGAGAAAGATTTTAGAAGAAGGATTGGTATTGGACCTGTTGAGTTTATACTTGCGGAGAAGTCCAAGAGGCAACTGGAAAGATGGTAGTAGACGTGAAAATTTTAAAATTGTCAGTATATAGACGATAGAGGATGGGCTAACCCAGGGAGACTATATAGAACTAGGTGAGGATTGAGAGAATCTTTTTTTTTTGGTCTTTTTGCCTTTTCTAGGGCCGCTTCTCATGGCATATGGAGGTTCCCAGGCTAGGGGTCTAATCAGCTGTAGCCGCAGGCCTACACCAGAGCCACAGCAATGCGGGATCTGAGCCACATCTTCGACTTACACCACAGCTCAGGGCAACACTGGATCCTTAACCCACTGAGTGAGGCCAGGGATCGAACCTCAACCTCATGGTTTCTAGTCAGATTCGTTAACCACTGCGCCACGACGGGAACTCCTGAGGAGAGAAACTTTGCAAAACATGGTTTCAAGTAACTTCAGTTTACTTCAGTTTGGTGTCCTCTGAATATGTCCCATTTTATTCATGTTCTTTTTTTCTTTTTCTTTTTTTTTTCGGTCTTTTTTTGCCATTTCTTGGGCCGCTCCTACAGCATATGGAGGTTCCCAGGCCAGGGGTCAAATCGGAGCTGTAGCTGCCAGCCTACACCAGAGCCACAGCAATGCAGGATCCGAATGTCTGTGAACTACACTACAGCTCATGCCAACGCCGGATCCTTAACCCACTGAGCAAGGCCAGGGATGGAACCCGCAACCTCATGGTTTCTAGTCGGATTCGTTAACCACTGCGCCACGACAGGAACTCCCTATCCATAGTCTTTAAATTAGACATATAGGCTTGAAAGTTATACTCATTATTTGGTGCCATTAGTATAACTGAATATTTAATTTAACCAACATCCTGTTGATGATGGACATCTAGGATATATTCAGTCTTTTTATGGAGCAAATAATGCTGCAATAAATATCTGCATCTGCCATTTCACTCATGTATGAACATATTTATAGAATAAATTGTTAGAAGGGAATTTGCTCAGTCACTGGTTGTGTGCAGCTGAAGTATTTATGGGTATTGACAAATACCACTTCTTAGAGGTTTTGTCTTTTTATTTATTTATTTATTTATTTAATTTATTTGTTTATTTATTTATTTTTGGCTTTTTAAGGCCGCACCCATGGTATATGGCGGTTCCCAGGCTCGGGGTCAAATCAGAGCTGTAGCTGCTTGACCTACACCAACACGGGATCCGAACCATGTCTGTGACCTACACCACAGCTCATGGCAACACTGGATCCTCAACCCGCTGAGAGATGCCAGGGATCGAACTTGCAACCTCATGGTTCCTAGTTGGATTCGTTAACCACTGAGTCACAACAGGAACTCCCGGTTTTATCATTTTAGACTTCACAGCAGTTGTATATGAGAGTATTTTTTATCAACAGCTTCTCTAACATGTGTTATTAAACTTTGCAATCACTGTCAGTCTGATGAAAGATGGTACCTCAGTGTCATTCTCATTGACATTCTATTATTTTGGATGAGAATATGAACTGACTGTTGGTATGCTTTGCCCATTTTTCTATTAGGCTATTAGTATTTTATAGAAAATTTTTGTGTTGAAAAACAAACACTTCATCAACTGTAAATTAGTTGCAGATATTTCTGTTTTTTATATTTTCTTTTGTAGTCTAATTTGTTAATCTTTTCAGAAAAGTATATAATCTAATTAATAAACCTTTAATGATATCTAGATTTTGTTCCTTAATTAGAAACTGGTGTGTCCCATCCATGTTTTCTTCTAGTATTTTCATGGTTTTTCATTTCTAACGTTAGTATCTTCGATCTATTTATAATTAATTTCAGTTTGAGAGCTAAGTATCAATCTCTGCTTTTTTCAGGTGGCCATTCAGTTGTCCTGTTTTTTTGTAATTCATCTTCCCCCCAGTTTGAGATAACTAAATTACTGAATATTATATCTGTATGGCTTCTCATGTGTTGATATCACAATGTTTTGAAAAATGAAATTTTATAATGCTCTAATATTTGGTAGATTAGTTCTTCCTGGTTGTTCTTCTTTCTCACATCCTTTCTTGGCTTTGCTCTTTGTCTATTATTATTATTATTATTATTGTTATTATTTTGCTTTTTAGGGCCGCATCTGCAGCATATGGAAGTTCCCAGGCTAGGGGTCGAATTGGAGCTGTAGCTGCCAGCCTGTGCCACAGCCACAGTAACATGGGATCTGGGACACCTCTGTGACCTACAACACAGTTCACGGTGATGCCAGATCCTTAACCCACTGACTAGGGTCAGGAATCAAACCCAGATCCTCATATATACTAGTCAGGTTCATTACCGCTAAGCCACAATGGGAACTCTAGTCTATTTTACGTTATTTTAAAAATTTTATTGGAGTATAGTTGACTTACAGTGTTGTATTAGTTTCAGGTGTATAGCAAATTGAATCAGTTAAACATATATCCATTCTTTTTCCCGTACAGGTTATTATAGAATATTGAGTAGATTTCCCTGTGCTATAGAATAGGTCCTTGTTAGGTATCTATTTTATGTACAGTAGTGTATATCTGTTATTCCCATCCTTATAGTTTATCCTTCTCTCCCATGTAACCGTAAGTTTGACCTCAAAATCTATGAATTTGTGTCTGTTTTGTAAATAAAATTTTTTGTATCCTGTTAAAACATAGATTCCACATATAAGTGCTGTCACATGATATTTGTCCTTCTTTGTCTGACTTCACTTAGTATGACAATCTCTAGGTCCATCCTTGTTGATGCAAATGGCATTATTTTGTTCTTTTTTTTTTTTTTTACGGCCGAGTAATATTCCATTGTATGTCTGTACCACATCTTCTTTATCCACTCCTCTGTTGATGGCCATTTAGGTTGCTTTGATGTCTTGACTGTTGTAAGTAATGCTGCAGTGAACATTGGGGTGCATGTACCTTTTCGAATTATAGTTTTTTCCAGTTGTATGCCCAAGAGTTCGATTGCTCAACTGTATGGTAGTAGCGTATTTAGGAACCTCTGTACTATTCTCCATAATGGTTATACCAGTTTACATCCTCACCAGTAGTATAGGAGCATCCTCTTTTCTCTACACCGTCTCCACCGTTTTGTCTATTTAGGAATACCTTGTCTGCCTCTGAAAAAAACCTGTTGGCATTTTTATTGAGACCACATTAATTTCAGACATTGATATACAGAGAGTTCATATATTTCTAATAGTATATGAAGAGTTCATATGTTTATAATATTGAATTTTCTGTCTAAGAGCATTTTACATAAAGAGTTTGAATTAGTTATCAACATTTGAAAAATCAAGGATTTTCCCAAAGAAGTCTGGATGAATTTCCAACTCCTCTAAGTTTTGCTATAAGTTTTTTTTTTTTTGTCTTTTTGTCTTTTTGTCTTTTCTAGGGCCGCTCCCGTGGCATATGGAGGTTCCCAGGCTAGGGGGTCTAATCAGAGCTGTAGCCGCTGGCCTATGCCATAGCCTCAGCAACGCGGGATCCGAGCTGCGTCTGCAACCTACACCACAGCTCACGGCAGTGCCGGATCGTTAACCCACTGAGCAAGGCCAGGGACCAAACCCGCAACCTTGTGGTTCCTAGTAGGATTTGTTATCCACTGCGCCACGACGGGAACTCCTGCTATAAGTTTTATAGTCATGACAATTAACTGAGGTTGACTGGTAGCTGCCCCTTTGTACTTTTTAGCTAACCATAGTTCTCTTCTGGCCACTTTCACTCATTTATGTCACCTGCTTGGCCTCTGTGATATTTGCAGCCTGAATGTACTTATAGTAGAGTTGGTCAGCACTGAAATCAGGACCCATAGTTAAAAATTACTTGATTTGATCCATTGCTCCATTCTCTTGAGATTCTTTTATATCTTGGTTCTGTTTATTGTCATAATTAGTTCTATCTTTCAACTTAAAATCACCTTGTTACCTTCGTTTAAGCTGAGCCAAATAAACTAATGATAGAAATTCTCTGGTGCACTATTGGAAAATTAATTAATACTATTTGAATGTGGTTATTCACCTAGTTATTAGTATGTTCTCACATAATTTACTAGCATTAAGCTAGTAATCCTTGTCAGATTCTGTACTATCCACTAGTCAAATACTTAGAAGCCCTGAGGGAACCCTAAAAGTTAGTAATATGGAACTAATAGTTGAAGTTTTATCCCTTTAACATTAAACCTTTTATTTTAACCATTATGGATAGAATTTTTCACATTTCAATAAACTGGGTGTATTTTACCTATGTCTTTGAAAAGAGAAGCTTTAAGGGGGACAGGTCTTCAGGAATTTGAGTCACAGTTAGGTTTTATTTCTTCTCTTTTCTTTTCATGTCTGTACCTGCAGCATATGGAAGTTCCTGGGCTAGGGTTGAATCAGAGCTGCAGCTGCAGGTCTCTGACACAGCCACAGCATTGCCAGATCTGAGCTGTATCTGCAATCTACGTTGCGGCTTGTGGCAACGCCGGATCATTAACTCACCAAGCAAGACCAGGAATGGAAACGGCATCCTCACAAACACTATGTGGGGTTCTTAACCCTTTGAACCACAGCAGGAACGCCACAATTAGGTTTACTTTAAACAGTCTCAAAGTAAATACTTAGGAAGACAGGAGTAAATTTGACTTGATGTGAAGAACTTTTTAACAGGTATTCAAGCATCATTTGAATGCCTTAGCAAGAATTGTTTCTAGAAGTCTATAGACCTTTTTTTTGTAAAACAAAAAAATGATGAACTCAGGTTTCCCAGCTTTTTTTCGTGTCTAGTAAGAATATTCTTTTTTTTTTTTAAATCTTGACCTAATTGGCTTTATCAAATGATTCATGAATTGGACAGCATCCCATTTCACAAGTAGAGAGGAGTTCCCAGGATATTCTTTAAAGTCACCAGTATCCCCCTCAATGTATATTTTTTTCTTCTCTCTAATGTTTCTGGGTCCAAATTTAAGTGTTTTGGTCACTATCATTAGAAGAGTTACTATTTGCTATCTAAAAATAAACTCAAATGTTAATAGCCACTGTAATAATGTTAGTTAAGTGTTATGCCAGAGAAGAATTTTTAATCTATGAAATAACTCCCCATTGCCGCTAGGATAAAGTCCAGATTTCTTAACATGGCTAATAAGAGGCCTGGATATTTGACCTTTGCTTGCCTGTCGGCAACTTTCTTTGGCTAGTAGCATGTTCTGGCCACATTATGCTGTCAAGTGGTTCCTGAAATGCCATGTCCTGCCTTACCTCTGGGTATTTATTTAGTGTACCCTCTGTGTTCTTGCTAGTTTTACATACAATGTATGAGATTGAGGGTATTGTGAAAACAGAAAGTATGTGATCTTCTCAAGGTCATAGAGCTAGAAAGTGGAAGAGCCAGGACTTGGTTCTAGTTTTTGTCTTTAAGTGTCATGTTCTTTTCTTCACCCCCCCCCCATGTCCTTTCTAATTCCTATGTAATCATTTTCTGATTTAGCAAAAATATTTTGGCATGTCTACTATGCTAGGCAACGTATTAAGGATACAAAGATTATGAAAGTTTTCCTTTTTTCCAAGGGTGTAGAGTCTACTGTAAAGAAAGGGTAATATATTATCACAGTGCAGTATTACTTACGATATGCACAGGTTATTAGACAGGGTTGAGTAGGGAGAGGCCTTCTAAAGGAGGTGAATCCTAGGCTGAATTTTCTCCAGGGATGAATATGAAATAGCTATAGGAAGCTCATAAAATAAAAATTAATGTAGCACAAGTTTAGTGCTGTATAGAAATGCTGTGGTGATGACTGTACCAGGGGATTGAATACTTTGGTAGGGATCAATGGGTAAATTAAATTGGACAAAGCTATTAACGTATAGAATTTACTGGGAAGACCAGTTCATTTAGTTGAAATATATTGAGGGACTTATATGGAGAATATGGAAATGTCTTGGGGGAAAGGCAACTATTAGACACTGAGGAAAGTAATATTACCACTGAAGTAAATTTATGTATATAAATTCTGTTAGAGAGCACATATTTAGAGACCTTATTTTTACTGTTATGGCCCCATTCACATGTAACCTCTTCACTATGCCTCTCCTGATCTTCTCCACATGTAATTAACTGCTATTTAATCTATGCTACCATAATATAGTGCTTTGTATACATCTCTGCTGAGATATATACCATATTATTTGTGTGTTTTCTTCCCCTCTAGATTATGAATTTTTTGAAGGCAGGGATTCTGTCCTATTGATATTTGAATCCGTTTTGTATGATCATCATATTTGACATCAGATAAATAGAAAAATGAAGATAAGTAATTTGATTTTGATTATATAAATACTTAACTTTAGAAGAATTCTGGGAGGGAGTTCTCGTTGTGATGCAGCAGTTAACAAATCCGACTAGGAACCATGAGGTTGCAGGTTCGGTCCCTGCCCTTGCTCAGTGGGTTAAGGATCCGGCGTTGCCGTGAGCTGTAGTGTAGGTTGCAGACATGGCTCAGATCCCTCATTGCTGTGACTCTGGCAGAGGCTGGTGGCTACAGCTCCGATTAGACCCTTAGCCTGGGAACCTCCATGTGCCGCGTGGGAGCGGCCCTAGAAAAGGCAAAAAGACAAAAAAAAAAAAAAAAGAATCTGTCCCTGGAATGTGTTAATTTAATGTACTTAATTTATACAGCCCCTTCCAGCAGTACCCCAACTTGTATTTCTGCCTTTATTTTCCATTTTTTTCCTTTGTATACTCTGCAGTGGTCATACTAGCCCCTAAATATTTACTTCCTTCCTGCCACTCTTTATTCCTAAATTCTTTGCCTGGCCTTTCCTTCCAACCCCATTTATAAGATCCCTTCAAATGCCGATTGTTCTGAAAGAAGCTTTTTCTGAAAAACTTGCCAAGTGTACTCTTTCTTCTCTTTATGAATCACTTTCTAGATAGACTTGTGCCTCTCTTAGGCCACGTCTGTCATATTTTATTGAATATATGATGTGCTGTTCTTGTGCCATTATTCCCTACCTCCCCCATTTAGATTCTGAACTTTCCAAGAGCAAGGGTTTTATGTGTAGTTTCTACAGAGTCGCTTTGGATGTAATGGACAGTCCATAAATATTTGCTTAACTAAATAGAAAGTTAAAATTAGACTGATGTGATGTCTTTATATAGTTGGGAAATGATACATTTATTGGAAAGAAATAAGATGATAGATCTTAAAGAGGAACTTAATATTTGTGACAAATGTAGAATAAACTTCAAATCAGAAAAGATAACTTTTTTTAGATTTTATGGGCATTTTTTCATAGTTCGATTTTAGTTTCTCTTTTTATAACTAAGGTTGACTGCTTACATGTATCTTGTCTCATATGAATTTATAGCTTCTTAGATAGTATGGTGTCTATATTCATTTTCTTTCTTTGTTTCTTTTTTTGTGTATGTGTTTTTAGGGCCGTACCCTTGGCATATGGAAATTCCCAGACTAGGAGTCAAATCCGAGCTGCAGCTGCAGGCCTAAACCACAGCCACAGCAACGCAAGATCCAAGCTGCGTCTATGACCTATACCACAGCTCACCACAGCGCCGGATCCTTCACCCTCTGAACGAGGCCAGGGATCAAACCCACATCCTCATGGATGCTAGTCGGATTCATTACCACTGAGCCACAATGAGAACTCCCTATATTCATTTTCTTCATTAGATGTTCTTCCTCTGTGCATACTTTTATCAAAGCACAGATATTGTATTGTATTGTATTGGTAATGGTTTATTTACTTGGCTGTATTTCCCTTCAGAAGTCAGCTATTATTCATCATCCTAGTGCCTAGAAGTTGTTTACCAGTAAATGTTTGTTGGTAGAGCAAATAGCACATTGTTTTCTTGATTAAAATTTCCACCTCTCCCCTTATTTTCAGTAAGCTTCAGGTTACCTAAGTGTAGAAAACACTTTGCTTTAGCACAAACTACCATAATGTACAAAAATTTGGATACCACACCATTTCTTTCCTGAATGGAGTATTACTGCTCTGATAACATCATAAACTAATTTTCAGAGCAGCATTTTAAAAAATCTTTAACTGGGAGTTCCTGTTGTGGCTCCATGAGTTAAGAACCTGACTAGTAGCCATAAGGATGTGGGTTTAATCCCTGGCCTCGCTCAGTGGGTTACATTGCCATTACTTCAGCTGGGCTACGTACATCAGTAATACGTGTGTTTAATTACTTAAAGTGTCTCTAAAAAGATAGACTTTCATTCAGCATTTAACCAAAAAATTATTGATTTTGCAGAGAGGCACAGGGACAGAGTAACACAGCATAAATTTAATATTACTGAAACACATTTGTTGTTGAGTAAATGACAGCAATTCTACATTTTCTTACAAAGCAGCAATCAGGTGTTTTACAGATGAAAAAGAATAGTTCATGGGAGAAGAAATTATCAGATCCTTTGGAATAAGTCTAAGCCTGAAAATATTTTTTAAAGTTATTTCACAGATTATAAAATAAAAACCCAAAGTGATATAGTTTCATAGTTTCTTCGTGTTACATCAACTAATGATGTACCTTATATTTGATAACAGACTAGATTCAGTAACTTACATTTCTTCTTTCTTCATCTTGGTAAATAATCATATACCCATTAAAAACATTGGACATTGCCTTTTTTTTGTGGATAACGGATTAAGTATACATACCCTAGTCTAGCGTCTATGGCTAAAATAAGATATGTTCCATAGAAGTGATTTAACCCACTCTTTTTTTTTTTTTCTGGCTAATGCTGTATTCAGGACATATAATACTTTGCTCAGTCTCATAATTATAAAATCTGGAAAAATAATTTCTTTTTCTGTACTTATTTTCTCAGGTCATATATTTGTTAAAGTGCTTGTATACCATTGTGATTGATAAGTCCATTTCTAGGTAAAATTATTATTGATTTAGGTAGTTTCACTTCTCAGAATTTTTCAAAAGTTTCTACATTTCAATAATAAGCAGACATTTTTGTTTAGGAAATTTATATTTCTTGATATGGACCTCCTGAAAAAGTTCAAAGTGATATGTAGAGGAGCAAACGTTGTGGTTTTCTTTGCAAGACAATAGGGGCAAAACCACAAATTACCTTTGTTAAAAATGTTTGGAATGGTGCAAGCCTGGAGCAAAATTGGCCAACCATTTCCTATTAGCAAGTAACCTATTATATCCTTTTTACCTATCAGCTGTATGTATATATATGTGATATTTGTGTGTATAAATGTTATTTCCTCCCCCCTCCCAAATTTTTTTTGAGGTGTTCCCAGGTGGCATGGTGATTAAGAATTCTGTATTGTCACTGCTGTGGCTCAGGTCACTGCTGCAGTGTGGGTTTGATCCCTGGCCCGGAACTTCCCCATGCTGCAGATGTATGTCTCCCCGCCCAACAAATGTTATTTTTTTCTCTTGAGATTATCATAAGATAATTTGTTGCTTAGCTTAAGCTACTGGATTTTTTTTTTGCCTTAGCTTGATTGTCAGTACATATTTATTTGCACAGTTTGGTAAATATAACAAGCAGCATGTATAAATACA
Source organism: Phacochoerus africanus (assembly GCF_016906955.1). NCBI lineage: Eukaryota > Metazoa > Chordata > Mammalia > Artiodactyla > Suidae > Phacochoerus > Phacochoerus africanus. The sequence continues at coordinate 31,810,477 of NC_062551.1, read as the reverse complement.
AATTATCCAATGGTGAGGAGGGTACTTATGGATAGAGTAAGGACTCTAATTATTAAAAAATGTGCTTAGTTTTGCTACATGGATATCTAAATAATTTGACTCTCAGGAGTCTGAGCTTCCATGGTAGATGAGCAAGAGGACCACGGTAGCAATATGTTGCACATTCTTAACATATTACATGTCTGGTCAGTTGACCAGATGGCTAACTTTGATCTCATTTAGGGTCAGCTTATCCTGACCTCGTTCAACAACTTTTTTTTTTTTTTGGTCTTTTTGCATTTTTCTAGAGCCGACCCGTGGCACATGGAGGTTCCCAGGCTAGGGGGTCCTTGGACCTGTGCTGCCAGCCTATGCCACAGCCACAGCAATGCCAGATCCAAGCCATGTCCGTAACCTACACCATAGCTCACGGCAGCGCTGGATCCTTAACCCACTGAGTGAGGCCAGGGATTGAACCCGCAACCTTATGGTTCCTAGTTGGATTCGTTAACCATTGAGCCATGACGGGAACTCCCAATGACTTTTTTTTTTTTTTCCTTTTTAGGGCCTCACCTGGGGCATATGGAAGTTCCCAGGATGGGATTGAATCAGAGCTGCAGTGGCCGGCCTACCCTACAGTCATAGCAACATGGGATCCGAGCCGCACCTGCCATCTATGCCATAGCTCACGGCAACATTGGATCCTTAACCCACTGAGCAAGGCCAGGGATTGAACCCACATCCTCATGGATACTAGTCGGGTTCGTAACTTACTGAGCCACAATGGGAACTTCCTCAACTACTCTTCCTGATGTAGTTCCATATATACCTTGTGAAGTAGTAGATTTATCTGCTCAAGACGTCTAGAGTAAAAGGTCACATCATACTTGCTAATCCAAGAGGATCTGATGTCAGTTATCTTAACAGTACATAACTTTAAAGTGTGATACCTCTATACTTTGCATATGCTAGAGCTGCTGGCAGTGATGGCTGTTTCATGGTTCAGGAGAGAGTCTAACATTCCATTCTCAAGTTTATGTTCTGGCATTATAATATGTGGACCTCAAAATACTTTTTTTTTGTCTTTTGCCCTTTTCTAGGGCCGCTCCCGAGGCATATGGAGGTTCCCAGGCTAGGGGTCAAATCAGAGCTGTAGCCACCAGCCTACACCAGAGCCACAGCAACGTGGGATCCGAGCCTTGTCTGTGACCTACACCACAGCTCACGGCAACGCCAGACCCTAACCCACTGAGCAAGGCCAGGGACTGAACCCGCAACCTCATGGTTCCTAGTCAGATTCGTTAACCACTGCGCCACGACAGGAACTCCTCAAAATACTTTTAAATGCATATAGTCGTGTCCCCTGTGCCAGCATTTTTTTTCCTTGTAGGGAATATTAATGAGATTTTTATAATGAATTATTTCACCAAAACATGCTGTACCCTGAGATTTTATGTTTTTTACGTCACATATTAACTTTGTAAAACTTTAATGAATGTTCATTATTAAACTTTGTTTTTGTTCTTATTTTCCTAGGATTCTGACACTTCATGACATGTCATTGTCTAGAGCAATAATGAACATTGACCTGTTTCGGATTAGTTGATGCCCTTTGGAAATGATCCATTAACATCTACTGCAGAGAAGCTGAATATACTCCGTTTGGAGTGAACAGCCCAGCTTGTTACTGAATTTTTCAAGATGACAGATCCAATGATGGACTTTTTTGATGATGCCAATCTTTTCGGTGAGACCTTAGAAGGTTTGTCAGATGATGCATTTGTACAACCAGGACCTGTTTCACTAGTTGATGAACTGAACTTGGGTGCAGAATTTGAACCTTTGCACATAGACTCACTGAATCATGTTCAAGGTACTCCAACACATCAGAAGATGACTGATTATGAACAATTAAATCAGTTTGACTCAATGAAATTTCATCAAGTTAATCAGTCTTTTGGTAGCCCAGCTGAACATGTGTTATCTCCACACTCTCAGTTTAATTGTTCTCCGATCCATCCGCAGAACCAACCGAATGGTTTGTTTCCAGATGTAGCAGATGGCAGTCCAATGTGGGGCCATCAGACAGCTACTAGCATTTCAAATCAAAATGGGTCTCCTTTTCATCAAGGACATTCTCACTCTATGCATCAAACTAAAAGCTTTGTGGCACACCATGACTTTGCCTTATTTCAGGCCAATGAACAACAAACACAGTGTACTTCGCTACGCTCACAACAAAACAGAAATAATCTTAACCCAGGGCAAAACTCTCTTAGCCAGTCTAAAAATTTTATGGATGTTAATGTTTCTGGTCCACACAGAGTCAGTGTTAACCACCCATCACAGATTAATAATGCATCTACTTCACAACAATCCCTTTCAATGCAGCAGTTTTCTCAAACGTCAAATCCTTCAGTACACTTCCTAAAGTGTAGCAATCATCAAGAAGGAAATTTTAATGGACCTTCTCCAAATATGACTTCTTGTTCTGTCAGTAATTCACAGCAGTTTTCTTCACATTATTCCTTTTCCAGTAATCACGTATCACCAAATGGTCTTCTTCAGTCCTCTGCAGTTCTTGCACCTAATCATACAAATCAGACGTTATCTGATTTTACTGGAAGTAATTCCTTTTCACCTCATAGGGGAATCAAGCAAGAATCTACTCAGCATATGCTAAATCCTAATACATCACTGAATTCGAATAATTTCCAAATGTTGCATTCATCACATCCTCAGGGTAATTATAGCAATTCAAAATTATCTCCTGTGCACATGAACTTCCCAGATCCTGTTGACTCAGGAAATCAAATGGGCCATTTCAGTGATCATGTAGAAACTAATGGCTTTTCATCTTTAGAAGAGAATTTACTTCATCAAGTGGAATCTCAAACTGAGCCATTCACAGGACTTGACCCAGAAGACCTCCTTCAGGAGGGTCTCCTTCCCCAATTTGATGAGTCAGCATTTGGACAAGATAATCCAAGTCATGTTTTAGATCATGACCTTGATCGGCAATTTACTTCACATCTTATAACACGGCCTTCTGATATGGCTCCAACTCAGTTGCATAGTCAGGCTCGGAGTTGGCATTCACCACTTTCTAATCATCAGCATCTACATGACAGAAATCGCCTGTGTTTACAGCGACAGGTATGTAGCTCTTATTTTGGTGGAAAGGGGTATGGTGGGCTTTTACTCATTGCGTTAATTTTGTGAGACATATTCAAGATTTCTCAAACTCAGTAAGTCTCAGTTTGTGCATATTTGATGTAGGTTTCTCTTGCTTCACTATTCTTGTTTTTGAAAGCAATTCATTGATATGCACAAAACAATAGACTTCGTTCTATATTTAGAAAATTATAAAGTATTAAGACATCTTCTGTAACTTTCAACTATGATTGCTTTTAATGGAAAGATTTATTTTCAAAAAAAAAGAAAACCTTAGTAGCCATAGTTAAAAGGAAAACAATAGATTGGGAACTTTTTTTGCAAATATAATGGACATAGAGTTAATATTCCACTAAGAAGCTCATATAATTTGATAAGATCTCAGTTGATAATTAGATAAAATTTTTTAATGTTAATGCTGAGAAATATATGGAACTTACATAGTTTTATAGTTGATACAAATATTTTGGAAAGCAATTTGGTGGCATGTTTGAGTATAAAAATGCTTTATTACAATAACCCAAACATGGCGTAAGTAATGTACCCAAAGATATTTATCTTGCTGTATCTATAAGGGAAAACTGGAAACGGCAGTTTGTTAGCATATCCATATACGATGGATTCTTATGGGCATTAAGAAGGCTTTGAGGACTAACACTAAGAATATGTTAATGATGGGGGAAAGCATAATTCAAAATTAAGATCACAATAAAGTGGCTAAGAACATAGGTTCTGTCTGATACTAGACTACCAGGCTTAGATCTTCACTCATGTTATTTATTAGCTGCATGACTTTTAGCTAATTAAGTAATTTCTGTGCGTCTCATTTGCTTCATATTTAAGTACGGAATAATAATAGGGTTTTGGTAAGGATTGAGAGAGTTTTAGCAGGTAAAGAAATTAAATATTTATGGACTTTTTTTTAATTTCAAAGGCTTGAAGTGTTTGCAAATGATAAAATCTGTATCTTTTCCTTTGGGTGTTTTCAGAACTTTTGAATAGTCTAGAAAGATTGAAGGTATTTAAAAGACTGTCTTCCTCCCCTTCTTTTTTGTGGCCCAAACAGAATATTATGATTTTGCTCCCTCTACTGGAAGAGGATCAAGCAACTTAATTAGAAGGGCCCTGGGAAAAACTCCTACTGATTGAAATTCAGATCATCTCTCTACTTTTACGTAGATTTCTGATCAGTTTGATTTATTACTTTGTCTAGCATATAACTGAAATGATGAACTCTGAAATTTATTAACTTTATTTCTTAATTTTATTTTTCTCAGGCCTTGTCATCTTTAAAAAAAAATTTTTTTTTTAAATTCATGTTTTTCTAAACGTGTTTTACTGGCTTTAAGTAAAGACTCACTTTTATAGATTTGGAATTAATGGAAGATAATTATAAATAAAGTAGTCCCAATAATATATAGATAGTACTATCTGATAGAAAGTCTTTTCATACCCATCAGCAGCAGCCTTTAATAAATCATCTTATCTACACTGATAAGGCTTTATTTAAATCTACTCACCTTTTTTTTTTTTTCAGAGTTTATTTTGTTTTGCTAACTTCTTTTTTCTACATGTTTAAAAATTGGTAAAGGACAGTTGGTTTGGAATACTTGATTTATTGAAAGTCTCTTCTTAAGTTTCCTATGATACCTTGGTGTTAAGAGAGAGTTGGGAGTTTCTCATTGTGGAGGTGAAGAGGAGAGATGGATTGGTAGAGAAGGAAGAATATTGTGATTATGATTACTGTGGATTGCTTATAGGTTTTACTTGTACAGAATTATAAATCAGATATCCTAAATATGTGAAGTTTGAAATTATTTAGTATGTATGATAAATGACAGATTTGGACAGTGCATATAAGTTTTTTATCTATGTAATTTTTGGCATGTTCTGAATGATTATGGTTACTATATGGCCAAAATGTTATATTAATAAGAAGTTCTTATATTATTAGAGTTTTCCCCAGGTTCTATGAAAATAAATTTTTTTCTTATTTTTTAAAAACTCTTTTAAATGCAGTAGTTTAATTTTAGACTAAATTAGCATTGTGAAATATATGCATAGAAGTCAACAGATTAAAAAATGATAAAGTGGCATAATTTTTGCTTTATCAAAATAAAAAAGGACACATGGGACAATATCCAGAACAAGATACTCATTAATCTATTGTTTGAAAACTCATGGGTGGCACTCTATTTAGAATTCTAGAAAGCTTCATTGAGAATATTGAATATGTAAAGAATATTTCTAAGCAAGCTTTTTCTTCTTCCCCAACTGAGGTCGGGTGTTTGTGTGTATAATTTCAGATGTCTTAGAGTCTGTGTCAGTCATTAAAAACTGTGAATATTGCTGAAAACAGTTCTTATATAATTGACTCCGGAATTTTACCATTTAAAAAGAGTTTTAAAAAACATAAGCACTTAAAAAATATAATAGAGAAAATACTAGCTTATTTTCATCTCTCATTTTTAGAGCAGAGGAATTTATTTATTTATTTATTTATTTATTTATTTATTTATTTATTTATTTATTTTAGGGCTTCACCTGCAACCCAAGGGGAGTTCCTGGGCTAGGGGTCGAATCGGAGCTACAGCTGCTGGTCTACGCCACAGCCATAGCAATGCCAGATCTGAGCCGTGTCTGTGGTTTATACGCAGCTTGCTGCAATGCAGGATCCTTAATCCACTGAGTGAGGCCAGGGATCGAACTTGCATGCTCATGGATAGTAGTCAGGTTTGTTTCTGCTGTGCCACAACAAAACTCTGAGCAAAGGAACTTTGAGAAAATTACAGTATTAATTTTCATTGCTCTCTTGTGACAGATATTAACTGCTATTTTGTAACACAAAATCTTTCATTTTTGTCTTATTTCTAAAGTGGAAATAATCACGGAACACTGCGTGATCTCTCAATGCTTATATATTAAATTTAATGTAAAAGTTCTATAGCAGTGAAAGTATGTGGGACAGCTAAAATTACACTCAACACAGAAAATAGGAGTTCCTGTTGTGGCTCAGTGGTAATGAAGCCAACTGATATCCATGAGGATGCAGTTTTAATCCCTGGCCTGATCTTCTGGCATTGCCATGTTGCTGTGAGCTGCAGTAAATACAGGTTGCAGACGTGACTTGGATCCCACGTTGCTGTGGCTGTGGCTTAGGCTGGCTGCTGTGGCTCTGATTAGCCTGGGAACCTCCATATTCTGCAGGTGTGGCCCTAAAAAGCCCCCCCCCAAAAAAACCCCAGGAAATTGAATTTTGGGATGTATGTAATTCCTTGTTGGCTTTTGTATTCTGATGAACTTAGTGCTTTATTTGCCATCTTGAATTTCTTTTTTTTTTTTTCCCTGAAGGTAGGGAAACTTACATTATTTATAAGCTTAAAAAAAAAAAATTAGAACAGACTTGTGGTTGCCAAGGGGGAGGGGGAGGGAGTAGGATGGACTGGGAATTAGGGGTTAATAGATGCAATTTATTGCCTTTGGAATGGATAAGCAATGAGATCCTGCTGTATAGCACTGGGAACTCTATCTAGTCACTTATGATGGAGCAGGATAATGTGAGAAAAAGAATGTATGTATGTGTGTGTGACTGGGTCACTTTGCTCTACAGTAGAAAATTGACAACACTGTAAACCAGCTATAATGGAAAAAATAAAGATCATTTTAAAAAAATTAGAGAAAGACAACAGCCTATGTAAGACATTTTAAAATATTTCTATATATTTAAATTTTTCTGATGAAAAATTTTAATATATAGTAATTAAAAAATTAGACCATATAGAAAACAGATGATAAATAATTTACTTGTAATATCACTAGCAAAAGATACTGTTGTTGACATTTTGCTGTCCAAGTTTCCGGTGAGACCTGTTGTCTGACTCTCCAGCCTTCCATCTATGTATTATTGCATTTTTACGAAACAGAGCTGAAATCATATAGTTTATGCTGTTTGGCAAATTGCTTTTTTAACATTCTAGTTAATATGTTGCAGAGATTTTTCATGTCATTTAATATTTTTCTGAAAATGATTTTTAATCATAGCCATTGTAAAGTTGCTAAAATACCATATAAAGTTATTATTGAGATCTGGAAAAATTTGAATCAAAATAATTAAAATATCTTTATATTTTTGTTGTGTATATTAGCATGATAATTCAAAGTGCATAGTAATAAGCAAAAACTGGAATAACTGGCACTACGATAGAACACTGTGTTTGCACCAAATACTATTCTAAATACTTAACATATTATTAACAGATTGAGCCTTCACAGCAGTCTTTTTATTTAGATTCAGTTATTTACTTCAGTTTTCGTTGAGGACACTGAGGTACAGAGAAGTTAGGTGATATATCTCAAATCACACAGCCAGTATAGAGATAGGCAGTGGCCAGACTGGATTTAAATCTGATTTAACTCTATTACATGTGGTCTTAACTACTTTCACCTTTCTTTAAAGTATATATGTGTTTTTTTTAATTCACTGAATTTTATTATATTTACAGTTGTACAACCATCATCACAACCAAATTTTAGAACATTTCCATCCCAAACCCCCCACCCATCCCTCCTGACCCCAACCTGTCTCCTTTGATAACCATGAGTTTTTCAAAGTCAGTTTCTGTTCTGCAAATAAGTTCATTTTATCCCCTTTTTAGATTCTACATATAAGTGATAGCATGTGGTGTTTGTGTCTCACTGTCTAACTTAGTATGATAATTTCTAGGACCATCCATGTTGCTGCACATGCCATTATTTCACTTCTTTTTATGGCTGAGTAATATTCCATTGTGTATATGTACCACATCTTCTTTGTCCACTTCTCTGTCGATGGACATCTAGGTTGCTTCCATGTCTTGGCTGCAGTAATGAACATTGGGGTACATATATCTTTTCGAGTCATGTTTTTCTCTGGATAGATGCCCAGGAGTGGGATTGCTGTATCATATGGTAATTCTATTTTTAGTTTTTTTGAGGACTCTCCATTCTGTTTTCCATAGTGGCTGCACGAATTTACATTCCTACCGACAATGTAAGAGGGTTCCCTTTTCTCCACACCCACTCCAGCATTTATTGTTTGTAGACTTTTTGATGATGACCATTCTGGCTGGTGTAAGGTGGTACTGCACTGTAGTTTTGATCTGCATTTCTCTAACAACTAGTGATGTTGAACATTATGTGTTTTGGGCGTCCATGTGTCTTCTTTGGAGAATCGTGTTTAGATATTTTTTGATTTTTTTGTTTGTTTGTTTGTTTGTTTTTGGTATTGAGCTACAGGAGGTTTGTATATATTTTGGAGATTAATCTCTTGTCATTCACTTCATTTGCAAATATTTCTCCCATTCTGTGGGTTGTCTTTTCGATTTTCCTTCAATTTAAATGTATTTTTAAAAATGACCACTAAGCTATTAGGAAATGAATGCTTATTACACTGTTTGGCTCTAACTGTGCAGTAATACGAATTGTTAGATATTAGATAATTGTTAGATATATCTTTCCTCTGTGTCATCTTTGACCTCTTTCATCATTGTCTTATAGTTTTCAGAGTATAGGTCTTTAGTTTCTTTAGGTAGGTAGAAATAAAATTTCTAGGCATTTTATTCTTTTTGATGCAATGGTAAATGGGATTGCTTTCCCTGACTTCTCTTTCTGATCTTTCATTGTTAATATATAGAAATCCAAGAGTTCCCGTCGTGGCGCAGTGGTTAACGAATCCGACTAGGAACCATGAGGTTGCAGGTTCGGTCCCTGCCCATGCTCAGTGGGTTAAGGATCCGGCGTTGCCATGAGCTGTGGTGTAGGTTGCAGACGCGGCTCGGATCCTGCGTTGCTGTGGCTCTGGCGTAGGTTGGCGGCTGCAGCTCCGATTGGACCCCTAGCCTGGGAATAGATATGCCGTGGGAGCAGCCCAAGAAATGGCAGAAAGACTAAAATAAAATAAAATAAAATAAAATAAAATGGATAAGCAGTGAAGGCCTGCTGGATAGCACAGGGGAAAAAAAAAGAAAAAAAAATATAGAAATCCAGTCAATTTTCTGTGTACTAATTTTGTATCCTACAACTTTACTAAATTCATTGATTGAGCTCTAACAGTTTTCTGGTAGTGTCTTTAGGGTTTTCTATTTATAGTATCATGTCATCATGTCATCTGCAAACAGTGAGAGTTCTACTTTTTCCTTTCCAATTTGGGTTCCTTTTCTTTCCTTTTTTTTTTCTTTTGTCTTTTCCAGGGCCACACCCACGGCATATGTAGGTTCTCAGGCTAGGGGTCTAATCCTAGCTGTAGCTGAGGGCCTACACCACAGCCACAGCAACGGGGGATCCGAGTCGTGTCTGCGACCTCCACCACAGCTCACGGCAACGCCAGATCCTTAACCCGCTGAGCAAGGCCAGGGATCGAACCCGCAACCTCATGGTTCCTAGTCGGATTTGTTAGAGGTCAGAATTAAGTCTACTAAGTGGAAGTCACATAAAAGGAGATTAGTGTAAGCAAGTTTGAAATAAAGCTTTTCTGCTGAAAGCAGGGAGATGGAATGGCTCAGGCGTGTCACAGAAGGAATTCCTATAGTGGGTAGAAAATGGACTAAATTAATATACTCTTCAACTCTTTAAGATTCTGTGGTTGTAATTTTGGGTTTCATTGTAAGATATATCATTCATATTGCCTATTTAGCTCCCAAGTGGCAATTACAAATAATGAAGAAAGGTAAAGAAATGTGACAAGTTCTCTGCTATACAGCAATGTCAAGGAATTTTTTATTACAGATGAGTAAATTTTCCAGATAGTTGAAATGTATTCTATTGAACATTAAAAGCTTTAATTAAATGGCTCTTTTTTTTTCTCCCCCTTAGAAGGTGATGTTGATAGAATGCTCAGTTAGGAAAAGATGAAAAGGGGAGGTCTTGTATGGTCAAATTTGTAATGGTTATTGTTATATCTCCCAGGGTCACACTCATTTAAGTAAGAATTTATTGGTATATATTAGATATTTGAAACTTATCTTGTGCAGAAGCATGGCTAATTTTGTATGTAAGTGAAATTACTGTTAAAAAGAAGAGGAAAACCTCTACATCTAAATGTAAAACTAAAGCAGGGATTTGCTATACTTTACTCAAACCCTTTGAATTCAGAGGATCCCAAGCTCTTTGCTAGTTTTTTTGTTTTGGAGTTTTGGGGGTTTTGTTTGTTTGTTTTAATAGTATTAACTTCCTGAGTCAGAAAAACCAACAGATAATGAATAATTAAAAATCCTGTCACTCTATGCCTTAGACAAAAAGAAGAGAAAAAACTAAGTAATATTTAAATCGATTCATTGAGTAATTTAAATTTTTACAAAGTACTATCCCTCTCTTTATCAAAATTTGTTTAAATATTTATGCATTTGGCATGGTACTGCTTATAAGAAGTTTCAAAATTTTTAGTTGTCTTAGTCAAAACACAAGATAGGAATTCTGTATAAGTATGTTCCTTTTAGTTGTTTTTGTGTTTTGTTTTTGTTTTTTTTTCCAGTTAAATTTGGACTGGTTTTTGGTTTTGACATTTCTGTCAAATCTCCCAGATTAAAATGTTTTATTTGGACTGAGTAATTTGTGGAATATTAGCTAATTCTAAAATGTAATCTTAATGACTAAACTGTGTACTGTATTGTAGAAGGATTGAGCTCTGCACTGAGTGGCAGAAACTCTAATTGTTAACGGTAGCTTTAAGGCTATTGACTTCTGACATGCATACTTAAGGGTGAGAGGTGAACAAGAAGTGAATTCCAGGGGTGGGAAAGAGGCAGCAGTTGGTGAGAAATTTGTGGATTAGTGCAGGTGTGTGTTGAGCGTGAGATTGAAGCATTACTTCAAAGTAGGTCTAACAGTTTTTTTAATTGTATTTAATTTTTTTATTTTTGTTTTTTACTCTTTCTGGCTTTTTAAAAAATTAAAGTGTAGTTGGTATTCAATATTGTATAAGTTACAGGTGTATGTTGCATTTAATTTAATTGATGAGGTGCATTCCGAAATACCTTAGGACTACTCAGGCATTTCCTTATCATAATTAATGTCTAAAATTGGAAAAAAAATGTGTCAGGTGCTACTGAGCCATCAAACTTTACTCTTATCATGATACTATAACACATAGTTTTGGAATACTTAAATATGGAAGGTCAGGTTTCTTTTTTTTTTTTTTTTTTGGTCTTTTTTGTTGTTGTTGTTGCTATTTCTTGGGCCACTCCCGCGGCATATGGAGGTTCCCAGGCTAGGGGTTGAATCGGAGCTGTAGCCACCGGCCTACGCCAGAGCCACAGAAACGTGGGATCCGAGCCGCGTCTGCAACCTACACCACAGCTCACGGCAACGCCGGATCCTTAACCCACTGAGCAAGGGCAGGGACCGAACCCGCAACCTCACGGTTCCTAGTCGGATTCGTTAACCGCTGCGCCACGACGGGAACTCCTGGAAGGTCAGGTTTCTTTATTTAGGTAATTGGATGGAAATGATTTTCAACTAAGGAAATATTTTAACTCAGTATGTTGTAGGTAATATGTGGAAAGAATAAGCACATAGGAAGCTTGAACTGCAGTTTTCAGTTAAAGTGTGGTGGTTACTATGGTCAACCCTGCAGATGTTATGTAAGTAATACCTTACAAATTATGAAAGGAGGGCAATTTTTTTTTATATTGAAGTTGCTTGAGTTATAATATTGTTAGTTTCAGGTATACAGCATAACTATTGAGTATTTTTATGGATTATATTCCTTGAATGTTATTACATGATAATGATTGGCTAAGGGCAATCTTTAAGTGAGGTTTTTTTCCCTACTTAAGTATATGTTTGTGCACCTGAAAACAGTTTAGATTGAACGTTTTGCGAAACCATAGAATTTTAGAGCTGGGTAAGATTTTTGCTCTATCCTTATACAAAAAGCGAAAACTGTGCTTGGTCATTTTACTTAACTGGTAGATATAACCGTTTACATAACTGGTTGACAAATTCCATTTTATATTTTAAATTCTGTAGTGTTTAATGGAGGTCAGAAATGAGACTGATACCACACTATGACCAGACACTTAGAATTAATGTATTGTAAAGTACACTTAAATGTGGTTGTCTCTAAAATGAGAAATAGTTTTTAAGTTGCTAGGTTTTTGGATTTTTGTGGGGTTTTTTGCTTGTGTACCTTTCAATGTATCTTAAGTTTTTAACTATATTTTTAGTGTGAAAAAATGCAATCTTACAGTGTTTGCATGATGTAGATATAAATTGTATGCATGTGAATGACTGAATTTTATATAACAACTGTGTTTTGGAAATGTTGCATTTTTGCTGCTTTTATTTGTTTAGTATTTCCTAGATATCTCCCAGGTGTAAGAGATGATGCTGGCTGAGCACTGAGGTTGCCCAAATGAGCCAGATCCTGGCTTTTGCCTGAAGAACTCAAATTAAAAATTAACCCATACTTTTTTATTTATAATTTCAGAGCCGTTCTCATTTCATTTCCGATTCTGTTTCAGTTGACAGAGGTTTCTAGCGCTTTATTTTGGCTCTCCAACTAAATGGTTTGGAATGAGTGATAAGTACAATTTCATTGACCTACCCAGTTTAAAGAAGCTGTTGCTCCAAGTTTCTAGATTAGCTTTTTGTTTCATGATGTTTTAGCAATCTGTAATTACTTGATTCTTCATATATATTTTATACACATACTGTAATATATGTACATGAAATATACAACTAAGATCCAATGGCTCTTATAAATGCCAGAGTTAAGAAAGCAGGCTCTTTATTGTTGTTGTTGAGCTTCTAATCTTAAATTTATTACAAACTATTATAAAACTGTTTAAAAACTGTGCTATGTGGTCCAACTTTGAACATTTTTTTTTGTCAAAAGAGAAATAGCCAGTTTCTGAGAGATATATTATACTTAAAAGATTATATTGTTAGATAAATTTCCTAAGATTTTTTCTCCCTAAATACCTCAAATGAAAGTAAGACTTACAGAAGTAATTTTTATTTATTTATTTATTTATTTTTATTTTTTGTCTTTTTGCTATTTCTTGGGCCGCTCCCACGGGATATGGAGGTTCCCAGGCTAGGGGTCGAATCGGAGCTGTAGCCACCAGCCTACGCCAGAGCCGCAGCCACGCGGGATCCGAGCCGCGTCTGCAACCTACACCACAGCTCACGGCAACGCCGGGTCGTTAACCCACTGAGCAAGGGCAGGGACCGAACCCGCAACCTCATGGTTCCTAGTTGGATTCGTTAACCACTGCGCCACGACGGGAACTCCAGAAGTAATTTTTAAAAATTAATATGGTAAATATTGAGAATGTAATTGGAGATAGAAATAGTAAAACATTTGCATAGTATTTTGAAAAGTGGTTTTACTTAAATTATTAAATCTTTTAGTAGTAATTTGGGATATACATAAGTTGATACTGTTTCTCAAACTTTACTGAAGGAAAGTGACCTGTCTAAAACTGGACAGCTACTAATTATTTAGCAGAAATTTATTGTGTTTTCTACTATACCAACTCCTAGCAGCATAAACAACATTCATTGAGCACCTGCGGCCTATATATCAGCTACTGCGCTAGATATTGACATTACAAATACAAAGAGACTGCTAAGGATAGGCCTGCAAATCTATATTTTTGTTATTTTACAAGAAAAAAGATGGTTTCACGTCAACTTCAGCAATGTGAGGAATATCAGAATTATGATTTTCTTCAAACTGTTAATATTGAAAGTATCATTTACTTTTCCTAACATTTTATTTTGAAAAAGTCAAAACTTACAGAAAAGTTGAAAGAATGATAATAGTGGACATCCATAAACCATTCAAATAGACTCAGTAATTGTTAATTTTTGTCACATTTGCTTTCTTATTATTTTTATTTTAAGTAAAAGTTACTTTTACTAAGTTACAAAACAGCATGATGTGTAATAGGATATCATACAATCAAAATTCATGTTTCTTAAATTATCCTGGTAACTGTAAACCAGCTATGATGGAAAAAATAAAAATCATTACATATTTGGAAAAAAGATTATCGTAGTAATTTTTATAAATGTTCTTTTGTTTTAAAATCTAGGATTGAATCAAACCCAAAGGTCATGTCTTGGATTTAGTTGTTCTTTTTAATCTTAAGTTAATACCGGTGTTTTGTGCCTTTTTGATGTTCTTTCCTGACATCGACATTTTTAAATAGTCCGGACTAGTTGTCTGTATCTGTTTGATTCTTTCTTCATAATTCAGGTTAAATATTTCTTGGTAAGAGTGCTACATAGATGAAGTACATTTTGTACATTTTGTACACTTCAGTATCACATTAGGAGACATGATTTTAGTTTGTCCCATTATTGCTTATACTAAGTTTTATCACTTAGTAAAAGTATTTTTACCTCTTTTTAATTTATAGGTGGGACTTTTTTTTTTTCTTTCTAGGGCTGCACCTGCTACACATGGAAGTTCCCAGGCTAGGGGTTGAATTGGAGCTGTAGCTGCTGGCCTACACCACAGCCATGTGAGATCCGAACTGTGTCTGCAACCTACCCCACAACTCACGGCAACACAGGATACCCATTCCATTGAGCAAGGCCAGGGATCAAACATGCATCCTCATGGTTACTAGTTGGATTCCTTCCCCCTGTGCCACAATGGGAACTCCCTATAGTTGGGACTTTTCTGTAGGGAGTTGGACCCATAGATTTTTTTTTTTTTTTTTTAACAAAAGCAAAACATTGAATGCGTTGTAATCTGTTGCCATTATTACTCTTTTTGAATATTTTACTGGTGGGAATCTTTGCAAACCAACTCTGTACCTTTTTAATATGTCCTCATTAGTCTTGAAGTACTTCTACTTTCTGGTATGAGAAGATGTATTTAATTTCCCTGCCTCAAGCTTAAAATTGGCTATTTCTTCAAGGAGCTCATTAGTTTTATTTATCCTATGTAATGACACAGGATCCGAGTAGCGTTGTGTTTTTTTTTTTTTTTTAATGGCCACAACTAAAAAAAAGGAGGTTCCCAGGCTAAGGGTTAAATAGCTGTAGCTGCCACCACAGCCACAGCAACACGGGATCTGAGTCACGTCTGCAACTTACACCACAGCTCACAGCAGCGCTGGATCCTTAACCCACTGGGCAAGGCCAGGGATCAAACCTGCATCCTCATGGATGCTAGTCGGGTTTGTTAACCGCTGAGCCATGACGGGAACTCCAGGTCTTTTCTTTTCTTTTTTTTTTTTTGTCTTTTTTGTTGTTGTTGTTGTTCTATTTCTTGGGCCGCTCCCGCGGCATATGGAGGTTCCCAGGCTAGGGGTTGAATCAGAGCTGTAGCCACCAGCCTACGCCAGAGCCGCAGCCACGCGGGATCTGAGCCGCGTCTGCAACCTACACCACAGCTCACGGCAACGCCGGATCCTTAACCCACTGAGCAAGGGCAGGGACCGAACCCGCAACCTCACGGTTCCTAGTCGGATTCGTTAACCACTGCGCCACGACGGGAACTCCTTTTTTTTTTTTTTTTGTCTTTTTCAGGTCTTTTCTTAATAGTGTATTTTGTTTGTTTCTTTTTTAAAGACACAGTGCAAATAGCTTTTTTTTTTTTAAATTATTTATTTATTTTTGCTTTTTATGGACGCACCTGTAATGCATATGGATGCACCTGTAATGCATATGGATATTCCCAGGCTAGGGGGTGGAAGCAGAGCTACAACTGTTAGTCCACACCATAGCTCATGGCAACACCAGATCCCTGACCCACTGAGCAAGGCTGAGGATTGAACCCACATCTTCGTGGTTACTAGTAGGATTCGTTTCTGCTGAGCCACAACCAGAACTCCTTAATAGTGTATTTTGAATAGCAAAAGCTTTTAATTTTAAAAAAGTCTCACACATTACTTCTTTCTTTTATAGACTGTACTTATTTAAGAAATCTGTGCCTAAGGCCTGACAGTTAAGTTTTTTTCTTAAGTTTTCATGTAGAAGTTCTGTGTTTAAGGTATCTTTGTATAAGTGGGCTTTTGGTAGTTTGTTGCTTTCACGATGCTTTTCTGTTTCATCAAAGTTGTCAGATTTATTGGCATAACGTTTTTTATTATCCTTTCAGTGTCTATATAGTTTGTAGGGTACATTTCTGATGTTGGTAATTAATATCTTTTTTTTTCCTGACCGGTGTAGCTAGAGGTTTATCAATTTTATGGAGTTTTATTGATTTTCTCTTGTTTTCCTGCTTTAGGAAGGAAATCGTATTTCACTGATTTCTGCTATTTATTATTTACTTTCTTTTGCTTACTTTGGGTTTTACTCTTTTTTTTTTAAGGCAAAAATTGAAGTCATTGTTTGAGCTCTTCTTTTCTGATATAGATGTTTGATTGATATTGTACATTTCCCATTAAGTGTTTTAGCTGCATTTTATTTTTACTCAGTTTCAAAAACTGTTGAATTCCTTTGACTTCTTATTTGACCTGTGCATTATTTAGAAATGTGTTCATTTAATTTATAAATATATGATTATTTTTTCAGATACTTTTCTGGTAATGATTTCTAATTTAACTCCATCGTGATGAGGAAACATTTTCATGTTTTGAATTTGTTTACATTTAGATTTGTCCTACAGCTTATGTTGATGGCTTTAATATATTCTTTGCTCTGATAGCTGCTTTGTTTGATGTTAATATAGTCACTTATGTTTGTGTTAGCATGGTATATCTTTTCCATCCTTTTAACCTATTTTTTTTATATTTAATGTGGCCTTCTTGTTGACAGTGTACAGTTGATTCTTCTCTTTTTTATCTGATTTAACAATCTGTTTTATGGTTGAGGTGATTAAACCATTTATGTTTAATGTGTTTAATTATATTGATATGTTTAAACCTACCATCTTACTATTAATTATATTTGTCCCATCTATTATTTGTTCCTCTTTCCTTTATTTTCTGCCTGTTTTTGGATTTTCAGAATAATTTTTATGATTCTATTTGTATTAATCACAGTCCAGTGAGGAAACAGAAACTATAGAGTAATATGAGCAGAGAACACACTGGAACCAGGAATTGAAGCCCCTTCATCTTCCAGTAATCTTCCAGTACCCCTGCTAACAAAGTTTAACATTGTGCTACTGGCAGAGGAAAAATGCATGCAGGTTTCAACTCCATTGTTGCAGAGTAGGCAATGAAGTATGGATTTAGACCTGAGAGGTGATAAGTTGACAACTGGCCTATAAAGTCAGCCCTTGTTGAGTTACTATTTAGTACTCTTTGTTGTGTTATTGTAGGGGTTGCTTTAAGATTAACAGTATACATCTTTAACTTAATCACAGTTTACCGGGAGTTCCCGTCGTGGTTCAGTGGTTAACAAATCCGAGTAGGAACCATGAGGTTGCAGGTTTGATCCCTGGCCTCGCTCAGTGGGTTAAGGATCCAGCATTGCTGTGAGCTGTGGTGTAGGTTGCAGGCACAGATGGGATCCCACGTTGCTGTCACTGTGGTATAGGCCAGCAGCTACAGCTCCGATTAGACCCCTAGCCTAGGAACCTCCATATGCTGCAGGTGCAGCCCTAGAAAATACAAAAAGACAAAAAAAAAAATCGCAGTTTACCTTCGATCATAATATACCTTTTTACATACATTACATAGTGATATCACAGTATACTTCCATTCCCCCTTCCTGGCCTTTGTGCCTTTGTTGTTGTATATTGTACTTCTATATAAATTATGAACTCTTCCCTAAATTAGTATCATTTTTCCTGTAAGCCTTCAGTTATCTTTGAATAAGATTTTAAGAAAAAGAAAAAATATATTTTATATTTAGCCACATGTATACCATTTCCATTATTCTTCACTTCTTCATGTAAAAGCCAGTTTCTATCTAATATCATTTTCTCTGCTTGAAAGACTTCCTTTAACATTTCTTGTAGTGCAGGTCTGATGATCATGAATTCTTTCAACTTTTGAATGTTTAAAAGCTTTTTATTTCCCCCTTTTTTTAAATTAGAGTATAGTGATTTACAGTGTTGTATCAATTTCTGCTATACAGCTCCCCTATATTTTTGATAGATATTTTTGCCAGATATAGAATTCTAGCTTGACAGTGGTTTTTATTTTTAAAAGTTACTCTGCTGTGGTCTTCTGTTTTGCCTTGTTTCTGATGTGAAGACTTCTGTAATTCTTATCTTTGGTCTTCGGTATGTAATGTATACTTGTTCTCTGGTAATTTTTATGATTTTTCTTTCTTTTACTGGTTTTAAACAATTTGGTGTAATTTTCTGCATGTTTCTTGTGCATGAGTTTTTGGATCTGTGCTTAAAGTTTTTGTCAAACATGGAAATTTTTCCTTGAAATATATATTTTCCTATTCTCCCTTACAGGTATGTTAGGCTCTTTGAAGTTGTTCCACAGCTCACTCATGCTCTGTGTTTTTTCTTTTTTAGCCTTTTTTTTTTTTTTTTTTTTACTGTCTTTGATTTTAGATTTTGTTGTTATATATTTAGATAGTTTTTATTAATATGTATTCACTATTCTTTTCTTCTGTTGTGTAATCTATTGATTCTAACCAGTGTATTTTTTTTTTTTTTAGGGCCACACCCATGACATATGGAAGTTCCTAGGCTAGGGGTCAAATTAGAGCTACGGCTGCTGGCCTGCACCACAGCCACAGCAACGCAGGATCCCAGCCATGTCTGCTGCTTATACCACAGCTCACAGTGATGCAGGCTTCTAAACCCACAGAGCAAGACCCGGGATCAAACACGCATTCTTATGTTACTAGTCGGGTTTGTTACCACTAAGCCATGATGGGAACGGCATAGCCAGTGTATGTTTTAACTCTTGTTTTCATTCATTTTATGCCTTCTGTGTCTCTACTTAACATGCTTAGTCTTTCCTCTAATTTACTGAACATTTGGAATATAATAGCTATGTTACTATCTTTGTCTACTAAATCTGTCATCTGTGTTATGTCTGAGCCTGCTTCTATTGATTGATTTCTCTCCTTAATGTAGGTTCTATTTTCCTGCTTCTTTGCATGCCTGGTAATTTTTGAGTGGATGCCAGACATTGTGAATTTTACTCTGTTGAGTGATGGAAGGTTTTGCATTTCTGTAAGTATTCTTGAGTTTTGTCCTGGGATACGGTTACATTACTTGGAAATTGGTTTTTCTTTAGAAGATCTGTTTTTAAGCTTTGGATGGAGTAGACAATCTTTAGGGCTAATTTTCCTCCACTACTGATACAGTAGCCTTGTGAGTTCTCTGTCCAGTGCCTTATGAAGGATAAGATTTTCCAGACTGGCTGATGGGAAGATGGGCTATTCCTGGCCTCAGTGTGAGATTACAGTTGCTTTCAGATGGTTTGTTCTGGGCCTTGGGCAGTTCCTTCAAAAACCAGTAGTCTAAAGCCTTGAGAGAAGACTTTCTGAAGATGTCTGGAGGTCTCTCCCTTTGAAGCTCTCGCCTCTTTAGAACTTTGCTCTAAAGACTAGTTGCTTTGCCTCCTCTGGACTTCCAGCTGTCTTCTCAACTCAGGTTGTAAGATTCCACCTGACTTCCTGCTTTCCCTGTTCTGCAGCTTGGACGCATTCTCCTTGGAGTAAGGTAATAGCCTTAGCTCAATTGTTTCTATTCTCTGAGCGATTACTGTCATGGGTGGCCTGATGTCCAATGTCTAAAAACTATTGTTTTATGTATTATGCTTGGCTTTTCAATTGGTTTAAGCATAATGGTAAATACAGTTCCTATTACTCCATCTTGGCCTTAACTGGATGACTTATAATACCATTTAATGACTGTATAATAATTTATGACACAGAAATACTGCAATTTATTTAATCAGTTTATTTTTCTTGGATAATATAATGAGTATCTATGTAGGTAAGTTACTGTGTGTGCCTGTGATTTGACAGATTGCTAGAAAATTAAGGCAAATGTGCAAACTTTCCTTTGAAGAGTTGTCTAATTATGGTAATAATAAAAATACAAATAGCCAATAAATATTCAGCAGTTATACTTACATACATGACTTCACATTTTTTTTTTTCATTTAATCTGCAGAACAACTCTATGAAGTGGATATCATCTACTCTTTTTACAGACACAGGCTTGAAGTATAGGATAGAGAGCTTGCTCAGGGTCATACAGTTTGTAAATGTCAGAGCAAGGATTCAAACATAGGCAGTTAGTCTCTGAAGCCCACACTATGCTCTGTTGCCATAGAATATAGGAATATTGAAACAAGAAGTGTTTCTTTTT
The DNA here is from genome assembly GCF_016906955.1 of Phacochoerus africanus. Lineage (NCBI taxonomy): Eukaryota > Metazoa > Chordata > Mammalia > Artiodactyla > Suidae > Phacochoerus > Phacochoerus africanus. Next base: position 31,790,094 of record NC_062551.1, on the reverse strand, counting down.
GCTGCTGTAATAAATTATCACAGATTTGTTATCTTTAAATGACATAAATTTATTATCTTATAGTCCTGAAAGTCAGAAGTTCAAAATGGATCTTACTTGGCTAAAATTAGGGTGTTGGCAGGGCTGCAGTCCTTTCTAGAAATCCTAAGGGAAAATACATTTTCTTGACCTTACCAGTTTATGGGAACTTCCACATTCTGTGGCTTGCAGCCCCTGTTTTTCTTCATCATTTACATCAGTGGCCAGTTCAGGTCATTCTCTTATTGCATGACTCTCTGCTGCTCCTTTCTTCCACTTATAAGAAACCTTGTGATTATGTTGTGCTATGGACAGTCTAGAAAAATCTTCTCCCCTATTTGGGGGGCTGCACCCACAGCATGCAGAAGTTCCCAGGCCAGGGACTGAACCTGTGCCACAGCAGGAGTCCAAGCCACTGCAGTGACAACACTGGATTCTTAACCCACTGAGCCACATGGGAACTCCATCTCCCCCTATTTTAGAGTCAGCTAGTGGAAAACCTCAATTCCATTTGCAATCTGAATTCCTGTTTATCATGTTATTTAACATATTCACAGATTTGGGGGGGTTAGAGTGTTGATATCTTTGGGGGCCATTATTCTGCTGACCATAAGCCATGGGACCACTTAGAAGGTATTCCTGACAGCAGCCTATTCTATTGCTTTATGAGCTCATGTTATGAAAAAACCTATTTGAGTGTCATATCCTTCTTATTTTTATGCTTAGTCTCTTTTCTCTGCTTCTCAAACCAGGAATCATCTAGTGGTCGGTCTAGACTGTGATGATTTAGAATTGGGCTGTTCAAAACCTGTAGTTTTAGAATCCTCAGTAATGCATATTTAAGTGATTTAAATAAACTCAACAGTTTTTGAAAAAAAAAATTCATTCAGCAATTATTTAGTAAGCTCTTGCTCTGAAATAGGCATTGTGTTGGATAGTTTTTATATGTCATCACATTTTTATCCCCATAGTAATCTTATGATGTTAGTCATGGCATCTTAATTTATAAATGAATAAAAACAAACTCAAGGTACCATAGTTTATAAGTCACACACCTAAGGCTTGAACACAGATTTGGGAAACCTAGATACCGAGAAAAGACAAATCATTCATGATTTTGTTATACGCAATCCAATATTTTGCTGAATTGTTTTAATAATTGTTTGCATTTTTATATAATTTCAAGTTAAATTCATAAACATCCTGGATATTGTAGTCCTTCAGGGATTAGTCCTGTTTGTTTGTTTCATTAAGAAATCTGATTTCCAGGAGTTCCCGTCGTGGCGCAGTGGTTAACGAATCCGACTAGGAACCATGAGGTTGCGGGTTCGGTCCCTGCCCTTGCTCAGTGGGTTAATGATCCGGCGTTGCCATGAGCTGTGGTGTAGGTTGCAGACGCAGCTCGGATCCCGCGTTGCTGTGGCTCTGGCGTAGGCCGGTGGCTACAGCTCTGATTCAACCCCTAGCCTGGGAACCTCCATATGCCGCGGGAGTGGCCCAAGAAATAGCAACAACAACAACAACAACAAAAAGAAATCTGATTTCCAAAGTGTCACTGTGTTTTATTTTGTAAAAATGCTGTCTTTGTTCCTTTATGTCATGTGCTTTCAGCACTTTCTTAATGTTACTCATGTAGTTGTATCTCTTATTGAATTGAGCAATAATTACCAGAAAGTTGAATTGATGAATTTTTGTCATTAGACAAATGAGCTGTTTATGAAGAAGAGGCATTAGATAGTTTTCATTTCTGTTCTTGGCATTTGTCGTTTGTTTCACAGTTCCAGTGTTGGAATATAAATCTTTTGCATGTGAGTTTTAAATGTAAGTTTCTTTGATAAAATGGGAAAAGCACTGAATTTATAGTGAGGAGAACTAATCTGTGGTCCTAGCCTTGATGTCTACTATCATTGCAGTCTTAGAGAAGTTTTCTTGTCTGTAGTGTGTGTGTGTATCTATAGTTAGCATTTCTGTCTAATAAGTGTGACAGTAAATTTGAAAGTGCCTTATCAATTGTAAAATCAGCTTGCTTAATGATTCCGTGCTTTAAGGATTTTTAAAAAATTTTTAGAACTAGGAAAAGCTTTAATTATTAGTTAGCTTTTAAAAATTTTATAGTTGCAGAAACTGAGGCCCAGATATAATCTATATAGTTGCATAATCTAAAAGATACTCCTAGATTCTATTTCCTTTTTAATGTTCTTTTTCCTACATAACTGTTTAAGTCATTTTTATATAGGCTTACCCCTAATATTTGTGGACCCCAGGGAAAAAGTACAAGTGGAAGCTCTTAAATTGTGTGTAGGAGTTCCCATCGTGGCTCAGCAGTAACAAACCTGAGTAGGATCCATGAGGATGTGGTTCGATCCCTGGCCTTGTTTAGTAGGTTAAGGATCTGGCATTGCCGTGAGCTGTGGTATAGGTCGCAGGTGCAGCTTGGATCCTGCGTTGTTGTGGTGTGTAGGCTGGCAGCTGCAGCTCTGATCCACCTGAGAACTTCCATGTTCTGTGGGAGTGGCCCTAAAAAGCAAAAAAGCAAAAAAAAAAAAATTGTGTTCAAAAAATTTAAAAGTTATAAATAAAGCCAATAAGCTAAGTATATTCTGTCTTTCTTCCTTGACAAATAGAAGCTCTGGTTTGATTTTAGAATTTGTGGGCTCTCTTGAGGTCCAGAGAATATGGTAGAGGTAGGTCATTCTACTTCTCTTTCCGTCCCTGATTCCATCCTGTACTTGAGGAGCCTCATGAACACAGGTGGACTTCTCAGCCTGCATATCCAGGCTCCATCTCCCTCTCCCCATCTCTTTGGCTTAACTATGCACATGCTGGCAATTTGTGTTCCTTGCCATACAAGGAATTCCTGTGGCATGTGTAAGTTCCCCAGCCAGGGATCAAGCCTGAGCTGCTGCAGTTACATTGCTGGATCCTTAATCTACTGTGCTACAAAGGAACTGCTGAAGCCTTTTAAATTCATCTTTTTTTTTTTTTTTTTTGCAGTAAAAGCAAATACCCTGTTATAACTAAATTAACATAGCATATTGTAATGAGAGTGTACATGCTTAATTAACCATGCATAGTAAAATTTCTTGTACTACTTTTAGTTAGAGATACCAGTCCTCAACAACTTTTTCAGGATTATTACTGTCAATTAAAGAAATAAAACAATGCTTGAGATGTTAACTCATCCAGTGTCATGCTGAGACATTAAGCTTCTTTTACAGACAGGAAAAAATTTTAAAGAAACATTTTGTCTTGCTGACATTAAACCCAGTGTAACACTCAAAAGTACATCTGAGCAACTATAAAAATTTTAGTTTACATAGTAAATAAGTAAAAAATATAGGTATGCTTTTAGTTTTTCTGTTTGTTTGCTTTTTTATGGCCACACCCATGTGGCATATGAAACTTCCTAGGCCAGTGATTGAATCTGAGCCACAGCCGCGGCAACTCTAGATCCTTTTAACTCACTACACTGGACTGGGGATCAAACCCACACCTCTGCAGCAGACCAAGCTGCTGCAGTTGGATTTTTTTTTTATTATTATTAACTTTATAGCTGTACAATCATCATCACAACCCAATTTACAACATTTCTATCCCAAACTCCCAGCCCTTCTCCCCTCAAACCTGTCCAGTCTGGTAACCCTAAGTTTTTTCAAAGTCTGTAAGTCAGTTTCTGTTCTGCAGAGAAGTTCATTGTATCCTTTTATAGATTCCACACATAAGTGATTACATGTGATGTTTGTTATCTCACTGTCTAACTTCATTGCTATTGGATTTTTAACCCACTGTGCCACATCAGGAATTCTGGGTATTCTTTTAGTTTTAATCTTTTCTAGTATTAATATTGGTCTGCTCATTCCTGTAACTCTTTCATAAATCATCCCAATTTTTGCTTATTATATCATATGAATTATTGCATGAGAATAATTACAGTTACTAAAAAATTTTTGCATGTTAAGTACAGTTTATTTCCTCTTTCAGCAAAAAATTAAAATTCTAAAATAATAAGCTTGAGAAATTTTTGCTCTTTTACTCATTAGAGATAACCATGTTTCAGTAACCATATCATTATACATAAATATCACAATGTTCATCTTTAGATGTCTGGGTCTGAGAGGAAAAGTTAAGAAGTATTTTTGAAGGTTGAAAAGTTGAGGAAAGTAGAAATGAGTATTTTAAATCTTCATATGTGTATCATAAACTTTCAGGAATATGATACGTAGTTTACTAAATCAGCATTGTACGCTTCTGATTACTATTTTGGCCAACTGGGAAAACAAACATAGTGATATATTTACATAGAAAAAAATTTTTTTGTCTTTTTTTTTAAGGCTGCACCCACAGCATATGGAAGTTCTGAGGCTAGGGGTTGAATTGGAGCTGCAGCTGCCAGCCTATGCCACAACCACAGCAGTATGGGATCCAAGACACATCTATGACCAACAGTTCCCTGCAATGCTGGATCCTTAACCTACTGAGTGAGGCCAGGGATTGAACCCTCATCCTCACGGATATTAGTCGGGTTCGTAGCCTGCTGATCCACAACAGGAACTCTCTGTTTATATAGAAATTAATCTCTATGTTTTATGCAGTCTACCAAATCTCACCATATATTAAGTTACAGCTTTTAATTTGAGATAAAATTTAGGTGGAAAGGCTCTGTGTATGAATCATTATCTTTTAATTACTGGGAAATTGCTTGGCATTTAAGTGATAAATTATAGAAAAGAAAAATGATTATTAAAGTGACCATAACAGTCTTTTATAAGAGTAACAATGTATACCCAGTAAAACTTTATAATCCTCAAGAAAGCAATAAGAATAATTTTACTTCTACAGATTTTATTATTTTTAAAAAATAATAACTCTATTGAGATGTAATTACATATTGAACAGCCAACCCTCTTTAAGGTAATCAAGTCAATAATTTTTAGTAAATTCACAGAATTGTGGAACCTATTATAAGAGTTCACATTTCTCTATCTTTGCCAACACTTGTTATTATCTATCTTTAACTATAGTCATCTTAGTGGATGTGAAGCGATACCTTATTGTGGTTGTGGTTAGTATTTCCTGATAGTAAAGATGTTGAATATCATCATGGGTTTATTGGCCATTTATTTATCTTCTTAGGGAACAAGCTTATTCAGACCTTTTGCCAATTTTTTATTTTTTATTTTTTTGTCTTTTTGTCTTTTCTAGGGCCACACCTGCAGCATATGGAGGTTCCCAGGCTAGGGGTCCAATCGGAACTGTAGCTGCTGGCCTACGCCAGAGCCACAGCAACACCAGATCCAAGCCGAATCTGTGACCTACACCACAGCTCACGGCAACGCCAGATCCCTAACCCACTGAGCAAGGCCAGGGATCGAACCCACAACCTCATGATTCCTAGTCGGATTTGTTAACCACTGCGCCACAACGGGAACTCCAGACATTTTGCCAATTTTTAAATTGGGTTATTTAGTCATTTTATTATTGAGTTGTAGGAATTCTTTATCTATTATAGATGTAAATCCTTCATCAGATACCATTTACAGATATTTTCTTAGGATTAAAAAAATTTTATCTTGTCATATATATGCATTCTGCAAATAAATACAGTTTTGCCTCTTGCTGTCCAAAATATTTAAATCTTCAATTTATTTTTCTTTCCCAATTGCCCTGCCTAGAATTTCTAGTATAATGTTGATTAGAAGTGCCTTTTACCATTAAGTATGATATTGGCTGTGGATTTTTTGGTAGATGTCCATTATCAAATTTGGACATTCTGTTTGATTTCCAGTTCTTTGAGTGATTTTATTATGAAGAGATGCTGGCTTTTGCCAGATGCTTTTTCTGTGTCGTGTAATATGATCATGTGGTTTTAATTCATTATTCTAGTGATATGTTACATTAATTGACTTTCAGATATTAACCTTGATTGGTAGGATAAATTATGTTTATATTTTTACCTATCATTTTGTTGAGGATATTTTTGTTTGTATTGATAAGAGATATTGGTCTCTAGTTTAATTCCTTATTTACACCAGTGTTTGCTTTTTTGGCTTGTATTTTGGTTTCAGTAGGTTATCTTGGGTAATTGCATTAAAGTGAACAATTGGCAAAACATTTGTATAGCTTCTGTCAGAATATAGTGCATTTGTAGTCACTGTAATTCATAGTCTGTGTCTTACAGGTGATAGAAGAGGTATCAATGAAGATAAACTCATTTTTCTTTAAATACTTAGGATCAATTAAGTAGATTAAAAATTGGAGTTCCCACTGTGACACAGTGGGTTAGTGATCCAGTTTATCTCTGTTCTATCCCCAGCCCAGTGCAGTGGGTTAAGGATCTGGTGTTGCTGCAACTTTGATGTAGGTCGCAGCTCTGGCTCAGATTTGATCCCTGGCCCAGGAACATCCATATGCCTTGGGGGTGGCTAAAAAAGAAAAAAGATTAAATTAATGCTGATAATATATTGTGCTGTGGTGTATATTCAGTTAGTATTTTTATTCATTTTCAGTTTTCTTTACAATTTTTTTATTGACATATGGTTGATTTACAATGTTGTATTAAGTTCAGGTGTACAGTAAAGTATCAGAGTGATTCAGTTACATGTTTTTGTACACACATACACACATATATTCTTTTGTCAGATTCTTTTTCATTATAGGTTATTACAAGGTATTGAGTATAGTTCCCTGTGCTATACAGTAGGTCCTTGTTGTTTATCTATTTTACACGTGGTAATGTGTATGTCTTAATCCCAAACTCCTAATTTATCCTTCACCCCACTTTCCCCTTTGATAACCATAAATTTGTTTTTTATGTGTGTGAGTCTATTTCTGTTTTGGAAATAAGTTCACTTTTATCATTTTTTTAGAGTCCATATATGAGCAATACTCTATGATATTTGTCTTTCTCTGTGTGATTTCATTTGGTATGATAATCTCTAGGTCTAACCATGTTGCTGCAGATGGCATTACTTTTTATAGCTAATATTCCATTGTGTATATGTACTGCATCTTCTTCATTCATCTTGCTGTTGTGAACCTTGGAGTACATATATCTTTTCAAGCTAGAGTTTTCTCCAGATGCCCAGTAGTGGAATCGCTGGATCATATGATAACTCCAGTTTTAGTTTTTTAAGGAACCTCCAGACTGTTCTCCATAGTAGCTGTATCAATTTACATTTCCACCAACAATGTAGGAGGGTTTCTTTTTTTCCCACACTCTATTTAGCATTTGTTATTTGTAGACTTTTTGATGATGGCTATTCTGACTGGTGTCAGGTGATACCTAGTTGTAGTTTTGATTTATATTTCTCTAATTGTTAGCAGTGTTCAGCATCTTTTCATGTGCCTATAGGCCGTCTGTATGTCTTTGGAGAAATGTCTGTTTAGATCTTCTGAGTATTTTTATTTTTTTATTTGTATTATTGGGGTGTATGTTAATATTAAATTTTTTCATTCCCTTATCCTTTTATTTAAAATACTCTTGCCTATTCCTAAAGTTCCATATTGGACCATGGTTTATATTCCCTCCTCTCCACATGCGCATGCGTGCACACACACACAAACACAGTTAGAATAGAACCAACACACTTCTGGTACACATTGTTCCTCAAACTCTTTCTTAAGGCTTCCTTGCAAAGCCTTGATCTGGACCAAGGATCAAACTCAGGCCACAGCAGTAACCAGAGCTGCAGCAATGACAGCACCTGGTCCATAACCCGCTGAGCCACAGAGCTTATAATATATTCAGTCCGAAGGGGGTTTTAAGTGAAAATTAGTAGGGACAAACCTAATTTCTTTCTCAGCTTTTAAGAACATTTTGTGCTTTAGCAATAATGGCTTTTAAAAGATACAAAAGAATTATGTTGTTTACTCACGGACTTTTCTTAATTTTGCCCTATTCATTCTATTCAGTCATTTACTGTTAGTTCTCTGTGGACTTCTCGGTGTGAGCTTTTAATAAGTAATACTTTATTATAGTACTCCAAGAAGGGTTAAATACAAGACAGTATCTCAGGAGTTCCTGTTGTGGCTCAGCAGGTTAAGAACCTGACATAGTGTCTGTGAGGATGCGGCTTTGATCCCTGGCCTCCCTTAGTGGGTTAAGGATCCAGTGATGCCATGAGATGCAGTGTAGGTTGTAGATGGGGTTGCTGTTGCCGTGCTGTAGGCCAGCAGCTGCAGCTGATTCAACCCTTTGCCTGGGAACTTCCATATGCTGCAGGTGCAGCCCCAAAAAGACAAAAACAAACACCCAAGGCAATCTCTCAGAATCTTCTATGAATTTGAGTGTTTTAATATTTCACAGTTTCTTAGAATATAGCTTGTGAAATACTGGTCTGTGTAAATCTTACCTCAGTTGTCATACTTTTACTCATGTTTACCTTACTCCTTTGAATATCTTCTCATCGTCTTTTCATTATAAAAATTAACTCATTCTTAGGCAACACAGATCAAGTCTACTTTTCCTTTATGGTCCATAGTGATTTAACTGTTCCCTCAAACATCTGACTAATTATTGTTTGCTTCTTTTTGTCATATGTGAAATGTGACATAGGTATATAGCTTTGTAATCTCTGCAATAAGCATATCAACTTTTTTTCTAGACAGCATTTAATCTCATATTTCTTATGTGTTCTCCAAAGAGTCTGTTATTGAACATATTACCTGCATATAATATGTTCTTAGCAAATATTTTCTAAATTGGTTATGTACTACCAGCCAATAAACTAGCATAAATTATGGAAATTAAGATAATACAATCTTATTGTAGTTTGTAGTAAAGTCATTAAAACTAATAAGAGGAATTATTAAATAGATAAAGTCAGGGTAAAATTAATCCTTTTACATTTATTTTCACTTTGTAAGTACATTTTAAAATTGATCTTGTTCATGCATATTTTTCATGTGATAAAATGTACCCATTTTGAAAGTAATTTGATTTTTGATTATATCATCATTACCACGGTCAAGGTATAGAACAGTTCCATAACACCTAAAAGTTTCCTTTTTCTCCCATGCAGGCAGTTAGCTTCTCATCCCTGGCCCCAGGCACTCACTGGTATACTTTCTGTCACTATAGATTAGTTTTGCTTGTTTTGGATTACATATCGATGGAATCATACAGTATGTACTTTTTTGGGTCAGGCTTTTTCCACTCTGCATAATGTTTTGGGGATTTATCCATGTTATTCCATGTATCAGTGGTTATGTTTTTTTAAATATAATTTAGTTTTTAAAAAAGCACTGTTTTTAGTGCACAGTTCTGACAAAAATATGTGAAGTACCACCACTAATCAACATACCACATGATTCCATATCCAAAATTAATTTTTTTGCAGGAACCCTTACTCCAGTCACCAGCTGCTGGCACTCACTGATTTTTGCCCTTATGTATATTTTTTTGCTTTTTTGAGAATGTCATATAAATAAAATCATACAGTAGATAGTCTGAGTATGGCTTTTGAGTCTGGCTTTTTCACTCAGTAGAAGACGTATGTGATTCAGTGATGTTGCTCCTTTTTATGGCTAACTAGCATTCCACTTGATGAATATACCAGTTTGTCCATTTCCCTATTGGTAGACATTTGGGTTGTTTCTCATTTTTGGGTATTATATATACAGATTCTGTGAGCATTTGAATTCATTTTTTTGTGTGCATATGTTTTCATTTCTTTTGGATAAATACAAAGGTAATGAGGTTGCTGGGTCATACGTTGAATATATGTCTCACTTCATAAAAAATTGCCCAACTGTTTTCAGAAGTGGGGTTGCACCATTTTACATTCCCATCAGCATTGCATGAGAAGTCCAGGTGTTCCTTCCTCTTCATTCTTTGGTATTGTCAGTCTTTTTAATTTTAGCCACTTGCTTGTGTGCATATTGCATCTCATGATAGTTTTAATTTGTATTTTCCTGATTGTGCATCTTTTCATGGGGAAAATGCACCTCTTCTTATGTGAAGAGTGTGTTGAAGTCTTTTGCACAGCCAGACCTGGAAGAGATCAATGTCTAATGTGGCTAAGACCTGGTCAAGAGGGTGTGCGTGTGTGCGTGTGTGTGTTTATATAGTGTTATATTTGAAGGGGAAGAAAGGTGAGGTAGGAGTTGTAAGATCCAGTCATTTATAGAAAGAAGTCTAATTAGACAAGTTTGTGGCATTAAGGAGTTCTAGTCACATAATCCAGACTCCTGAAAGCAGATGTATGAGAAAAGAGCATCTAGAAATCTAGAAATAGGCACTATTTAAAGATTTAGATAGCAGTCATAGGATAAGTCTTCAAGGACAACTACTGGGGTTAAGGAAAAGGAATATCAAGACGTTAACCTATATTTTGAGACTAGTGGTATTAGCTTCTTAATATGGGAATTGAGGCCTAAAGAACATTAATCTTTTTTTTTTTAAACAGGTATATTGAGATAGAATTTACCTACTAAAATTCACCGTTTTTAGTGAACAGTTCTATGGGTTTTTCCAAACATGCATATTGTGCAACCATACCAGAGTCAATATAAGGAATTTTGCTGTCACCCCAAAACATTCTGTGATGCTTCTTTGTGGTCAGTCTTTCTCTCAACCCCAGATCTTGGTAACCAGTGATTAATTGCTTTCCTTAGCGTTTTACATTTTTGAGAATGTTATGCAAGTGGAATCATACATCACGTTGCCTTGTTAGTCTGGCTTCTTCCACTTAGCATAATGCGTTTTTTGTTTTTTTTGTTTTGGTGTTTTTTTTGTGGCCATACTTGTGGCAAATGGAAATTCCCAGGCCAGGGATGGAATCTGAGCCACAGCTCTGGCAATGCCAGATCCTTTTAATCCACTGCAGCAAGGCCGGGGATTAGGAACTCTGCATAATACATTTTTTTATATGTAGCAATAGTATGTGCCTTCATGTTACTAAGTAGTGTTCTAACATAGGAGTGAACCAAAGATTGTGTATTTATCAGTTAAAGACACTTGGGTCATTTTTGGTATTTATGAAGAAAGCTTTTGTAAACATTTGTGTACAGATTTTGGTGCTACCATATGTTTTCACTTCTCTTGGGTAGATAAATCAGAGTGAGATAGCCAAGGATTATACATTAAATGTATGTTTAACTTTATAAAAAACTACCACTTGTTTTCTGAAATGACAATACCATTTTGCATTTTTACTTGTAGTGTGTGAGTTTCCCTTGCTCCATATCCTCTCTTCATCTTTACTGATTAGTATTGTTAGTTGGTTTTTTTTAACCAAATAGTTGTGTAGTGTTATATCATATGGTTTGAATTTACATTTCCTTTATGTCTCATAATGTGCACATCTTTTCTTATGTTTATTGGCCATCCATTTATCATCTTTGGCAAAGTGTCAGACAAAAATTTTGCCCATTTTAAAAATTGGAGCATTTGTTTTCATATTATGGAGTTTTGAGACTTCTTTATATAAGGAATGTTAATCTTTATCCTAATAATTAATACTAATGTTTACTGAGTGCTTATTATATTCCAAATACTATTTTGTGGTCCTTTATTTGAATTGTCTCATTTAAATTCACAGCAGTCCTATTAATCTAATAGGACTAATCTAGTCCTGTTATGATTGTCCTTGTTGTATAGATGATTCAACTGTATTAAACACTGGCTAGGTTTTAGAGATACAAATCGAATATGACCTTGACTTATAAATAACTATGCTATGGCAAATATAGCAGTAAAATTACATATTGTAAAAAGGAAGTGATATCTATACTGAGTTTTGAATAGATATTTGCTAGGCTACCTTTTTGGAGAAAGAACACTAAACAACTAGAACAGTAATTTCAAAGTTATTGGTATAATTAAAAAAAAAACTGCAAGTAGTTCAGTATTGCTCATTGACTGGAAAGAGAGAAGATGATGGTGTTATTCAGAAGCATAACAACCTGAAATGATTAAAGACTTAAAACCATTCTGTTTCAGTTTTCTGTCCTTCACATATGGATTGTGGGTTTTATTTTTTATTTATTTAGTCTTTTTGCTATTTCTTGGGCCGCTCCCGAGGCATATGGAGGTTCCCAGGCTAGAGGTCGAATCGGAGCTGTAGCCACTGGCCTACACCAGAGCCACAGCAACTCGGGATCCGAGCTGTGTCTGCAACCTACACCACAGCTCACGGCAATGCTGGATCGTTAACCCACTGAGCAAGGCCAGGGACCGAACCCGCAACCTCATGGTTCCTAGTCGGATTCGTTAACCACTGCGCCACGACAGGAACTCCTTGATTGTGGGTTTTAAAAAACTATCTATCTTCCAGCTCCTACCTTCCACCAACCTTGATAACATTGATTGCAGTAACTCAGACGTCTTTCAGAATTTTGTAGATTTCTTCTGGTATTGAAGGAAATACATAATATTTCCCTTTTATTGTTTTCTGTCTGGATGAAAAACGTAAAATACCATGCCAAAGTAATAAAATAATTTGTCTTTAGTGTCATGTCATCGTTGCATTAGAACAGATAGTCTTTTCTTAAATACCTGGATGTAATGAATTGTTGTTTACTCAGGTTAATGATAATAAGTCAAATAGTTTTCAGTGTGAGAGTTATAATCTTTTTTTTTTTTTTTGTCTTTTTGCTATTTCTTTGGGCCGCTCCCGCAGCATATGGAGGTTCCCAGGCTAGGGGTCGAATCGGAGCTGTAGCCACCGGCCTACGCCAGAGCCACAGCAACGCGGGATCCGAGCCAGGTCTGCCACCTACACCACAGCTCACGGGAACCCCGGATCCTTACCCCACTGAGCAAGGGCAGGGACCGAACCCGCAACCTCATGGTTCCTAGTCGGATTCGTTAACCACTGCGACACGACGGGAACTCTGAGAGTTGTAATATTTTTTTTTTTTTGTCTTTTGTCTTTGTCTTTGTTGTTGTTGTTGCTATTTCTTGGGCCGCTCCCGCAGCATATGGAGGTTCCCAGGCTAGGGGTCGAATCGGAGGTGTAGCCACCGGCCTACGCCAGAGCCACAGCAACGCGGGATCCGAGCCGCGTCTGCAACCTACACCACAGCTCACGGCAATGCCGGATCGTTAACCCACTGAGCAAGGGCAGGGACCGAACCCGCAACCTCATGGTTCCTAGTCGGATTCGTTAACCACTGCGCCACGACGGGAACTCCTGAGAGTTATAATCTTTTAATGTAAGTTTTGTTGACATATACGTACAGAAAAGCACACAAATTATAAATGAACCTTTTGATAAATTTTCAGAGAATAAACATCATTTACTTAGCCAATATCCAGATCAGGAAATAGAATGTTATCACAGTCCTAGAAGTTTCCTCGGGCCTCCTATTAGTCCCTGATTGCCCTTACTCTAAGGGAAATCACCATTTCTACATGTAACCCTAGAGATTAGTTTTGCCTGTTATTGAACTTTATATGTATTTATGTTGATGTACCCAGAAGTAAAATTGTTCAGTTGTAGGGTATGTGAATGTAGTGACAAATTAATCACATATTTAGTAGCTTAAACAGCATCCATTTATTACCTCATAGTTTCCTTGGATCAAGTGTCTGGGCACAGCTTAGTTGGGTTTCTTTTCTGGGTCTCACAAGACTGTAACCGATGAGTCCATTGGGGCTGCGGTTTTGTCTGGTCTCATGGGATTGTTAACAGAATTCACTTCCTTGCAGCTATAGGACTCATAGCAGCTTGCTTCTTCAGGGCCAGCTTGCTTCTTCAGGGCCAGTGTCTCTCAGCTTAGGAAAGACCTAAGATCTCTTTCTCTCTCTCTCTCTCTCTCTCTCTCTCTCTCTTTTTTTTTTTTTTTTTGGTCTTTCTGTCTTTTTAGAGCCACACCCATGGCATATGGAGGTTCCCAGGCTAGGGGTCGAATTGGAGCTACAGCTGCTGACCTATGCCACAGCCACAGCAATGTAGGATCCAAGCCACTTCTGGAACCTACACCACAGCTCATAGCAACACTGGATCCTTAACCCATTGAGCAAGGCCAGGGATCTAACCTGTGACCTCATGGATACTAGTCTGATTCATTTCCACTGAGCCATGATGGTAACTCCTTTTTTTTTTTTTTTCCAGTTTATCTTTTTATTTTGAGATAATAGCAGATATGTATGCAATTATAAAAAATAGTGTAGCTAGAGCTAGTGTATTCCTCACCCAGTTTCTTGTCATATGGATGTTTTCCTATATATAGGTTTTTTTAAAAAAAGATTTTACATTGGAATATTTAAGGAAATAGTTTTCTCAGTTCAGATATCCTATAGATAGACCTTAGTAGAATGGAATCATTGCCAGTCTTAGTTTTATACATCTTACAAAAACTTGGAAATTATCCCAGTTGGCTAACATTTAAAGATAGTTATCAGATCTAGCTCTCTTTGTTCTCTCATCACATTTTTTTTCATTAAAGAGTATTACTAAGAGTCATACTGCAAAGTTAACGCCGTCCCAAGACTGCCCTCTCACATCTTTACATTGCTAGTTCTTTCATTTAGATTGCAGTATATATGGCTTCTTAACTTGCATTGAGTCCGTTCTTAAAGTCACCCTATCACTTTTAATCACATTATCCTGTTTTTATTCTTTGCATAGCCATTACCCTTACCTAATTTTTTTTCCTATTTGCTTCTCTCCTCTAAAATGTTAACTCCATTAGAGCAGGAACTTTTCCTTGTTTACTGTTTTATCCTGGTTAAAACAATGTCTGGCAAGTAGTATGTACTCAAATAATATGTCTTAAATGAGTGATCTCGTTTGTGTTCCTCTTAAACCCAAAACAGAATACATTTCTCTTCGTGAAACTAGAGTATAATTATCACCTCCCTTGTTCATTATACCACATTTCTGTTTGTGCGATGTAAGATTGCATTTGCTTTTTTGGCAAGCTCATTACAACATACACTCATTTAGTTTATAGTGAGCTAAAATTGCCTGGCATTTTTCACTTGAGCTGCTATTAAGACATGTACTTTTTTTTTTTTTGGTGTTTTTTACCTAAGGAGTGTGTGTGTGTGTGTGTGCATGTGTGTGTGCGCGCACACGCGCAATGCCCATTTATAGATTCAGCCTCATAAGTTTTTTTTTTTTTTTTTTTTTTTTTTTGCTGTTTAGGGCCATACCTGTGACATATGGAGGTTCCTAGGCTAGGGTTCGAATCAGAGCTACAGCTGCCAGCCTACACCACAGCCACAGCAACTTCAGATCCGAGCCATGTCTGCGACCTACACCACAGCTCAGGGCAACACCAGATCCTTAACTCACTGAGCAAAGCCAGGGATTGAACCCACAACCTCATGGTTCCTGGTTGGATTCATTTCTGCTGTACCACGCCGATAACTCCTGCCTCATAAGTTTTTTTAATCAGCGTTTAGCATAATTGAAGGGGAGGCTAATTTAAGAACTATTGGAGGGTTGCTGAACAGATTTTAAGCTGAAGTGAAAGGCCAGTAGGAACCCAGAAGATTGACCAGATGGCACCAGTTCACAAGTTAAAATATTCATTTGGAGGGGTTTAATGCAAGTTGAAGAGGTAGATTCTGTTGGACACATTTTGGAAGAGCTCAACTGACATGCATAGGTTTGCCTATTCCTATTCTTAAAACAAATGTAGCTAACTTCCCCCAGGTTGGAGTTACACCTTTTCCTATCTAAAAATTATTCTTGGAATTTAGTCTGGAAATAAGTATAATAATACTTGAAGAATTATGTTCTCTCTCCTCTATCCCCTCCTCCTTCCTACTTTTCCTTTTCCTTGCCATCCTACCCTCACACACTGTGCCCTCAAGATCCTAACCCTCTTGTTCAAAACATCGAGTGGAGCGTTTTTAATTTCCCTTTATCATTTATCAAACCTTAAGTCATTGTGGACTTCCCAGCACTATTCTTACAGATCATTGCCTTTCATATTCTTCTTAATTCTGTCTTTTGTGTTCTACTTTTTGAAATCTGCAAGGCTGCAACCAGTAATTTTAGATACACTGTATTTGTTGTTCTTAGAATCATTTCTTACTGAATTGTTGGAATTTTATTTTTGAGTCCTGACTTGTTGAACTACATTTCCTGCCTTTATTGATCTGTCTATCCTTTTGAAAGTTTCAGGTCATATAGTGATACTTTTTTATTCTTTAACTTCAAAAAGCCTACATTTATGACATACAGCTATTATGCCCAAACATGTTATGCACACCAAAAGTCCATATTTAGTTTTTTCATATGATTCTCATCATTTCTACTTCCACAAATAGTTTTTTTTCTTTCTTTCTTTCTTTTTTTTGTCTTTTTTTGCTATTTCTTTGGGCCGCTCCCGAGGCATATGGAGGTTCCCAGGCTATGGGTCGAATCAGAGCTGTAGCCACCGGCCTACGCCAAAGCCACAGCAACGCGGGATCCAAGCTGCATCTGCGACCTACACCACAGCTCTCGGCAACGCCGGATCCTTACCCCACTGAGCAAGGGCAGGGACCGAACCCGCAACCTCATGGTTCCTAGTCAGATTCGTTAACCACTGCGGCACGACGGGAACTCCCACAAATGGTTTTTTTTCTTGTGGTCAGAATTACATCCAGAGGTACAGTTTCCCTCATTACTTCCTTTACATTCTGCAAGATGACATTTTAATATGATAAAAGTATACCGTGTGATTTCTAAAATGCTTTTCACTTTTTATATATAGCTTCTTTTCAGCATTTGATTTTCTTTTGCCCAACACAGTAAATCGGGTTCAAATGCCTTATGTAAATTTTTTTTTTGTCTTTTTGTCTTTCTAGGGCCACACCCGAGGCATATGGAGGTTCCCAGGCTAGGCGTCCAGTCGGAACTGTAGCTGCCGGCCTACACCACAGCCACAGCAATGCCAGATCTGAGCCATGTCTGTGATCTATACCACAGCTCATGGCAACGCCAGATCCTCAACCCACTGAGCAAGGCCAGGGATTGAACCCACAACCTCATGGTTCCTAGACAGATTTGTTTCTGCTGCGCCACGACGGGAACTCCTAAAAATTTTTTCTTATTGCAAATGTATTTATAATAGCCTCTTCTTAACATCTTTTTATTTCGGTTAATAATTACCTGAGTGTTAAAATAGTTTTTTAGAAATTATCTCAGAATTATGAAAATTAAAATTTATTTTTCATAGTATATTATATATAAAAAACAATGGTCTTTCAACAGAACCAATTCTCAATCTCCCCTTGAAAAGAGTTTTTTTTCCTTTTGTATTTATTTTATTAATACCTTTGAAAACATTGGCAAAAGAATTTAGAATATGGTGGTTAGTGTTGTCCAGCCAGTTATGCAACCATTGGTTAATTTGCTTTCACTCATGCCCTTCCATTTTATCAGGTCCTCTAAAGGCCGTAAATGTGTTTGACCTACGGGTTTTGTCAAACTGCCACTGCCACACTCCAACCTCTCTCTTAATCTGGGGAAAAATGGACAAAACTGACTTGACATACTGCTTTAGAAAGGCTCTTGATTCCTGCCATAAATTTCATCTGCAGTTAGGAGTAATTAATATTTGATTTTATTAACCACATAGGAATATTGTGAAGTCAAATTAAAAAATACACCAAAAATCATGAAAACCTTTGGGAAGGGAAAATGGTTTGTGAATTAACATATTGAAGAAAGTTTTTTTTTAATTTCCCTAAAAAGCATTTTAGTAAAGATGCTATATAAAGTTCATATCATTTTACCAAAGTGATATTTATATATATTTTATTTTTTATTGGTGTGATAATTTTGAATGGTTGTATGGAAAGTGCTTTAAATTTTCTACTGGTGATAAAACTTACTTTCTAGGAGTTTCCGTTGTGGCGCAGTGGAGAAGAATCTGACTAGGAACCATGAGGTTGCGGGTTCGATCCCTGGCCTCGCTCAGTGGGTTAAGGATCCAGCATTACTATGAGCTGTGGTGTAGGTTGCAGATGCGGCTTGGTTCTGATATTGCTGTGGCTAGGCTGGCAGCATTAGCTCCGACTGGACCCCTAGCCTGGGAATCTTCATATGCCCCGGGTGCAACCCTAAAAAGGACAAAACAAAACTCACTCTCCAGATTTTCTTTCTTTCTGTCTCATATGTTCAAACAGTCTACTGGCTGCTTTTCTATAGCCAATAAACAGTTTGAAATTCCACCATAACCTGTCATTTTCTCTTCATTTATTATCGACTTCCTTTCTCCCATTTACTTCTTAACCTACTGTAGTATGGCTTCTACTTCAACCACTCCATTAAACTGTTCTTATCATGAACCTGGAATGTCTTAGTGCCAAAAGTAAGGAAGAGTTCAAAATATGATAGTAGTCGGAGTTCCCGTCGTGGCTCAGTGGTTAACGAATCCGACTAGGAACCATGAGGTTGCGGGTTCGGTCCCTGCCCTTGCTCAGTGGGGTAAGGATCCGGCGTTGCTGTGAGCTGTGGTGTAGGTTGCAGACGCAGCTCGGATCCCGCGTTGCTGTGGCTTTGGCGTAGGCCGGTGGCTACAGCTCCAATTGGACCCCTAGCCTGGGAACCTCCATATGCCGCGGGAGCAGCCCAAGAAATGGCAAAAAGACCAAAAAAAAAAAAAATGATAGTAGTAAATAGGACTCAGGAACCAACTTGAAGCGGCTATAATTGGTCAAAGCTGGGACAATTTGAAAAACAAATAAATAATCATAGTATCAGATCATAACCCATAGAATAAAATATCCATGAGTCTATACATGGATATAAATAGTTGAATGAATTAATGAATGAATAAGTAAATGAGAAGACTCAGCCTTTTTTTGTAGTAGAATTCTAATTGAAAACGAGGAAGGTATGACAGAAATAAAAAATTTCCATTAGGCAAATAACCACAATAACAATTGTTACAGGCATGTAGTTCCCTTGTGACACAGCAGGTTAAGGATCTGGTGCTGTGGTCACTGGTATGGTGTAGGTTGAATCCCTAGCCTGGTAATTTCCACATGCCAAGGGCACAGCCAAAAAAAAAAAAGGACAGTTGTTATAGGCAGGAACCATCAATGCATGTTAAAATCACTATGCAAATATATATCAGAAACAAGATATTTGCATAGTTTGGTAAGACACTTATTAATTATAAAGGGAGAAATTTATGGTAGAGAGTCATGGCAGACTTTACCCATGGACTCAAAGTTAATGTCACCAGTTATAAGAAACATACTGATATCATTGTACCCCTGATATGATGATGCACTGGGGTGGGCACAGTGGAATAACATTGCAGCAGTAATAATAATACCTAACATTTCTGAGTGTTTGTGTGCCAGACACCATACCAAGCACTGTTAGGTCTCAAAGCAGCCTGAGAGGATAGACACTATTATTACCTACATTTTACAAATAAGAAAGCTGAAGCCCAAGTAAATGATGGAACTGGAACACAGGGCTGGCTGAGTCCAAAGCCCTTTCCCCTAATCCCAACATAATGTTGAGAATAGCTGTTGGTGTCATTGGTAATTATGGACTGAAGAATTCAATATATTTAATGTTGTTAGTAAATAAGGAACTTTGTGAGATTTTGTGGTTTAATGTTTTTAAAATACACTTTTGATTTGTCTGGTAGCAGAAGATGAACTTTTGAACAGTACGGCATTGAAAAAGCAACACAAACAAATATAAAACAGGTTACGTATATTACTTGGTTTCATATCATGAGTGGCCTTTTTTTAAGTAAAAATTTTTTATCACACATTCAAGTGTTTTTATTGAACCCACTTAGCTCTGCATCTAAAAATCAGATCCTGTTACTTCTCTGTATGTAATTATGTACTGTATTCCCTAATTCATTTCAGCATAAAGTCCAGATATTTTAGCACATTTTATAACACTTTTGGTAAACCCATTACCTTTCATTCCTTATTGCTTATAATTCATTCGCATGCATCTAGTTTTCTTGTCATACCAAACAACTTGTTATTCCCAGAGTATAACTGTTTAAATTTACCTTTTTTTTTTCTTTTTGCTTTTTTAGGCATATGGAAGTTTCCAGACTAGGGTTCGAATTGGAGCTGCAGCCACAGGCCTACGCCATAGCCATAGCAACAGAGATCCTAGCTGTGTCTGCAGCCTGCACCGTAGCTCACAGCAACACCAGATCCTTAACCCACTGAGCGAAGCCAGGGATCGAACCTGCATCCTCCTCATGGATACTAGTCAGGTTCGTAACCTGCTAAGCCACAGCGGGAACTCCCTAAATTTCTTTATTATATAGCATTTCAGGTGGACACAGAAATAGAGTATCCATCATCCAGATATGGCAAACATCAGTTTATAGGCAGTGTTCCATACGTACAACCTATCACACTTACCCACTCCAGGGATTATTTTGAGACACGTCTCAATCCTATCAGTTCATCTGTAAGCATTTCAATTTATATATGTGTCGACTTAAAAAATACACAACCTGAAAGCGTTAAGTTTTATTTGGGGTGAAATTAGGACTTAAGCTTAAACCCGGGAGACAGCATCTCAGGTAGCCCCAAGAAACTGCTCAGATGTGGTGAGGGAAGAGCGAGGATATATAGGAGTCTGCAACAAAGGACAGGAAGCAGGAACAAAAGAGGTCTGGGCTCACGGAAATCATTCCTTTGATATGTTCCTCTGCTCTCAGGGCTGGTATCCTGAATTTTCACAGCCTGCTGGATTCACTGGCTCTCACTCTTGGAGGTGACTGCATTCAGAGATGACTGTGGTATTCTTTTATTCTTAACTACAGACAGCTCTGAAATACCACCCAACGAGGGCAAGGGGGAATATCAGGATATGATAAAGGTGAGGGGGAGGTGCATGCAGCATACACACATTTTACAAAAGTTTGTTGCTGATCTGAAGGTTACTGCTAATCACAAGGAGCAGACATCACCATGAAGGATTTTAGTATTTTTCTAGACATGACGAGATGCAAGAATTGGGCTCATAAGATCGTCTTCTAAAAGTATCTGACTATCTGAAGGCCTGTTCTTCCAGTTTTCCCAGGGCAGAGAGTGTCTCACTCTTGGTTTCCACCCTGAGCTCCACTCATGGGGTGCTGCCGGTTTGCAGCTGCAGTGGCTCATGTTTTACTCCGTGTAGAGCCTGATGGCAAGTGCCAAACTTCAGTTCACATATCTAAATGAGAAAGATTTTTACAACAACCGCAAAATCAGTTTCACACCTAAAAAATAACTAATTCTTTCATAATCAAATAATCAAAGTTAAAATCCCCCAGTAGTATAATAAATGTAGTTTTACAATAGACATGTTCATGTCTTTAAACAAGGTCCACACACTGCATTCAGTTGATATGAATTTCTTTTTTTCTGTTGTTTTTTTTTAGCTGCCCTGTAGCATACAGAGTTCTGGCCAGGGATCAGTTTCGAACTGCAGTTGCGACATATGTTGCAACTGTGGCAACTCTTGGATCCTTAACCCACTGTGCTGGGTCATGGGGATTGAACCTATGTCTATGTCTTAGTGCTCCGGAGATACCACAGATCCCAGTGCACTACAGTGGGAACTCCATCAGTTGATATGAATTTTAAGTGTTTTTCTTTTCTTTTTTCTATTTCTTTTAAATTTTGGCACTCCCTTTAGTCTAAAGTCTGTTTTGATCTGTGGTTCCTCTTCATTTTGCTTCTCATAATTTCTTTGCTGAGGAAACAGAGTCATTTGCCTTTAGAGCTTCGCACATTGTAGATTTTGCTGATTACATCCCCATGGTATCCTCTAAGTCTATTTCCTATAAGTCATATAATAAATTCTTATTTTTTAAAAAACTACTTTGATGAATATCTCCTATTTGTTTCAACTGCTATGTGGGTCATTAAATAAAGGGAATACTTTTAGTAGTATCGTCTAATCAGTGTAAAATTCAAGTTTTATGGCACTAAAAAAGGAATGTCATGGTTATTAGTAAAAGTGGAAACCGAGGTACTAATACAGGTCACAAGATGAAAATCAGCCTTTTAATTTGTGAACATGGGAATTCACAGATGTGAGGAAAGTGTAAAAAGATTGCTTCACATCCATCCAAAACTCTGAAAACAAACCTGAGGATGAAACTTAGAAGACTTTGATAGGTAATAACTGCTCTTGGATCAATCGTCCCCCTTCTTTAATCTTTTTTTTTTTGGTCTTTTCTAGGGCCACACCCGTGGCATATGGAGGTTCCCAGGCTAGGCTTCGAATCAGAGCTGTAGCCACTGGCCTCCAGCCAGAGCCACAGAAATGCGGGATCCGAGCCGCATCTGCGACTGGCAGTTCTTGGTAACGCTGGATCCTTAACCCACTGAGTGAGGCCAGGGATCGAACCCTCAACTTCATGGTTCCTTGTTGGGTTCGTTAACCACTGCACCACGAGATGGGAACACCCCCTTCTTTAATCTTTAAAAGCAAGTCTTTATTGGTATTTTGTGGAAAAAATGTTACATGCAATAAATGCAAATGAAGTCACCACACTAATGTTCGATACATGCTAAAATTAGGTACAAATTTATTGTTTTTAGAGATTGGTTTAATATATTTAAGTAAATAATTATATGACTCTTCCTAAAATAAAGATATTAAAAACTAGCGCACTGAAGTACTATAAACAATTTAACAGAACTAAAATGCCTTCTAAGTTAGCTTTATAGCATCAAATTACTCTCAGATATCTACTTTCCTTTGGACAGCTTGGCTTTTAACTGTTTCCTTTTGGCTTCCATGACTCCAGTCTTTCGTGATACTCATCTTACTATTCTTGTAGTTTCTTTTTGTTTTCCTTCTTTGATAACTTTTCATCTGCTAGCTTTTAAAACTTGGTGTTCTGCGTTTTCACTCTTGGTTCTCTTCTGTTACGATGTAGTGTCTCTCTGGGCAGCAAAACTCATTCTTGCTTGAGGCTTGCTCTCCCTATTCAGTTTTATATTCTCTTACATTGGAAGCTGCATTCACCTAGCTCCCCAGCTCTGAAGCCTGAGAGTCTCCCGAGACAGGTCGAAAGATTTTTAGCTATAAAAAAGTTTAACTATGTTGTTGGAAGTTCATTATTCTTTGTTTTATATACATTTTATTATTCGAGCCCTTTTATTCCTTCAATTGCTTTAAAAATGTGTGAAGTAGAACTTTGCATATATATATTTTTCCCCCAATAGAGGAATCTGTGCTCTGTAGTAGGCATATGGTAGCCATGTGATCATTTACCCCTTCTTTTTTGAAAATTTGTAATTTCTGCTCATTTCTACACACTGGTGATTAAAAAAAATTAATTATTTGTATGCAACTAAAATATTGGAGATGGCTGAATTCCCCATTGTGAATGGATACATATGTGGGAAAATTATTTCACCAAGATGAGAAAGAACTGAGTCCCCACACAGATTTTAATACCTGTAACTTCTTGCCCAAATCTCTTAGCTGCTTTCTCTCATGAAGGAAAAGAGGAGTAACTGGTGGTATTAACACTTTCTAACTTTTAAGAAGTATCATTCATAAAGGTTAGTTACCACTTTTTCATTCTGTTCTAAATTTCATTTTTTTAGTGCTAGTCTGGACCCATTAAATTTATATCATAACTTGCTATTAGGTCATGATCTATGGTTTGAAAACCACTCAGACCATAAATCCCTGAGTTTCTCCAATATTGAAATATGATGTCCAGGTCTTCCACTTATTCCTCCACTTGCTTTCAAAATAATTAGTATATCACATATGAAATCATCTTTATGTTTTGCTAGACTTCTTTTTCTTTCTTTTTTTTTTTTTTTTTGTCTTTTTGCCATTTCTTGGGCCGCTCCTACAGCATATGGAGGTTCCCAGGCTAGGGGTTGAATCGGAGCTGTAGCCACCAGCCTACGCCAGAGCCACAGAAACGTGGGATCCGAGCTGCGTCTGCGACCTACACCACAGCTCACGGCAACGCTGGATCCTTAACCCACCGAGCAAGGGCAGGGACCGAACCCGCAACCTCATGGTTCCTAGTCGGATTCGTTAACCACTATGCCACAACGAAAACTCCTAGACTTATTTTTCTTTTATGTATATTTTGTCTCATTTAGCATACTGCTTCTTGGAGAGCAAGACCTTTGCCCTTATTTTATTATTATTATTATTTTTAGGGCCACACCTGCTGAATATGGACGTTCTTGGGCTAGGGATTGAATTGGAGCTGCAACTGCAGGCCCATGTCACAGCTACAGCAGCGTGGGATCTGAGCTGCAGCTGAGACCTATGCCACAGCTTGTGGCGACACCAGATCCTTAACCTACTGAGCGAGGCCAGGAATTGAAGCCACATCCTCAGGGACACTCTGACAGGTTCTTAACCCCTGAGCCACAATGGGAACTCCTGCCTATGTTTTAAAAGTTTAAACAACTTGTGTTTTGAAACTGACAGACTTACAGAGAAATCACCATGAAATAAAAAGAAATTTTTGGAGAGTAGATTGCAAGCCTAGTGTTTCATCACCCCTAGAGACTTGATATATTTCCTACAGAAAAGGAAGGATATTTTTCCTGCATAACTGTAATGTAACTATAAAGAATGGGTAATTAACAGTTACCCAACAGCAGGAATGGTTGGGACTGAGAGGAGGAAAATAAAACAAGTAGATTTGACAGAATTTTTTGGCCGCTTATGTAGGTGAAAAGAGAATAATTGTAACATTGAGAAAAGTTAGTATTAATTCCCCTAATATACGGTTTGTGTCTACGTGTGAAGTGGGAAATATACCTGTATTAAAAATGTTTAGTTATGGAGTTCCCTGGTGGCCTTGTGGTTAAGGATTTGGCATTTTTACTGCTGTAGCTTAAGTCTGATCCCTGGCACAGGAACTTCTGCCTGCCATGGGTACAGCCAAAAGAAAAAATGTTTAGTTACCTAACACCTCAGTGTCAATGTTCTGTGGGAATACAGTTTTAAAATGTTGTGTTCTAATAGGCGAAGTAATATTTAATCACAGATTCTCTATTGTTGCCTACTGTTAAGATTTATTGTTAAGTAATTGGGATTTTGAGTCAAATAACGGAATCTATTGAAAAGCTTTATAGCAGCAGTGAGATTTAAAAAAATTTTTTATTCAAAAAAATTTTATTAGAAGTTCCCGTCGTGGCTTAGTGGTTAATGAATCCGACTAGGACCCATGAGGTTGCGGGTTCAATCCCTGGCCTTGCTCACTGGGCTAAGGATCTGGCATTGGTGTGAGCTGTGGTATAGGTTGCAGACAGGGCTTGGATCCTGTGTTGCTGTGGCTGTGGTCTAGGCCGGCGGCTACAGCTCTGATTGGACCCCTAGCCTGGGAACCTCCATGTATCTTGGGAACAGCCCTAGAAAAGGCAAAAAGACAAAAAAAAAAAATTAGAGTTGATATGCAATGTTGTGTCAGTTTCTGCTGCGACCCAGTCGTACATATATATACACATTCTTTTTCTCATATTATCTTCCAGCATGAGATATTTTTTAAATCATCCTAGGTTCTGTGGATAGTGTCAGTGAGATAATGGGATTGAAGGAAAACAGCCAAAGAATCCACAACTTATATCCAGCCCCACCTTCTGTGAGGATCCAGCCCCAAATGGCCAAAGCTGTCATTTCAAACAGTGTGAAAAGAATTAAACTTAACCATGCACATATAAACACCCTTTCTCAATTCAATTTCCTGTTTCTTTTACCTTCTCCTGCACTAGTATTTGGTCTAGAAAACTTCCTGAGCTTCAGCCATACCCCAGCTGTATCTAGTTGATTTTTACATCTTGGAAAGGGCACTGGAAAAAAACTGAGTTTTATTCTTCATTATTATCTCTGCAATTTTACTTTCATTTACTTTCTTTTGTGTTCAGATTAATCTCTGTAAGTTATGGCATTTGAGCCAAATATGGTATAATATAGTAGTTAAAAATATGGTTTCCATAATTAGGTTCTCTGCCTCTTAATTGTGCTCATCATTCTGTATCCATGTGATCTTGGGCAAGTTATTTCTCCACGCCTCAGTGTCCTTGGCTGTAAAATGAAGGTAACAATAGCACAGATCTCACAAGATTGTTTTGAAGATTAATTGAGTTAATATACCCTTGACCCCTGAACAATACAGGGTTAGAGACTCATTGAAAGATCCGAGTATAATTTATAGTCAGTCCTCTGTATATATGATTCCTCTATATTTGCAGTTCCTGATTCCTTTGTATCTGTGGTTCTACATCCTTGGATGAAACCAATTGAGGATTATGTAGCACTGTAGTATTTATTATTGAAAAAAAGTCTGCATATAAGTGGACTCAAAGAGTTTAAATCCATGTTGTTCATGTATGTGTATTTTAGGAATAGTGTCTAGAACATAGTGAGGACTAAGTAAGTGTTAGCTCTTATTTTTATAATTATGATTTTTTTAAAATTGTTTGCTCTCTTAGGTCTATTCTATTCATTTGTAATACTTTTGTAAGAATATTTCTCCTATTTGCTACTCCTCTCCATTATCACTGTTACCCTATTATTATTCAGGACTAAATTAGTTACTACATTTAAAATGCTCAGAATAGTGCTGTCACCTAATAAGCACTTGGTAAGTGCTAGCCCTTATTATTGGTTATTGTGATTTTTACATAGATGAGCTCTCAGGTCAGTAAGAAACTTTGCTTGCGTTAGTGGTCCTACACCTTTAATTTCCTCTCCTGCTATGTAGATTGGTCTTTCTAAGACTGTTCATATAATGTTGCTCCATTTTGAGATCTCTGATGCCTAAAAGAAAACAGAACTGAAAAAGTTTCTTTAACGGAGATATCAGATGACTTGCCAAGACCAATTGAAAAAAATGGTATTAATGAAAGCGATAAACTTGAATTTTGAAGCAGTGAAAATTTTGTTTTAGGTATTTAAGGTCATCTCATGCTTAAACAGTCTCAGTATTTTGTATATGAAAAGAGATATTAATGACCAAATTCAAGAGGACTTGCTACTTATTTATTTTTAACAAGGGACTAAAACTAAAACTTTATCTGGAAAACTTAATTCAGTTGAATTAGAATGTGAAGAGTAAACATCAGGAATTTTTTTTAATGAATTTTCTTAGGAAAACAAGTGTATTTATCCAGATTTAAATAAAGAAAAAAAATTAAGTATAGTTTGTTATTCTTTATAGATAGCTCTCATGTGTTCATGTCAAAGTCCTAAGCTGCTTTTTAGAATTTAAACGAAAATACCTTCATTTCTTTTTTTAAAAAAATAACATTGTTAGCTTTTTGTTGCAATAATGAGACCTTATCTAATTTCTTAAAGAGAAGTCACTTGTTATGTGTTCATTTGCATGACCTCCTCTTTAACCCTTTGTTGGTCTTGAGCTGTATTTCTACTTTAAGTATTTTAGAGTGGCATGGAGGAAAGTGTTTTTCTCTGGTAAAAATTGCATTTGATTTTGTTTTTTTAATAGCTACATAAAGCTGTTTCACTGCAGTTTTCATTTTCAGATGGTTTTTGTTTAAATCAGGTTTTTACGTATATTTTTTAAACTTTACTACAGGAAATGGTAGAGTGAGAGTTAATTTGTTACATGGAGGGAAGAACAGTCCATTGGGGGTTAAATTGCAGAGTCTAATGGAATAATAACTGGTAGCACCATCTGCTGGCCTACTTCCGCAGAAGGAGTCAGTATTTTTAACGACATCTCTAATATTCATGCTGATGCATTTTGATGCTTTGTGCATTCATTTCTTTCTGTGCTTTGTTGGAATCTGGCTATCTGCTTACAGCTATTGAGGAAACTCAGCTTTTTAGGAGGGGTTTATGGCCTTTTTCATATCTAAATAGGATGAACAGTGGATATAAACTTGCCAAGGCAGAAATGTGTTGATAAATCACAATGTGTATTTGTGGAGGGTTGTGCATCTCTTGGTTGCAGCTTGCTAAATAGGCCATTTAGGAATCTTCTTTCAATGCTTTTTTCTTGAGCACTGCCTGGGGTGGTGAAAAAGCAGAGGGCAAGCCTTTGTCTGACGCCAAAAATGTCTTCAGTGAAGAGGCCAAGAGGAAGGGTAAGTGAAAGCCTGAATGAGTGGGAGGAGGAGGGGTTCTTTGGGCTAAAAGGCTAATGGGATTGAATAACCTTCCTTATTACTGGCTGCTGCTGCGGGAGTCGTACTGCATCGCCATCTTGAGCTTGTTGCTGTTTTCTCGCGTCTTGGTTATTTGTTATAGCCTGTAGGCCTTAAGGTGGCATTTTAGTGAGCGATTCTAAACCCTCCTTCCTTTCCCAGTGCTGCAGCACTGCTATGAAACCTTTGATGAGGCAGGTATAGAAAAGATATCCAGTGAAGCACACTGGAATCAGCATGAAAATGTGTTTGGAAATTCCTGGTGTTTTTTTCCCTTGCTGTAGTCAGAGGCATGTTTACGGGTAAGAGCATAACAAAACTGTGATCTAAGAATATGTTGATGAATGCGTGTTTTAAGAGGATATTCTTTTTAAAATGCTGTTGGTATGCTTTCTGTGATATTGCTAAAATATTAATAATTTTAATGTGAAAACTATAAACTTGGTGGGTTTTTTTTTTTTTTCAGAATTGCTTGAGCAAAATATTGTAATACAGAAAGAGGAAAAAATTCTCATTTAACTCTTTCAAAGAAAAACTAAAACTTTCTCTAATTTTAAGTATGGGAATGTGTTTACTAACTAGCTGTGTTGCCGCATAGATTGCACATTAAAATGATTTGAATGATTTCAGGTTCTAGTTCCAGTTTCTTACAAAGCAGAGAGGCTTTGTTTTTCTAAAAATCATAACAAACTGTAGGGAGTAGTCATTCTGAGTTACAATTACTATTTAAAAATTATTAATAATTTTCAGAGTTCCGGAGTGAAGAGGAAAGAAAGGACTTTTATTTATTCCAAAAGCCCAGAATATTTACATGATTACATTTGAATTAGCTCTATTTATAGGACAAAATTTGAATCAGCTAATTAAGAATCCTATGAAAATATCAGTGAATCCATATTATCTTTCTTTTAACCTTCATTTTTAAAAGCAGTAGTTGAGCTTTTTATTTTATACCTACACTAATTTCTAGATCAGCAAAATGTTTAATTTTAATTCTGTAACACTCATATTTTACTTCTTTAAGCTTAATTCTGATTTTTTCGTTATTTCTGTTAATTGTGTTTAAATGTACCTTGGTATATTATGTAAAAATTGTTTTGATTTCTCTAGCCTCCATCTTCCAAGAAGAGTGATGGTTCTGGGACATATACTAAGTTGCAGAATTCCCAGGTGAGGATCATGTCCGAGAAGAAGCAGAGAAAAAAGGTGGAATCAGAAAGCAAGCAAGAAAAGGCTAATCGTATAATATCAGAAGCCATAGCAAAAGCAAAGGAGCGTGGGGAACGCAATATTCCACGAGTAATGAGCCCTGAAAACTTTCCTAGTGCTTCAGTTGAAGGAAAAGAGGAAAAGAAAGGTAGAAGGATGAAATCCAAGCCAAAAGACAAAGAGGGCAAAAAACCAAAACCTTGTTCTAAGTTAAAAGAGAAGACGAAAATTGGGTAAGTTGTTTAAGAATTAAATCTCATTCCTTTGGATATTTTTTAAGTGTGCAGTCTGTCTAATCTTTTACTTTTGATTTGCATGTGATATGTTTACTCCCACTTTGGAGTTTTAAGTTGTTAGATACCTCACTATCTTTTTGAATGAATTAGGTTAATCCAGAATTTACTAAATTTTGCTAGTCTGTGACCATACCATTTTGTGTATTAATGTTAGTAAAAGCAATTTAAAATAGGAAAATATTTTATATATAAAACAGAAAAAGGAAAATCAAAACAAAACCTATATTGCTGTGCCAGTTCTATGTTCACTTTCTTTATAAAAATGAACTTGAAATTCTTTCAGTCTTTACCTCTTAGTTGTACTTCATTGGGCACCTTATAGTTTGAAAACGAAGTATTTACTTGTAAACCCACAACTTTGGACTAAATGGAACACATAAAAGCTAAGATGATTTAAATTAACAATAAGCAGCTCTTGGCTCTTACAGACTTCCTCCCTTACAGTCTCTCTGATTTACTTTATGTAATAAAGAGGCCAGGTGAGGATTAATGCTGCAAGAGAATTATAAAGACAAAGAATTGCTTTAGGAGGGTACATTAGTCCTAGGTATTTTTATTTGACTACTTACCTAATACATTTTCAAAAAATCAGAAACAGTGTTATTATTTGTTTTACGTGTATGTTTTACATGTAAGGGGTAAAAATAATCTAAGGCCAGAATAGTTTAAGCTTGTGTTTGCAGGAATATTTGGTTATTTTTGAAGGCTTTATGTGAAATTTTAGATAACATTTCTAATCTGTTTTCTTTTTTCCACACAAAAAAAGTACACAATAAAGGGAAAATACCCTTATAAAAGTCTTCATTTGCTCAAGAAATTATTGGTACATTATATAGGTATTTAAAACTAATATAATTTTGTAAATAATTAACTTCGCATTTTAAATGCAGCCACCAAACTGAGATATATCATTCCTGATGGCTTGACTCCAAACCGTTAAATAACATGGACTCTCTTGTTGTAATAGAGTAATAATTAATATTACTGATTTTGTGTTTTATTTGCATATAGATAAAATGAAATTTGAAAGTTGGATTTCTACTCCTTTTATATTTAAAGGTTTTGGTATGGAAGTATCTTGTTATTTCAATATTTTTCCTAGTTTTAATTTAGGAAACCCCATATTTATTTAATCCTTTAATGTGTTAAAAGTGACTGTAATTAAAGTTTTCCAGTTTTAGCTTGTATAGAGATATGGTCAAAGTAGTGGTACTGTTAGGAGAAGGGTATTTTAAATAATACATAAAATATAGAGGAAATAGGTAGAGAAACCTCAAAAATTATAGAAAATTTAAATTTTGAGGGACTATCTAGAGGCAAAAGATAACAAGTGAACCTGGTTAAGAAAAAACAGTATATAAGGGAAAAATTAGAAATTATTATAATAGAAAAAACATGGATTTTTAAAAAGTGCGAATTAATATGGTAGGAAATAGTAATATACTACAGTAGAGGGAGTATCTGACTGATTCTGTGATATTTGTATTTTCATCAGAAGTAGGTAGATTATTAACAATAAATTATTTTAATATTGCAGAGCATGATCAGTTTAATATTTGCTTTTAGAGATAGCATCCTTGAGAAAATAGGTGAGAATTGTATTGGAAAGATATTTACATGGCAAGATATTGAGTAATTGATAGAAAAAAAACTTACTGAGAGTTATAGCTTTTTGATAAAGGAATTTATAAGTTGTAGGCAAGTAAAAGTGAAGCTTGCATATATATTATTAAACTGTTGGAGTGAAACAATTTCTTGATCATCTTTATCAGACAACCTAAGATTCCTACCACATTGGAGAAAAAAAATCATAATTAGAAATGATATTAACCTATAATCTAGAGTTCCATATTGGTCACTTGAAATATTTCATTACTGTGTTTTCCAATAAGCCACTACATTTTGTATACACACACACACACACACACACACATATATATATATATATTTTTTTTTTTTGGTCTTTTTGTCTTTTTAGGGCTGTACCCGCAGCTTATGGAGGTTCCCAGGCCAGAGGTCCAGTTGGACCTGTAGCCGCCAGCCTATGCCACAGCCATGTCTGCCACCTGCAGTACAGCTTATGGCAATGCCAGATCCTTAACCCACTGAGTGAGGCCAGGGATCAAACCCGTGTCCTCATGGATGCTAGTAGGGTTCACTAACTGCTGAGTCACGACAGGAACTCCACATTTTATAGTTTTGAATTTGCCAAGTTTTTAATTTTTCTGTTAAGAACCATTATTTAAAGAGTTAAGTTTATTTTCATATTTTAATAAATAGTATTTCATGATGTATTAAACTTTTTCTTATGAGATTTTATTTTTCTATTAGGTTTAGAAGATTGGACTTTTGCTAATATCAGCTGATTTATTTAAGATAAAATTAAAGGGAGTGTGTGCTAGAACTTAACTATAAGCAATATGAAATATGAATTTCAGGAGTTCCGATTGTGGCTCAACAGGTTAAGCAACCAGTCTAGTATCCATGAGAATGTGGGTTGGACCCCTAGCTTTGCTCAGTGGGTTAAAAGATCTGGCATTGCTTTGGCTGTGATATAGGCCAGCAGCTGCAGTTCTGATTCAAACCCTACTCTGGGAACTTCCATATGCTGCAGGTGTGGCCTTTAGAAAAAGAAAGGAATATAAATTTCAAAAGTAACTAAATTTGTAAAAAACAAGTTACGGTTGTTGTATAGTCAGAGTTGGTGTTTATTTTAACCCACATATGTGATGATGGTAATCTAGGAAGACTAATTTGAAGAAAACCAAACCTCAGCTTGCTTGTATGCTTGCAACCTTTTAATTGTTTCTGTCAGTTTCATAAATTATTTTAATACAAGAAATAGAGTATCCTTTTCAGAGACTTCATGGTTAAGTTCTTTTGACTTTGGAGCCAGTTGCACTTACTCAGATTCCCCCATTGTCACTCATTAGCAAGTGTGACCCCAGACAAATACTTAATGTCTTTAAGTTTTAGTTCCTTCATACATAAAATGAGGATAATGATAGTGCTTACCTTATAGTGTTATTTTGAGGATCAAGTGATTTAATAATATTTAAAGCATACAGAACAATACCTGTTAGTCTTTATTTTCTGCAAACATAAATAGCATATAACTTTTGAAGGAAAAGGTCTAGACCAGCCTTCATAGCTAAACTCTCATGGATCTGCCTTGGTTCTCTTTCTACTATGGCTCTGTTCTTAAATAAGATCGATTTAAAAAATCAAGCAGACAAATGAAAATAGAAACAGTTGCTACCTGGTAAGAAGGATAATGGGTTAATTCATTAATATTTTTTCTTTCATATGGGTAGGTATGTTTATTAGATTAGCTAAAAGCAGCATTTAGGATAGGTAAATTTTGTTTGAAATATACCTGGAATTTGAAAGGAATTACATGGATATGTGGAAAGATGTGAGTTAAAACAGAACTGGGAGGTATAAAATGAAGTGGGAGGTAGGACTGGAAACAAACTTTTTCTACCTTGACTTTTTTCAGGATCTTGGCAGTCAGGTTCTAAGGAGCTGCCTTTCAAGTAGAAGAACAGGTATTTCTTTAGAAGTAGTCAGCACGTACTAGATGCTCCATGAATGGAATAGAATGAATTTAATGAATGGAAGATTAAATATTAAATGACACCAAATGGTTGCATTTGATTTGCTTAATCAAAAACCAGAAATGACAGGAGTTCACATTGTGGCTCAGCAGATTAGGAACATGACTAGTATCCATGAGGATGTGGGTTTGATCCCTGGCCTCGCTCAGTGAGTTAAGGTCCGCGGTGTTACTGTAAGCTGTGGTGTAGGTGGCAGATACTGCTCAGATCTAGCATTGCTATGTCTGTAATATAGGCCTGCAGTTGCAACTCTGATTTGACCCCTAGCTTGGGAACTTCCATATGCCATAAGTACAGCCCTAAAAAAAAGAAAAGAAAAGAAATGGCAAGTTAAATCTTTCAGGAAATCACAAGGACAAAGCTTATGGTTTAGTAATAATAAAGTTAAATTCCAAAATAAATTCTAAGACTTCTGGTAGAATTTTCTTTTTTTTGTTGTTGTTGTTGCTATTTCTTGGGCCGCTCCCACGGCATATGGAGGTTCCCAGGCTAGGGGTCGAATCGGAGCTGTAGCCACCGGCCTACGCCAGAGCCACAGCAACGCGGGATCCGAGCCGCGTCTGCAACCTACACCACAGCTCACGGCAACGCTGGATCGCCAACCCACTGAGCAAGGCCAGGGACCGAACCCGCAACCTCATGGTTCCTAATCGGATTCGTTAACTAACCACTGCGCCACGACGGGAACTCCTGGTAGAATTTTCTTATGGCTATTTGGTTTTGGATTGTACAATAAAACGTCACATGATTTGACTGAAGAATTTTTAGACTTGTTTTATAACTTTGACATTTAAATTATGTTTTCACACTGTCAGTTATAATTTACTTCTTAGCATTAAATTATCAGACTGACAAGTAGAATGCCTGTGACACTTAAAAATGCTCTTGTGACCCTATAAATATAATCAGTAAAAGTACTTCATGATTAAAAGTTAAAAATTTTTTGTATTCATAATTATTCTTTCTGTTTATTAGGAGACTGTCAGTTAGTTACCAGGTACTAAAAGTAGCTTTTCTTATTAATTAAGGCAGAAAATATCTAAATCAGGAAATATTTATCCAACCAAGTAAAAATTAAGAATGTCATGTTATAAAGGAAACAATAAAACATTAAGATCTGGAAGTTATATTGTATCCTTTTTTGCTATTGTTGTTCTGAACCCCCAAGAAGAAAGAAGCAAAATAACATTTGTTGATTACCTACCACCATATATATATATAGGTATTTATGTGTGTATTTTTAAATAAAACTATCATGTAAATATGTCTACATATATGTAGAGAGAGATATTTTCATCTAAATAGTAAAATATAAGGGTAATAATATAAATAAAATTTGAGGGAAAAATAAGATAAATCATCAGAAATTGGGAATTAGCACTTTATAGTCTATGTTAATAAAGTAACAAATTAGACCCTGATTGTAAGTATTCAAGATAATAGGAATTTAGTATCTGCTTAGATAAAATATAAAATATTAATTAATTTTTTCTTGGCATGTGATAAAAAAGCATTTTGAAAATGTATGATATAAATTTATTATATATTTTTAATCATTAATCATGCCATTAGTAGTCTCTATGTAAGTTCTATAAATTTTTAAATGTCAAGGAAGTAAAATGTTTTATTTATATCACTCCTTATGTATAAACTTAAATTCACTGAAAATCTGAACCCTACTCCTCTGAAAGAATTGCTGTATACATTATGAATTTAGTTAAGATTTACATTTACGGGCTTCCCCTTGTGGCTCTGTGGTAATGAGCCCAACTAGTATTCATGAGGATGTGGGTTGAATCCCTGGCCTCCTTAGTTGGGTTAAGGATCCAGCATTGCCGTGAGCTGTGGTATATGTCGCAGATGCAGTTTGGATCCCGCATTGCTGGGACTCTGGTGTAAGCTGCAATTTGACCCATAGCCTGGGAACTTCCGTATAAGCTGCAGGGTGGCCCTAAAAAGCAAAAATTAAAAAAAGATTTACATTTAAGAAAATGCCAGTTAAAACTATGGCATGTCTTTGATTATTTCTTGATTTCATAGATGTTAACAGTATCTTAGAGACCCTGAAGTAAGGTATTGATTTTAGATTACTATTTTGTCAGTATTTTTAAGCATAAACATCAGTTTCTTTTAAAAAAATGAATTTTTTAAAGAGTAAGAACTGAACTATGCTGGTAAATATATTTACTATGATTAATACTTAGCTAATATTTGGCCATTAATGACTGTGAATATGAAACAACTCAGTGAATTCAACTTTTTGAAAAAAATGAAGTTAACCTTTAAACAGGAAGTGATTTATAGTCCCAGTTACCAAAAGCTTACAATATAATTTTACTTTCATAAATATAAGGATTAACCAAAATAAAGAATCCCTTTAAAACTTGATTGTTAGTTCCCATTGTGGCTCAGGTTAAGGACTCGCGATGTTAGCTTTGTGAGGATGCAGGTTTGATCCCTGTCCTCGCTAAGTGGGTTAAGGATAGGTGTTGCCGCAAGCTGCATCATAGGTAGCAGATGGAGCTCAGTCTGGTGTTGCCATAGCTGTGGCATAGGCCCTGGCTGCAGCTGTGATTTGACCACTAGCCAGTGAACTTCCATATGCTGCAGATGTGGCTGTGGAAAAAAATAAAATAAAATAAAATCCAAAAAAAACTGGACTCTTTTTTCCAGATGAGTTTAAGCAAGTCTTGGGTTGAATTTTAAGCTGAAGTAATTTCATCAAGTTAAATGTGTTTCTTCTAAAAAAAAAAAAAGTTACATTATACATGTTTAACGACTTTAAAAATATCTCTAGTGCCTTCCACTGGGCATGCAAAAAAAATTTATAGTGAGAAATAATACATGTGCTTGTTTCCTTTACTTGTAAATTGGATGTGTTGATTCCAGCAAATAGAATAAATGGATTAAGTACTCAATGTTTGAAACTACTTAAAAGAGACACATGCACCTGCATGTTCATTGCAGCACTATTGACAATAGCTAGGACATGGAAACATCCCAAATGTCCATCAACAGATGATTGGATTAGGAAGATGTGGTATATATACACAATGGAATACTACTCAGCCATAAAAAAGAATGACATAATGCCATTTGCAGCAACATGGATGGAACTGGAGACTCTCATACTGAGTGAAATAAGCCAGAAAGACAAAGACAAATACTATATGATATCACTTATAACTGGAATCCAACATACAACACAAATGAACATCTCCACAGAAAAGAAAATCATGGACTTGGAAAATAGACCTGTGGCTGCCCTACGGGGAGAGGGAGGAAGTGGGAGGGATCGGGAGCTTGGGGTTATCAGATAGAATTTAGAATAGATTTACAAGGAGATCCTGCTGAGTAGCATTGAGAACTATGTCTAGATACTCATATTGCAACAGAACAAAGGGTGGGGGAAAAATGTATACACGTAAGAGTAACTTGATCCCCATGCTGTGGGGGGGAGATTAAAAAAAAAAAAAGTAATAATTGTTTGCCCAATTATTGCGAGAGAAACAACAGGGGGCAATTACAGATTGACACTGTGTAGAATGCAGCTTGTTACACAGCCTCTGCTAAAAACCTGTGGGCAGTATTTAGTTAAGTGCATGAGTTACATCTGAAAATCAAATGTAAACTTCAGGTATAAACACTGAGGTTTTCTAGGGCTTGTATTCTGCAAACAAATTAACATTTCAAATTTATACTTAGTTTGAAGTTACCCTTCTGAAACAAGGTTTTTTTTTGTCTTTTTTTTTTTTTTTGGTCTTTTTTAGGGCTGCACCCGCAGCTTATGGAAGTTCCCAGGCTAGGGGTTGAATTTGAGCTGCAGCTGGTGGCCAACACCACAGCCATAGTAATGCCAGATCAGAGCCGCATCTGCTGACCTACACCACAGCTCTTGGCAGTGCCAGATCATTTAACCTGTTGAGCAAGGTGCCAGGGATAGAACCCATGTCCTCATGGATATTAGTCGGTTACCCCCTGAGCCACCATGGGAAGTCGTGAAACAAGCTATGTTTTGATATTTAAGTTCATCTTCGTGCCTGAATACTTGTTGCTGCATTTTGCTAACATTGATATCAGATCCCTTTAAGATTTTAAAAAACAAAATTTGTATAAAACCTTTATGGTTAATATATTCTGTGTTATTTTGTTGTTGTACTTTGGTGATGTTTCAAATAGCAGACTATCAATTTATTTGAAGATTGTATCTAAAGTGAAATTTTATTTTAGAATTAATATAGTGAATTCTTTGTAATTCAGGATGGAAGAATGGAATGTTCTTTGGTAATTGGGTATTTTACTTAACTGATTTTATATCATTCTACTTTTGGATCATCTGATTTCCTTCAGACAACATTTTGGCTATCAGTTGTCATTGTACAGGCAGAAATTTCTGGTCATTTGAATGTCAATAAACTTCAACCCTAATTTTCTAAAAGATAATGTAGTTTCATTCTCTGTTCATTAAAGTGTATTTATTGATATTAAATATCGATTGATGGGTTGAAGTATAGTATCATTATATTTTAAAATCAGTAAGGGGAGTTCCCATTGTGACGCAGCAGAAATGAATCCTGCTGGTATCTATGAGGATATGGGTTTGATCCCTGGCCTCTTCAGCCTCAATCAGTGGGTTAAGGATCCTGCATTGCTGTGAGCTGTGGTGTAGATTGCAGTCAAGGCTTGGGATTCCGTGTTGCTGAGGCTGTGGTGTAAGCTGTAGCTGTAGCTCTGATTCTACCCCTAGTCTGGGAACTTCCTTATGCCACAGGTGTGGCCCTTAAAAAAGAGGCAAAAAAATGCAATCAGTAAAGTGTGTTGGATATAGTAGAGTAGGAATAAAGAGGCCTTTATTGTCCTCCACCAGACTTGGGATTTTTGGCCTTTTTTGGTGTGTGTGTGCTGAATTTTCCCTATTAGTTTAGTGGGACTGATGCCTACCTTGCCTACCTATGAGTTTTTCTCAGATCAACTGAGAAATTGCTGACAAATGCACTTTGCAATTTTAAGTGTTCTGTAAGTATAAAATAGTTTTATTATCTTGAGTATTTGTTCCTAGAGTTTTCTTCACTAATTATTTTGAGCCGTTGGTTCCCAAATCTGGTGGGGATTTCTTTAAAGTATGATTGGGGTCCCACTTACTAGATGAGAATTCTGGACTTGGAACCTACAAATCTGGGGTTTTGTTTTGTTAGATTTTAGTTTGAGCTAATCTCACACTTGCAAAAATAGGTAAGAGTTCTCTTAGGCTTGTTACCCAGTTTCCTCAAATGTTAGCATCTTATGTAACCCGGGCACAATGATCAAATCCAGGAAGTAAACACAACGCAATCCTAGCTTATTTACAGACCTCATGCAAATTGTGTCAATTGTTCCATTTTTTTGGCCAGGATCCTGTTCAGGATCCCACATTTCATTTTGTTATCATGTTTATTTACATGCCTCCACATTGAAATAATTCATCAGTCTTTGTCTTTAATGACATTTTCAATTTCGAAGCATATTGGCTAATTATTTTGTAGAATGACTCTCAGGTCGGTTTGTCTTATTTTTCTCATCAGGAATTTGTATTTTTTACAAATAAGTTCCTTATGAAGCCTGCCTCACACATTTAGGAATTACTGATCAATAACAACCAAATGTTTGTTCCCCCTTGTAGTATCACTTTTATACCATTTTAGAACTTATAATACACTGATATGACTTCATTATTTCTATAAATTAGCACTCTTGTGTAAGTAACCGTAGTGTGTGTGTGTATTTTAACTCATAATTATGTCAGTCAAGAATGGCTTAAAGTTTTAGAATCTACTTTTTTCCTACCATGGAAATGTACCCCCCCCCCCTTTTTTTAACAGAATGGGCATGTGTAAACATTTTGTACTTCAGAGGTTGAGTAGGAAACTACTGTATTTGAAATATCTCTTACAAAGTTAGAATTTGAAAAATATTTTTGCATGAGTTAAAAATAGTTAATGAGTTTATGAAATAGGTTGCTATTCCAGGCCTGTAGTAAATATTCGAAGGATGGAATTCCTGTCGTGGCTCAGCAGTTAATGAACCCAGCTAGTATCCATGAGGACATGGGTTCATTTGCTGGCCTCGCTCAGTGGGTTAAGGATCCAGTGTTGCCGTGAGCTGTGGTGTGAGTCACAGACATGGCTCAGATCTCATGTTGCTGTTGCTGTGACAGTGGCATAGGCTGCCAGCTACAGCTCTGATTTGACATCTGCCTAGCCTGGGAATCTCCATGTGTCGTGGGTGTGGCCCCAAAAAGACAAAAAAAAAGAAAAGAAAAAGAAAATATTGGAAGAAAATATAGAATATATGAAAAATAAAATTTGAGATATTTTCTTTGTTTTTAGTACATTTTTTCAAATAACAAAATAAAGGTTTATCTAAGGTTATCTAACCTACGCCCCCTCCACCAAAAGGTGTGGTGTTTAATATTAATTTGGTAGCACTTAGTAATATTTAGGCAATATTTATTTATAAAAATAATGTTTAGGCAGCTTAGTCCACTGTACTTAGTGAGTTTTCATTTCATTATTTTATACCACAAGAAAGGAAAAATAGAATCTCTTCATAGGCATTCATAAATACAAAAAAATGTAAATATCCTTGCTTCTGATTTCATTGAAATTTTTATTCAGTGGGATTTGAGTCTTTAAGCAGCCACATAGATACCGTATCAGAATATGTATTTCACATGCAGAATTTACTTAGCCTACCAAACACTGAGAAAACACCTTTTAAAGCAGTATGTGGAAGGGTATTAACAGGCCTTGATCTCCATTTTCATAGGAAGTTGTTTTAAATAACTACTTTCCTTTCACCAGTGTTGTCCTCATCTATAAACTAGTCTAAAATATGCGTATAGGTTTGGCTATGGATAACAAGGGGGCGGTGTGTGAAAACTATTTCTGCCAATCTGGTTTACTTGAGGTTATCCCTCACCTTGCCTTAGATGGTATTAAATAACCATAAGTAGCATAGTGGCTGCCTGTAGGAGGAGGTTGTTACCTGAAGAGAAAGCATGGCAGGAGACTTCTGGGAAACTGATGATGTCTTATTTCTTGATCTAGAAGCTGTTACTTGTTTATGTTCAGTTTGAGAAAATTCACTGAGCTACACTCTTGAGGTGTGCACTTTTCTGAATCTACATTATTCTTTAATATTAGTATTCTTAGTTTTAGGGAAAGTGAAGGATTGCCTTTGGGGGCATTTTGAGGTTTTAATGTCTGTATGATATCCATATGGATGTGTCTAATAAAAAGTTGGTTATATGAATCCGAAGTTTGAGTAAAGGTCAAGACTAGAGATAAGAGATTTGAGAATCTTCAGTTTCTAAATGGTAAGTTAAGAATAGATTAAATTAGGAGTTCCCTTGTGGCACAGTGGTTCAGGATAGGTGTTGTCACTGCAGCAGCCCAGGTTGCTGCTGTGGTATGGGTTCCATTCCTGGCCTGTGAACTTCCACATGCTATGGGCATGGCCAGGAACAAAAAGAGTAGATAAAATTAAATTTCCCGGGAATAGTATATAGAGAGGGGAGAAAGCTGAAGACAGAACTTTGAGAAATACCAAGGTTTTAAGGGATGGGTGGAAAAGACTGAATTCTTCTGAAAAGCAACATACTAAGAGAAGAAGCACTGAGGAAGTTTAGTAGAACCAGAAGAATGTGTCATGAATTCAAGAGTACAGATAAGGAAAAAGTGATTAGTTATGTGTTGGTAGATAAAAACTGTAATTACATTTCCATTGGATTCAGCATTACAAAGGTCATTTATGGCCTTAGACATTAGGAATTCATACTTTAGAGTGAGATGTGTTTAATTTCTATCTCAATTCTTACTATTGGTGTGACTTTATTTTTTTAGGGCTGCACCTGCGACATATGGAGGTTCCCAGAATAAGGGTGGAATCGGAACTGTAGCTGTCGGCCTACACAGCAGTCACAACAACACAGGATCCCAGCCGAGTCTGCAACCTACATCACAGCTCACGGTAATGCTGGGTCCTTAACCCACTGAGTGAGGCCAGGGATCGAACCTGCATCCTTATGGATGCTAGTCAGATTTGTTTCTGCTGAGCTACGACGGGAACTCCCTGGTGTGACTTTAAACAAGAAATCTAACTTCTCTAAGCCTCAGTTTCCTCTTCTTATTAAAATAACAGTATTTGCTTCTCAGAGTTGTATCAACACCAAGTGAGAAAATGTATATAAAGTTGGCAGAGGCTAACTCAGTAACCACTGAATAAAATGGAAGCTGTGAGTATGAAAAGTAGTTTAAGAGTTCAGATTATAGTAGGTTGAGGAATGAAAGGCACAGCCAGTACAGATGACTTTTGAGAACCATGGATAAGGAGGAAGAGCAAAATCACATGATATCTAGTAGTAAATACGACCTCAAGCTAGATTTTTATTTTAGAAGGGAAATCAGAGTCAGGAAGAAGGGCCAGAAGAGGAAGGAAATGATCAATGAAAAAAGGGAGAAGGAATAGGTTATAATCATGGTTGGTTCCTTAATGTTGTTTCAGTGTTTCCTTTTGCACTTCTGGTTTCTTGTTCCAATATAGGCTATGTTTTTATTCTCATTTATTGTGAAAGAGTACAAGTGAGATACCAAGTAAGAATTACCATTATCCTGTTGAAGGTTGTAATCATACCAATATAAGGATAGCCTGGGAATAAATCATTTTGGAATTTTTTTTTCTCACCTCACATCAATACCTCATCCTGTTGTTTCTTCTTTTGTAGTGAAAAATTGTATCTTTCTTCCCTCTTCATCCATACTACTAAGGCTCTGAGTTTCATTCTTCATCTCTCAGCTGAACTGCCAATCTTATCACTGTTTTCCCTGACTTGCATTTCACTTCCTTCCAGGTGCATTGCTCTCTTTAAAATTCTCTTTTCCATCAATTTTATTGAGATGTATTTGACATATCACAATATATTCGTTTAAGGTGGACAACACAGTGATTTGATATGTGTATATATTGTCAAACTATTACCACAATAAGCTTACTTAACCTCTGTCACCTTACAAAGTTATATATATTTTTCTTATGATGAAAAATTTTAAGATCCACTCTCTCAGCAACTTTCAAATATATGATTCAGTATTATTACCTATAGTCACGATGCTGTACATTATATGTGTTTAAAATTCTGCATCGGGAGTTCCCATCGTGGCTCAGTGGAAACGAATCCAACTCGTATCCATGAGGATGGGAGTCCGACCCCTGGCCTCACTTAGTGGATCGGGGATCCAGCATTGCTGTGGACTGTGATGTAGTTTGCAGACACAGCTTGGATCCTGAGTTGCTGTGGCTGTAGCATAGGCCTGCAGCTGTAGCTATGATTTGACCCCAGCCTAGGAACTTTCATATGCCGTAGCCCTAAAAAGCAACAACAACAACAACAAAACCTTACATCTTTCTATTGCTTTATTCTTTTTTCATTCATTCTAAAACATTTCAGTGCCATTTGTTGTCAGTGGTAAACAAGACAGATTTCTTTTTAAATACCTGCTAGCTTTAACTAGCTTTAAATTAAAACCTTAACTCCTTGCATGAAATGCAAAGGCCTTCTGTGATGTTGACCCATCCAGAGGACCATCTCTCTGCTTCCTCCTCCTGTAGTACTTTGTGCATTCCCGACACACTCTTATCACCACAGAGTCTCATTCTTCTGTGGTATCCCCCCGCCTGGAATGTACGCTACTTTTCCTTTCACTACCTGTTGGACCCCCTTTCATTATTCACTTCCCTATCTCAAACTTTACCTTCTCTGTGAAACCTCTTCCACTCTTCAGTAAACATAAGTATTTCTTCCTTTGTGTTCACATTACCTCTTAAACTAACTTCCCCTTTAGAATTTTAGCTGAGGTCATGTTTCAACAAAGAACTGTTAAGGTTAGGAACCATGTCTACTTGATCTTCAAATCCTTGAACTTACGCAAGTGCCTAGCATATCATAGTTAGATGTAGTTGAGAAATTACTATGTGGTAAAGATCGCTCAGAGCTAACATATTATCTCATTTAATTCTCAACAACAATAGAAGTAGCTTTTGTAATATCCCTATTTTCCAGACAAGGAAACTATCAAGTAATTTGCTCAGTGTTTCATAGGTAAATGGTGATATCAGTTTTTAA
Source organism: Phacochoerus africanus (assembly GCF_016906955.1). Taxonomy (NCBI): domain Eukaryota; kingdom Metazoa; phylum Chordata; class Mammalia; order Artiodactyla; family Suidae; genus Phacochoerus; species Phacochoerus africanus. Next base: position 31,746,768 of record NC_062551.1, on the reverse strand, counting down.
ATCTTTGACACTATGATTTCAAAGTGCATCCTCTTAACCCCTGACTTCTCCCACATTAGTAAATAATAATTGTTGAAGAAAATTTTGAGATATTTCTGATATGTCACACCTGAAAGTATTTTGGAAGTTTCCTATGTTTGGAGTACAGATATCTAAAGTAAGATTTTACTGGTTAGCAATTAACTTGGTTTGAGACTAGTATAGTACTTGAAGATCATGCCCTCTCAGCTGTTGAACCGGATAAAGAAATGCGGGAGCTCAGTGCTTCTGTCTTTAATCAGGAAAAAACATGGAGTTCCCTGGTGACCTTACCATTAAGGACTCTGTTGTCACTGCTGTTGCTCAGGTTGCTCTGTGGTGAGTTTCAATCCTGGGCCTGGGAACTTCTGCATGCCATGGTCGAAGCTAAAAAAAAAAAAAAAAAGGAAAAAGCATTTAACATATTTTAATTTTAGATATTTACATTTAATTTTTTTATTCCTTCTTTTTTGGCCACCCCACAGCATATGGAGATCCCAAGCCAGGGATCAGAGCCAAGCTGCAGTTTCAGTGTACACCACAGCTGTGGCAGTGCCAGATGCCTAACTCACTGTGCCGGGCCGGGGATCAAACCTTTGTCCCAGTGCTCTGGAAACACTGCCAATCCCATTTCACCATAGCAGGAACTCTTATTTACCGTGTTTTAACATAAACACTGTAGAAATATATATATATATAAAAAAAGGAAGTTCTTACTCTTTAGGAACATCAAGTACAGCCAAAAAAAAACTTTAACCTAAGTGAAATAAAGAATAATTAATTGTTAAAGTTTTTAAGGGAAAATTTACTCTAGGGTAGAGAGATGTAGAGACTTCGAGACTTGGAGTTCCCATCGTGGCTCAACAGAAACGAATCTGACTAGCATCCATGAGGACGTAGGTTCAATCCCTGACCTCGCTCCGTGGGTTAAGGATCTGATGTTGCCATGAGCTGTGGTGTAGGTTGCAGACGTGGCTCGGATCTGGCGTTGCCATGGCTGTGGTGTAGGCTGGCAGCTGTAGCTCCAGTTCCACCCCTAACCAGGAAACCACCATATGCCACAGGTTTGGCCCTAAAAAGACAAAAAACCCCTGTAATTGTTAGCTATATTACCTGACATTTTTCTCATGGAAAGTAATCCTGAGCCTAAGAAACAAAAGATAGAACTTGACTGCCTTTCTGTGCTTAGAAATATGTTAACTGTAGTATTGATTTATACTTGTTCCATAGGAATAAAGAGTTTTTTATTTGAAAATGTCATTATGGATTTCATGATAAATATCATCTTTGGTTGGAGATTCAAGTGATATATAAAATGGAAGAAAGTTTATCATGGCAATCTCAGTTTGAGCAAACATGGGGAAAACAAAAGAGATCTTACTGTTTATTCTTTTCCTCTTGAAACAGCAAACTCATTATTACATTGGGTAAGAAACAAAAAAGAAAGAATGAGTCTTCAGATGAAATATCTGATGCGGAACAGATGCCACAGCATACATTCAAAGAGGAAGACTCTCAAGTGAGTGTTAAAAGTTTTTCTGAGAAATTGAGCACTGACAGAATTATTTAGATAGCATAATATTGCTTTATGGATATTTATACTATAGTTTAGTGGTAAAAATATTTTATTGTATGGTAGAAATTATATGACAGCGCTATTACAATATGGTCCTAATAATATTACCATAAAATGTTAGACCTGGGAGGAAACATACACATCCTCTCCAAACCCCTCAGTTTTCAGATGATGAAACTGAAGCCCAGAGAGTTTAAGTAACAATCCAAAGTCCCTAATGGCTTTTGACTCGGAGAAATATCTAGTGATATTATCCTTTACTTATAGAGTACTTGTGAATTAACTTGATGAAGATGTTAACTTTTAATGTCACGTACGAATAATAAAGTAAATGGGTTGAATCATTCCTAGATAATTCCTTTGTTCCGCTTCTATTGAAGACTAGATAAACAATTTATTAAAAATCCCCTAATGCAGACAAAAATACTGTGCATTTTGCCTTTTTTTTTTGAATAGGTGGATATTCAAAATAACCTTGCGAAGTTAAAAAAAAATATATATATAGTGAAGGTCATAGTAATTCAGGCCACCCTCTGCTCTCTAATAATTAAAGTACGACTCTAGGCCATAGGGGTGGTGGCATTTGTTGCATTATGGGGCCAGAAAGCCCCTGAATGGCCTTTCTTCTTCCTTATGCAGCTTCTTATCCAATGGGAGAGTAGTGGCTCAAGGCTCCTGGGCTGCTGCAAGAGTTGAGGTAAGGGCAGTGACTGAAGCTCCTAATATTATATGGCCTGGCTTTTTCTTCATATGTTATCTTTAACTTAGGCAGACTTACAATTAATTTATTCAATATGAGAAAATTTAAATTTTTGCTCAAATAGTGCTGGCCATTTTTCCATTATGTAACTACCAAGCAGTGAAATGATAGAATAGGTTAACATGCACATTTCTTCTGTACTTTTGACTGTACTTAATTAGGTTGCTTTGACAGATGTGCTGCTTTAACACAAAAAAATTTAATGGGGAAGGAAAGAAATATTTTCTAGTAAACAATTGTAAATCTCTATTATTGACTCATTTTAAAATATATTATTATATAAATATATAAAAGTAACTTTCAACCGAAATGAGTTGTCAAAATTTGAAGGCTCGAAAAGTAACTTAAGGGGAGCTCCTGTCGTGGCTCGGCAGTATCGAACTGGACTAGTATCCACAAGGACATGGGTTCAATCCCTGGCCTCACTCAGTGGGTTAAGGATCCAGTGTTGCTGTGACCTGTGGTGTAGGTCACAGTCGTAGCTCGGATCCTGCATTGCTGTGGCTGTGGTGTAGGCCAGCAGCTGCAGCTCCAGTTCAATCCCTAGCCTGGGAACTTCCATGTGCCACTGGTGTGGCCCTAAAAAAAAAAAAAAAAAAGATGAAAGTAATTTAAGGTTTAGAGTCAGGTGGAAATCTAAAAATGTGATTGTGATATTTAGTTTTTTACCTAATAGAGAGTACTTCGGTAGTCTAACTATATTTAGAGACTTGTCATTTTCTTAAACCCCCTGCAGTTTTTGAGTATTATAGGAAACAAGTGATATGTTATCGTAATGAAGTATTTAGTCGTTTAAAAGCATGTTTCTGATCTCTTATGTAAAGTGCTGCTGACTGATCAGTTAAAGCCTTTAAGATATAAGAAAAAAGCTAGAAAAAAAGAAATTTGAAGAAAGTATTTGTCACTATTTTAAGTTGTGCTTTGAAAAACAGGGAGAAAGAAAGCCTGAAAAGAATCACATTATTTTACGACATGGACCTTCAAAATTGTTTTTGTATTTTTTAAAGTGCTAGAACTGTTGTATGACAGAGAAAGATAATTGGTGAGAGTGGCACCTTACTTAGCTTTGCCTACTATGTAAGTATATATGCTCTAGTGGAATACAATCTGATGAAATCAGCTATAATCAGCTAACTCATAGAGTTTTTTAAATTACTCAGAGCCTGATAAAGTCTTCATAGGATGAAGGAGCACTTACTGTAAGTGGCTTCTCATTCTATCTTGTAAAGAATTACCTGCATATGCATTTTTGTGAGTTGAAAGGATTCTTTCAGGCCATTCATTCACTACTTACCAAGGAGTAAGTGAGGCATTGCCAAGTGCCAGTAGATGCCTGAGTCACCAAAAGGAAATTTCAATGCTGAAAAACCTACAAAATCTTTTAAAAGTGTACTGAATTATTCCTACATTTCATTATCTAGGAGATTTGTGCCTAGTGAGACATAACATTGGTAATACGTTGTTATTGTTAGAATAGTAAATGTCATGAATGGTATTTAATTTTAAAGTTTTCTTGAGAATTAAGAGCTATATAATGCCTTTAACTCCAAACATTCCTTTAGCCAAGTATTAGAGATGCATAGAATATTCCCTCCCAGGGAATAATAAATATTTTATAGCTTGACTAGAACAGAACATGGAAAATTTGGATTTCTGGAACTCCTTTTTAATAGTGTTTATATGCCACTTTCCTGTTTCCCATAATGACAAAAGTGTTACCTTGAGTTTTGAAAATGTAAATGTCTTCATGGCTAAGACCCATCCTAAATGAGGCATGGAGTTTAACACTATTTTTTTTGCTGAGCCGTGTCACCACAATAGTGCCTTTCTTTCAATATTTCACCACTCTAAAGAGAAAGAGAAAGAGACAGACTAAAGGTCACTGCTGCCTTCCTGGATACAAGTAGCAGTTTGTCCCCACACTGCGACACTATTCACTATTTTTGTCATGGCTATGAAAGTCCAAAAGACCTACCAAATTGAAGACATTGGCAGAAACCAAAAGGAGAACACTTGGGTTATTCTGTTGGTTGCATATTGTGGGAATGTCATGGGAGTTACTTAATACACAGAAGAATAGTAAAAGGAAGAAGAATGTGGAGCAGTAGAGCAACAGTTGGCTGAGATGCCTCTGTACATGAGATTTTAGGGAGGTGAGCAAAAGCAAATAGACGTCCTTGGGGATTTTCAAGCCATTATGAGATTCGTTTTTATAGTGGGAACATCAAATATTAGATGTTTAGGGAGGTAAGTAAAGCCATGTACATTTGATACCTGATTTTACATTACTTAGAGTATTTTAAAATTATGTTACTACACATAATCCTTTTTTAAAAGCTCACTTGTTTTATGATAGTGGTGGTCTTTATTTTTAAGGGAAGGTAGTAAAACACTGCTTCCTCCTCCATTCTCATTTAATTATTTGGTAGATTTAGGACCTTGTTATTTTGTGTATCTCCCTTGAAACATTTTATATTACTTTGGATTTTTTTTCTGTTTTTCAACACAAGTTCATTTTATGTCAAATATTTTTTAATTTGTGCTTTGAGTTTTACATCCCTGAATAATTATTTACCAATATTCATCCAATGTACTTTTTAGGTTTGGGGCAAAAACTTTTAAAGTATTAATAATTTAAAATGTGTTTCCCAAGCTATGAAATAGTTAAATAAAAAGAAATCTTTTTATTCTTAACAGTTTCTCAGGAAAAGTAGTAAAGGTATTATTAATAATTGTTATTTGAAACTTTAGGAAGTAACAACTAAAGTTTGTAAACCTTTGGCAAAGGGTAAATTTGTAGTCCTTTAGTTAAAAGGAAGAATGAGAAAAGATGTCTATTGAATACACTTCTGAAAAGTTACAGAATTGCCACACTTTAAGTATTTATTTTTCCTTTAAATCATATAAATATGATCCTTATGGTTCATTACAGAAAAGAAGATCAAATCGACAAATTAAACGAAAAAAATATGCAGAAGATACGGAAGGGAAACAGTCAGAAGAAGATGTTAAAGGCTCTATGAAAATCAAAAAGAATTCAGCTCCTTTACCTGGTGAACAGCCTTTGCAATTATTTGTGGTAAGACAGATTTTATTTTATTTTTTGTCTTTTTAGGGTGGCAGCCACGACACATGGAAATTCCCAGACTAAAGGTCAAATCAGAGCTGTAGCTGCCGACCCACACCACAGCCATAGCCATGGCGAGGCCAAATGTAAGCCACGTTTGCGACTGCACCACAGCTCACAACACCACCAGATCCTTCACCCACCGGGTAAGGCCTGGGATCAAACCCACATCTTCATGGATACTAGTCAAGTTTGTTAGCACTGAGCCACAAGGGAAACTCCATAAGACAGATTTTAAACCATTCATAAAATGTTTCAACCAATGTCAATTCTTTAAAATATTTTCATCTTCCTTTCCTTCTAAGACCTGCTCCAACTTTTTTCCTGGATTCCATATTATAGTTAATAGAACCATTAGTTATTCAGATCAGAAACCTAGGGATTTGTTCTCTCGCTCCTCTTTTTTTTTTTTTTTTTTTCTTTTTGGCCATGCCTGTGGCATGAGGGAGTTCCCTAGGCCAGCGAATGAACCCAAACCACATCATTGACAATGCTGGATCCTTAACCCACTGTGCTACCAGGAAACAACTTGTTTCCTTTTTTTTTTTTTTTTAGTCTTTGCTTCTTCATTCAATTTTTTACCACATTTTCACCTCCTAGATAGATATGTTCCTGAAACCCATCCAAAATCTATCTTATTTCTAAATTAGTAGCCTAATCACTTTTTTCTAATGAAAACTCCTGCAGTGGTGTCCTGAGTCTTAGAAAATAAGGATATCTTTTTAGTACTTTGTATTTTCTGGCCTTATGTCCTTCCACTTCTCTCCAAACCCTCAATCCTCTAGTTTCATGAACATAGTTGCCTAAGTGGCATGTTTTGACACATTTGTGTCTTTGCATATGTATTTTCCTCTTTGTACAATTCTGTTAGTCTTCCATATCTGGATTGTAAACTAGCCACTCATCTCCTAGCTGAGTGATCCGACACTTTGAACAAATACTCCTCTATGCCTGAACTTACTGATCTGCAAAATGGAAATGATATTAGTACCTCCTTTACAGCGTAGTTGCAAGGATTAAATTAGTTAAAATATATGTAAAGTCTTTAGAATAATGCCTGACAAATTAAAAAGCACAATATATTTACTATGTTGATGCTGCCAGTGATGACAAGGACAGTAACAATAGTTTGTTTTTTGTTTTTTTTTCTTTTCATTTTTGTGTTCCTAACATTTAACCTGGTCCCTGGCACATGGGTTTAAATAAATGTTAAATTTTCGTGTATTCATAAACATACTAAGTGGCAACTAAAAGAGTTTTCAGAATGTGTTGTCATATTTTTTTCCTCCTTCACATAGGAGAATCCAAGTGAGGAAGATGCTGCAATTGTGGACAAAATACTATCTTCTAGAATTATAAAAAAGGAAGTAAGTAATGATACATTACACCTGATACCTTATCTGCAGTGTCCTGATTATAAAAGTCATAATTATTGAACTCATTTTCTTAGGTATCGCCTGGAGTGATGATTGATACAGAAGAATTTTTTGTAAAATACAAGAATTAGTAAGTATTTGAGTTAGAAGAATAATAGATATAATTTAAATATTCATTAACCTGTTTAAACATATTAAGTTACATTATGGTTTTTATTTTACCTGCATTTTAAAATATTTTATTACTTATTTATTTTTATTTCTTTTTTTTGTCTTTTGTCTTTTTTTGCTGTTGTTGTTGTTGCTATTTCTTGGGCCGCTCCCACGGCATATGGAGGTTCCCAGGCTAGGGGTTGAATCGGAGCTGTAGCCACCGGCCTACGCCAGAGCCACAGCAACACGGAATCCGAGCCGCGTCTGCAACCTACACCACAGCTCACGGCAACACCGGATCGTTAACCCACTGAGCAAGGGCAGGGACCGAACCCGCAACCTCATGGTTCCTAGTCGGATTCGTTAACCACTGCGCCACGACGGGAACTCCCATTTTATTTTATTTTTTTGATTTTTTTTTTTTTAGGGCCACACCTGTGGCATATGGAGGGTCCCAGGCTGGGGGTCTAATTGGAGGTAGAGCTGCTGGCCTATGCCACAGCCACAGCAACGCCAGATCCGAGACCTGTCTCCAACCTACACCATGAATCACGGCAATGCCAGATCCCTAACCCACTGAGCAAGGCCAGGGAGCGAACCTGCAACCTCATGGTTCCTAGTCAGATTCGTTTCTGTTGAGCCACAGTGATGGGAACTCCTTTTTTATTATTTATTATTTCATGAACTTTAAAGTCATTAAAAAACAAAGATGGTTTGAAAATCTTGCATGTTTAACTTGAATGTTTTCCCCCCAGGAAACATTAATTATTAACATTAAAATGCAGGAATATTTATAAATTATGCTTTTACAAAGATACACGTTTATTGTATTTATATTGTAGAACTTTTCGGATTTTATTCAATTTTTCTTACACTTAGGTGAAAGTGTTTTAAATAAAATTACATTGGTTTCAGAACAGGTTAGCTTTCTCATCATGAAAAAACTATTACAATGAAGAAATAAATGATAAGTCACATCTTGTTCCTCTTGTGATTCAGTTTACCATTTTTCTGTATGGCAAATTGCAGACCTTTCCACTACAATCCTCTTAGTGTATAGTGATCACAATAGCTTTATTTTAGAGATTATCTGGAGTGTCTTGACATTAAATGAAATGATGAACTACCTATTTGTAAAGTTGAAGATAATATTTTGTTTTAGATGCTCTGATTAAAAATCTAAAACTTTGTTTTGTATGTCATCTTAATATATTGCTTTTATAAAAATTTTAGCTCCTATCTTCACTGTGAGTGGGCAACAGAGCAGCAGCTTCTGAAAGATAAAAGGATCCAGCAGAAAATCAAACGATTCAAATTGAGACAAGCACAAAGAGCACATTTTTTTGCAGACGTAAGAAAGAAAAAAAGACTGTTATGTGTTGAACTCTGAACACATGTAGTATTATGTATCAAAAATTTAAGTATTCATTTTAATTCTTAGGCTTCTACTTTTGATAATTGTATACAAAATCTGTCTGTATGTTTTTTCTTCCCCCCAATTTAGCTTGGAAAATAGCTAAAGCAGTAATACTAGTAGTGCAGAATGGTAGATGACTCTTGTATTTTTAAATTAGCATGTATTTCAGTACTTTTTAGAGTTGAATTTGAGTGTGTTAATATCTTAAAATGTTTTATGAGCAAAAAAGTTATTCAAGTAACGGAAATAGTAATGTATGTATTATGTTCATCCTGATATGATTCACTGAGAAAGATAACGTGCACACACACACCTGCATGGAGTTATTCTGGTCCAGAATCCAATCCTGTAGCACATAATGCATTTAGTTGTCCTGTCTCCTTTAATCAACATTTCTTTTTTTTCATTTCTTGGACATTTTTCAAAGAGTTTAGGTGGTTTATTTTTGTAGCATGTCCCTCAATGTGGGGTTAAATCTGACGTTTCTTCAGTTTCACGGTATGCATTTTTTTAAAAGAACACCTCAGAAATGCTGTGGTATCTTTCTCAGTGAATCATATCAGGATGTACATAATACCTATTTGTCCCATTATTGGTAGTATTAACTTTAATCTCTAGGTTATGGGTATCAGGCAGATTTATTTCCCACCATGAAGCTACTATTATTTCTTTCAAAACTTTGGCAATTGTAATGACCTATTAGTTTATGGATGCTGGGAGGTCCGCAAAAATTTCTCATTTCTTCACTCTGATGTAAAAGTTTCTAATGAGCTGAAGATTTTAGAAGTACTTAACTAATAATGTTTTAATTTTTCATGAAGATTAATTTTTCTCTTATGACTCAGGAACAACATAAATTGGAACTGTGCAGATTTTCTTAAGAGTACCTTATTACGAGTCCAGTGTTGGCAGTGCTCTTTGTTACCAAGTGTGTCCTGTATGTGGGGATGGTAATATAGCTCAGGAAAGGTTTGAGATAGTGAGGAGAACTAAAGGCAGAGCCATGGAGTACTACAACATTTGGAGATTAAACAGAGGAGAGAGGCATCAGAGAGCTGAGATGGGCTTTTGGAAGCAGACAGGAGAAGAAAAGAAGACAGACAAGAAGCAACCTATTCAGAAGAGAGAAAAATAAGTATAAAAACATGAAGGCGTAGGGGAATTTCTTGGTGGTCTTAGTGATTAGGATTCAGCACTTGCACCACTGCAGCCCAGGTTTGATCCCTGGTCTAGGAACTGAGATTCCACTTCAAGCTGCTGTATGCCATGGCCAAAAAATTTAAAAAGTTAAAAATTAGAAAACAAACATGAAGGTGTGACAGAACATGGAGTTTGAAAAGCATTTGTTTTTGTACTTCTGGAGCATGAAATCCAGGGTACAGCTGTGTCAAGCAATAGGAGATGAGGCTGGAGGAAAAGGTATGAGCCTGTTAATTCCACAAAAAGTAATGTGGACTTGAATAGAGTCAGTGACTGGTTAGGAAGGTATTTGTAAAGGTCCAAAAAGAAGTGATGAGGCAGTGGGAATCAGGAGGGAGGAACCAGTTTGTTACAGATAAAAATAGAATCTGTATGAATTGATGACTTAAGAGCTATGGGGGATACAAAAGAGGAATCTAAGATGACTTCTCCATTTCTGACTTGTGTAACTGGGAGTAGGGCATGGAGGTGCTGCCGTTACCATTAATCCAATTAGAAACTGTAGGAAGAAGTATAGGTTGAAGGGTAAATGAGTCCAGTAGAGCCTGAGGTAGCTCTGAGAGTTTGCATTTAGTTAAGTAAGTAGGTCTTAAGCACAAGAACCATCAGCAGATAAAGTGCGTTCTGTACAAGTAAGAGAGGAGCCTATAGGTTTGGTGATTGGTCTTCAACCCTTAGACCTGAGGATGGTGGTGAAAGAAAGGTACAGAGGCTCCCTTTAGGAAATTTTTAAGGAACAGGTCTTTTTTTTTTTTTTTTTTTTTTTCCTTTTAGGGCCACACCTGTGGTATATGGAGTTTCCTAGACTTGGGTCAAATGGCAGCTGTAGCTGCCAGCCTACGCCACAGTCACAGTAACACAGCATCCAAGCCACATTTGCAACTTGAATACTACAGCTCATGGCAACCCCAGATCCTTAACCCACTGAGCGAGGCCAGGGATTGAACTTGCATCCTCTTGGATACTAGTCAGATTCGTTTCTGCTGAGCCATGACGGGAAATCCAAGAGCTATCTTCTAGAGTAACTTACTTGTCTAGAGTACCGTATGGTTTTGGTATTTCTTAGTTAATTTTATTATATGTAATTTGGTGATTCATAATATACACAAATATCCTACATACCTTTTGGAGATTAAAATGGAAGTACTCCATTTCTTGGAAAATTAATTAAAATTAGGCTTACATTTTTGTTCTGTAGTAAATAGCTAGGAAGTTTATCTTAATTTCACTTTCATCTTTCCACTTCGTTGTCAAGTATCAATTAAATGACTTTTTAATTTTAGATGGAAGAAGAACCATTTAACCCTGACTACGTTGAAGTAGACAGAGTGTTAGAAGTCTCTTTTTGTGAAGACAAAGATACTGGTGAGGTAAATATTTGGTAGAAATACTTAAGTAACTCAAAAAAACCCTCAAACCTTCCAAATAAAATAATACTTTTTTAAAGCTAATGGCCTAAAAACACTAAAAAAAAGTTTCACAAGTTTTTATTGTTGTAGGTTAATATATTTAAACTATTTCTGGGGATTCTCAATGGAAACTCTTTCTTACTGTTCTTTTACAAAGTGGTAAAATGAAAAAAATTTTTTACAGCCTGTTATTTACTACTTAGTAAAGTGGTGCTCATTACCATATGAAGATAGTACTTGGGAACTAAAAGAAGATGTAGATCTTGCAAAAATAGAAGAGTTTGAACAATTGCAAGCTTTGCGGCCTGACACAAGACATTTGGTAAGAACATGTCTTCACATCATAAAATCTTAACACTTTCTTATTCCACAGGTTTAACGTAATTTTTGACTTTTTATTCTTTCGTATGCAATTAATACTGTATTTTTAAAACTACTACATAGTATCATATAAGTGTTAATGTAATTATTCCTCCATTAGTGGAAACTCCAGTTTCTTGCTATTATAAACAATGCTACATTGAACATTGAGTCCTTCTACAAATTTCTGTAAGATAAATCAGAACTATAATTATTTGGTCAGAACATATGTGCATTTAAAATTTCAGTAAGTATTTCCTTCAAAATTTCCCTTCAGAAAAGTTGCAAATACTTCTAACTCAAGTAGTTTCCCACTGCTTTTTCTCTCCTGTCATTTATAAAAATGTCAAGAATGTGTTTCAGTTCTAAACAGTTGTTAATTCTTTATCAAAGAAGAATCCTTATACCCACTTTTCCCTTGTATTCTGTATTTCTTCATAACTAAATATTCTTCTATTTATTTTTATTTATTTATTTTATTATTATTATTATTTTTTTAGGGCCGCCCCTGAGGCATATGGGAGTTCCCAGGCTACGGGTTGAATCGAAGCTATAGCTGCTGGCCTACACCACAGCCACAGCAACACGGGATCCAGGCCATGTCTGCGACCTACACCACAGCTCACAGCAGCACTGGATCCTTAACCCACTGAGCAAGACCAGGGATCCAGCCTGTAATCTCATGGATACTAGTCGAATTTTTACCATTGAGCCACGATGTGAACTCCTATTTATTTTTAGAAAAGCCTTTTTTATATAGAATACTGTTAAAGGCATACATAAACTAAGTACACTGATTTCTTATTTATGTATCTGTCTCTTCCCTACATAGGAAAAAAAAAACAAAAAACAAAACCCTTGAGTCAGTTACTGATTTTTCTAGTAAGAAGACTAGATTTCTAGGTTATGGCAAGATATGACATTTTAATAGTTATGTTAATTTTTACTTGCATTTCTTTCAAGCACAGGATTGTCTTGTGAATCAAGTTTTGGAGCCAACCAAAAGAAATTCACATCAAGTTTTGTTAAATATTTTGGCCAGTTTTCTTTCAAATATAATTTGGTCATAGAAATTTCTTACTTCGCTAAAGAGGGAGTTCATACATGAAAAGTCAGTAACAGATATCCCTTTTCAATTAGCACCAGTGTAAGGAGGGCTGCCATTAAAAATGTGGAGACGTGATGTAAGAAAACGAAATTAGTTCATTGTTGCGCGGAAGAGATCATACTGTTAGAGAAACTCGGCCTCTGTACTGGTGCTGAATAGAGACTTGGAGAGAGTTTTGGGTGGAGGAGAATAAAAAAAATAGCTTTTATTGCTTTGCCAGACAAAGGAGACCACAGCAAGCTGATACCTTAAAGACTGTGCCCTTCCTTTGGGAAGAATTGCAGGGAGTTATATAGTCTAAAAGAGCAAAAATAGTGCTTCAGATAAGAATCAGGTTTGCGGCAGACATGCACTTTTCTTTCTTTGGGAGAATCTTAGTCGTTGAACCTGGCGTCAGGAGATCGAGGCATGATCCTGGTAATGGTCTTCTGGGTTATTGCCTAGAATAACAGTACTAATGAAAGGGGCATATTGATTAGAGATGAGAACAAACTAGGAAAGCTCCTGAAAAACATCATATGCTAATGATCTTTAACCCACAGGCAATTGTGCTCCGGGTGCCTAATCTTTAGCTTTCGGGTGATTGTGTGTTTAGGGTGCAGTCTAACAAGGGAGAAGCACAAGGAAGGGCTCCAAGCTGTTCATTTTAAATTTCGTATCTAAAAGAAGTCTAAGGAATATAACTTTTCTCCTAGTTATATAAGATGCTTATATTATTATGTGTAACCCTTGAGAGGGAACCAGGATCCCGCCCCGAGGCTGTACGGTTGTTGCTTGACTGTTCCTCCCTGGTCTCTGCATCCCCTTCCTTCTCTAATCAGCAGCTGTCTGAACCTGCCCCTTGAAACTCAGGGAAGGTCATGGAGGCTGAATGAGGCCCATTTCCTAAAAATAAGAAATGGGGAACACAGAAAGGCTTTTGTGCTCAGGAGTCCCACAGGGCCCTGCTCAGTATTGTTTTTTGTCATCAGTTTTTTTTTCTGGTTGTCTTTTTATTTTCTGGTCTCTTTAATTTATCTCCCAGTAATACCCATAGCCTATTACCAAGAGAATAGCAGCTCACCTCCATTCCTTTTGACTTCAGAGTGCCTTTCCTTGAACCAGGAAACAAAAATGTTAATTCACTAATTTAGGGAGGAGGAGTCCAAGGAATATCATGAAAAGGAAAGATTTTCGTTTGAGGGTGGGGACCATGCTTCAGTGGTAACCTAATCTTTAGCCTCACTCATTAAGTGAGCTTTTGCTTTAGATCAGTGTTTCTGTCAGAGATGCTTGACTGAGAATCACTCAGTCGCTTTAGGAACTTTTCAAAATTAGAGATGCCTGATCTCTATGCCTGGCTCCAGAACCAGAATATCTGAGAGTGGATCCCAGGCTTATGTGTTTTTGTTTTTTTAATTTAATTTAATTTAATTTTTTTTTTTTTTTTGCTTTCTATGGCCGAACCTGTGGCATATGGAAGTTCCCAGGGTAAGGGTCAGTTCAGAGCTGGAGCTGCCAGCGTATGCTGCAGCCACAGCAACACAGGATCCGAGCTGCATCTGTGACCTACACCACAGCTCACCACAATACCAGACCCCCAACCACGGAAGCAGACCAGGAATTGAACCCACATCCTCATGGATACTAGTCAGATTTGTTTCTGCTACACCATGATGGGAACTCCCAGGCTTATGGGTTTTTAAAAAGGCTATTTTGATGCACATGACTGGGAAGAGCCATTGCCCTAGATATATAATGTAGTCCTTAGTAAAGGGGTTCAGCCAATAGAATTAACCCCCTCAGTTAATGTAAAATCAATTTGACAACAATGCTAGCTTATCAAAGTCAAATAGTGTAGGAGATAAGTTTTTTTTTTTTTTTTTTTTAGAGATTCTGGAAATGAAGTTTCTTCTGGGCTTAATGGCCTAAACTAAGGAAATGTTAATAGTGATTGGATTGCTGAAAAGAAAATCATGGAGAATATTATTTAATGTGGATTATTATAAGTAGTAATTACAGAAATATTATGGGTTTTTTTCCTTTTGTGTTTTTAGGTCTGTACCCAAGGCATATGGAAGTTCCCAGGCTAAGGGTCAAATCAGAGCTGTAGCTGCCGGCCTACACCACAGCCACAGCAATGCCAGATCCAAGTTGCATCTGCGACCTACACTGCAGCTCATGGCAATGCTGGATCCTTAACCCACTGAGCAGAGTCAGGGATCAAACCCAAATCCTCATGAATACTAGACAGGCTCAATACTGCTGAGCCACAATGGGAACTCAAAATATCTCATATTTGGATGCTATTATAAGATAGTATTTCTAAATTTTGTTTTTAATTGTTTCTACAAGATAGAATACAATTTTCTGTATATTGATCTTCTATCATGCAGCATTGATAAAATCATTTCTTAGTTTATCTTTTTTCTATATTCCATAGGATTTTCCATGTAGACAAATCATGACTTCTATGAGTTAGGAAAGTTTTCCTTCTTCCTTTCCAATTTTTATGACTTTATTTCTCTTTCTTGCTTGCTTCTGTTAGAACCTGCAGTACATGCTGAATAGAAGTGATGACAGTAGACATCCTTGTCTTTTTCCAATCTTAGGGAGGAAGAATTCTTTTTTTAACCATAAAATATGTTAGCTTTGACTTTTTCATAGATGCACCTTATCGTCAAGTTAAGAAAGTTTCCCTCTATTCAAAATTTAATGAGAGTGTTTATTAGGAATAGATCTTGAATTTTTCAAATCCTTTTTCTGTATCTATTTAAATTATCATATTTTTGTTTTTTAGTCTTTTGATCAAATTGATTAATTTTCATATTTAATGTACTTTCCATACTTGGGAAAAACCTCATTTGGTCATGCTTTATTACCCTTTTTATATATTGTTGGATTACATTTTCTAAAATTTTGTTATGAGTTTTTCATCTCTGTTGATGAGGAATATTGGTGTGTAGTTTTCTTGTAATGTCTTTGTCTGATTTTGGAATCAGGATTTCATAGAATGAGTTGGGATATATGCTTTCCTCTTCAGTTTTCTGGAAGTTTGTGTAGAACTTATTTGGTTTTAAAATGTTCATAAATTTTATCATAATACCATATAATGTCATTCTTCTATGATTATTTTTAAAGCAATGCTTTTACCTTGTAGGAGGTGTACGAAAGATAAAAAAAATCTGAAATAAATCATTCATTCTTTGTTTTTCCACAAAGGATCGTCCTCCTTCTAATATTTGGAAAAAAATAGATCAATCCAGGGATTATAAAAATGGCAATCAACTCAGGGAATATCAACTGGAAGGACTCAACTGGCTCTTGTTCAATTGGTACAATAGGTATGTAGTATATATTAAAAGAAAAAAATTTAGTGTTTTTTTAATGTTCCAAAATATATTACATATAATTGGTACTGCTGTTGCTACATTATCATTGTCATGGAATCTTTATTAAAAGTGAAATTTTGGTTACGATGTAAAGTGTAATTTAGAATTTTGATTACAATTGCTTTCTTTATTTAATTTATTTTTAGGGCTGCACGTGTGCGCGGCATATGGAAGTTCCCAGGCCAGGGGTCGAATCAGAGCTACAGCTGCAGGCTCATGCCACAGCCATGGCAATGCCAGATCCGAGCCACATCTGAGACCTACACCTCAGCTCACGGCAGTGCCGGATCCTCAACCCACTGAGTGAGGCCAGAGATCAAACTCACAGTCCTCACAGACACTATTTGGGTTTGTTGCCACTGAACCACAGTAGGAACTGTTGCTTCCTTTAAATATATACCAGTCAGAATAGAAGAAAGTTGATTAATGAGATTGGAAATACCTTTCTTAACATCATCAAACATCAGCTATGTTACAGACTATTTTTCAACTTACAGTACTGTCTGCTAATACTTGAATCTAATTAGTAAGGTATGAGCAATTAAATCTATTAGGAGTTAAGTAGATGGACCCTTAACCCACTGGAGGACAGGGGGTTAAGGGTCTAGAGTTGTCACAGCTGTGGTGTGGGTTCCACCCTTTGTCAGGGAACTTCCACATGCAGTGGGCATGGTAAAAAATAAAGAATTAGATAGGTCTGTAATGTTAAGTCTTCAAGGCACAGATTGTCAGCAGTTGATAAGGAATAAAATATAACCTAGTAATGAATTACCCATTTTTATTATTAAATTTCCAAGTTGTTCAGAGTGCTTTTCGGAATATTATACTTTTTTTCATGAGATAGGAAATTAATTGCAAAAGAAGTAAAAAGTGCTATCTTGATTGAGAAAAAAGTCTAAGACTGTATATAAAAGAGCAAATGAAGACACTATTATTGGTACTAATAGCAAAATTTTATGACAGTCATTTTCCTGTGTTTTTACGTCTTCTGAATTGTTACACTTAGTAATAGTGAGTCATGAGACTCAGTCAGATGGAGTTATGGGAACCTGTTATCCCATACAGTGCTCTTTCCCCTGGTTTATATTTTCTAAATGTTAATCATTTTCCCAAGAGAATTTTCCTAGGAAAATAGTTAACAAAATTTTATTTTGTCTTCTCTTATTAGTACCCTCTCCCGTTGCTTGTTTTAAACTTATACCGCTTTCCTCAAGCACTTTATCACAACCCTACCCACTTCACTCTCATATATAGAGTCATATATAGACTGCTTCATTGGGAAGCCAAGGGCCAATAGGTGAATTCATTCAGATTCTGGCCTGCCTTCACACCCAAGCCTCCAAATGTATCTTAGCCATTCTTCCCTCTGTCCTTGTATCAGATGTTGTGTGGTCCCTCCCCAGGACCAAGAATAATGCTGTCACCTCAGTTCTTGACAGGCATCTCATCTGGTCTTTTCAGAACCTCAGTGCAATCAGTTATCATCCTTCTGTTATATCTTCAAATTGTCTCTTAAGACTGGTACCATCCCTTCAGTCTATGAACAAATTTGGGTTTAACCTATCGATAATAATAAAGAAAAAGATAAACCTTTTCTTAGCTCTGTTTTTCCTTCTAGCTACCTTGACCCCTCTTTGTAACTTTCTAGACAAATGTTTAGGAAGAGTAGGCTTCATGAACTCTTCCCATTTTCTCATCTCTAGTTCTCTTTAATTTTGTGTTTGGATTTTGATTCTGTATCATCTTGGAAGCTTTCCAATCCACAAGATACTTTTCGGCCCTGATTTGCTGTCTCTGCCGCATGGTATAGTAGTTGCTACTTCTTCCTTCTTTAAAATTTTCCCCCATTCTGATCCCCAGCAGCTTCCACAGTGTGCCTCTCCCAGCTCTCCAGTACCTCTGTAAACTCATTTCAGTAGTCTTTCTGGTTCTTCTTCCTCTGCTTACCTTTTAGTGTTCTTTTTGTTTGTTTTCCCCAAAGTTCTGTTTTTCCCTTTCTTCTCACATTACGTGTTTGTTCTCCTGATGCCAAACTTATACCACTCCCACCATGTCTTCATTTACCATTAACATCCTTAACTAAGGCCTTGAGTTTCAAGCCCATGTTTGATTGCTTCTTGCTACCTCAATGTCTTATCGCAATGATTCTTTAAACATAGCAAATTCAAAATTAACTTTACCATTTCCTGTTTCCTCTATACAAAACTTAATTCTTCTTGCATATTTTACATGTTGGTTAAGAGTTCCTGTTGTGGCTCAGCGGTTAACGAACCCGACTATTATCTATGAGAATGCGAGTTCCAACTCTGGCCTTGCTCAGTGTATTAGGGATCTGGCATTGCTGAGAGCTATGGAGTAGGTCACAGATTCGGCTCCGATCCAGCGTTGCTGTGGCTGTGGCGTAGGCTGGCAGTTACAGCTTCCATTTGACCCCTAGCCTGGGAACTTCCATATGCCACAGGTGCGGCCCTAAAAAGCAAGAAAAAAAAAAAAAAGATTAACATGACTTATTTATTCACTCAGACTGCAATCTGTCATCTTGTACTGCATATATCTATTTGGTCCCCAAGTCCAGAATCATTCAACTAACTTTGAAATTACTTTTCTCTTTTTGATCCTCCTACCTTGGTCTGAATATCCACCTGTTCTTTCCTGCATTGTTGCAGTACTTTCCCAATTACTGTCCCAAGTTCAAGTGACCTCACCCTCTCATAGTCACAGTAGCACCAGAGTAAACTTCAAGTACAAACCTAATCTCATCAGGTTTCTTTAAAAATGTTCAGTGCCTCCCATTGCATAATGGAATAATGTCTAACTTTTAATTATGACACTTGCCTGTCTTACTAATATGCCTTCTCTTTATCATTCCCTCAAAACCATATTAAACAACTTATGCCCTACCAATTGGTTGTCTTCTTTATACTGCTGTTCCTTTGCTCTGCCCTCTGGCAAAATCATACTCATTACTGACCTCCTCTCTGAAGGCAGTCTTTTCTCATCTCTTCTGACCAGAGTTAGATGCTTACTCCTCTAAACTTCCATAATAAATTTAATACTGATGATTCTTAACTAGCCATGTGTCATAATCATCTGTGGAGATTATTGTAAAAATGACAGTTGCTTTTATCCTACTCCTTGTAAGTTGAATCAGAAGGTAAAGGGGAATGCCGTGGGTATTTGTTCCCGTGCATATCCACAGTTGAAAACCGCTTCTTTATTTGTGCTTCTGTGAAAGCACATTGCCTGACTTTTTATTTATTTGTATAACTGCTTTTCTAATAGTCACAAGCCCCTGGAAGGCAGAGAACATATTCTATTTCTTTTGTATCCCGTCTTCTCATACTGTCCCTAAGAGATAGAAGGCATTTAATGAATGCTTCGTGAATAAATAATATATTTAATTTGCTTTGCTCTTGCCATTTCGTTCTTTTAAAAAGTTAGATAATCTAACAGGTGGTGCCTTTATTTTGGAGCTATTAAAAAAAAACTCAATTTTTCCCTTTGCAGTTTTATAATAAAATTAAAATCTTTAGCCAAATCTGCACTTCAGCAGCTTTTATGTTTCTATAAATATTTCTAAAAATATAAGTATTTTTACTTGACCTCTGATTATTTTTGTATATTTATCTTTTAAACTGTTGTAGTATACAGAAAAACCCAAAATATACATGGATAATATATTTGTGTATTTCAGACGAAACTGCATTTTAGCAGATGAAATGGGTCTTGGGAAAACCATTCAGTCAATTACATTCCTCTACGAAATCCTTCTGACTGGTATAAGAGGACCTTTCCTGATTATTGCTCCACTTTCTACTATTGCAAACTGGGAGAGAGAATTTCGTACGTGGACTGATATTAATGTTGTGGTTTATCATGGGAGCCTGATTAGCAGACAGATGATACAGCAATATGAGATGTACTTCAGGGACTCACAGGTGTGTTGTTGGTGATTTTGTTTGTTGTTTAAAAAGTCAGGTTTGAAAGAGATAACCATTATATATTAATTATGTTCAAATTGATAATAGTTTTTAACTGCCTACTTGGAGCTTAGTTTGATCTCTTTATTCATCATATTTATTTTATAATAAACTTTAGTAGCTAAAGAGAAAAATGACAAAAGTAGCCAAATTCATGCTGTAGTTCTCTGGAAGCAAGTATGCTGACATACAAATGTATAAATTTGATTATATACTTAATTTTTCAAATAGAATAATTGTTTTACAGATTGTGTTCAAATATACATTAAATTCATTTAAAAAATAATAACTGTCTTTTTGGTCATCCTCTAGTTATTTTCCTTCATTTTTAAAATTTACATCTTCAGTGACCACCATGGGTTTGAATGCCTATTGAGATGAAACCATAGGTTCTCTTGTGTGTTGAATGAATTTTGATTTTAGACTTAAAAAATTTTTTTTGGGTTTGTTTTGCATAATGATGCAGGCGTACCTCTGTATCTTTCTCCCCTTTGGGTTTCTTTCATTACTCTGGTGCTCTGATGATTGTCTTCTCCCCTATGTCCTAGAGACACAATTTCTATTTCACTTTGGCCACTTAACTCCTTAGGAGGGAATTAGCTACTTTTCTACTAAATACATAGATCATAAAATTGAGATGATGTTATAAGAAAAAACTTCCCCAGCAGAAGACTAGAAAACATGAAGTGCCAAATTGCAGTTTTGAGTGGTAGTTTGACTCTTCTTAGGTAAAAAGTTTTATTAAGAAATCAACAAAATCAATTAAAACACCATTCACACAAAATTGTACTTTTTCACTGGAAAAGTTTATGGCACTCTGCCTCAGTATAGCACCTTGATATTTTATTTGCTTTCACTGATTCTTCTGTTTTATAAGGATCACTAATAACATATGGCTAGGTCATGGGATGTGACATAGGTTAAGTAAGATAAAGTACGTAGACCTCTACTTTTGCCTCCCAATTATAACTGACTTTTCATTAATATTTATTTATTTTGATTCTTTAACCCCATTTCCCTTCTACTTGCATGGTTGAAACAGCTTTCTATGAAATTAAGCATCTCTTCAATCCTTGAATTATTCCTCAGTTCTGTTGAAAATTATCACCTTTGCACCTTTGGAGCCTATAACATCTTAGGTTGTAGTTTAATTTCCTTCTGTAGTGTTTTATTATTCTTAATTACACATTACAGAATTTTAAAGCTGTATGGTATCATTAAAACTATTTAGTTCAATCTCATTTTTTTAAAGGTACCATTAAAATAATGGAAGTGTAAGAGATATTTAAAAGGGTTAAAATTTAAATATATGTATCATTGAGTTTGGTGTAAATGTGATAGCCAAAAAGCTGAAAGATTCTTGATGTGTTGTAAACTGAATATTATATATTTAATTATATTTTTATGGTAAATGTTATACATTCTAGAATAATATTATGTGAAGGGTTTAAATTCCCCCCCACCCCCCCGTCTTTTTGCCATTTCTTGGGCCGCTCCCGCAGCATATGGAGATTCCCAGGCTAGGGGTCCAATCAGAGCTGTAGCCACCCACCTTCGCCACAGCCACAGCAACATGGGATCCGAGCCGCATCTGCAACCTACACCACAGCTCACGGCAACGCCGGATCCTTAACCCACTGAGCAAGGCCAGGGATTGAACCCACAACCTCATGGTTCCCAGTTAGATTCATTAACCACTGAGTTATGATGAGAACTCTGGTTTAAATTTTCAAGAGATAAAGATGTCTCTTTTAATGCGATAAATAGATCCATACTTTAAATATAGAAATAACTTTCAGAATTCTTTCAAATATATTTTAATATAAATTAAATTAATATTTAACATCTGCTTTTTCCAAGTCATTAAATAGCTTGAAATTACAGTGGTAGCAAAGTTATGTTGTAATTTTCTGAATTGCCCTGGAAAAGTAACAGAGATATCCACATACATTTATTGAGAACTTACTGTGTGCCAGGCATTATGCTCAACAGTTAACCTGTAGTATTTCACTTAATCTTTGTAATATTAACCGTATAAATAAGTAATAATATCACCCTCATTTACACATGAGGAAACATAGATGAAAAGAGGTTATCTAGTTTCCCCCACAATCAGAGAGCAAAACCAGGATTAATAAACCCAGGTCAGGAGTTCCCGTCGTGGCGCAGTGGTTAACGAATCCGACTAGGACCATGAGGTTGCGGGTTCGGTCCCTGCCCTTACTCAGTGGGTTAACGATCCGGCGTTGCCGTGAGCTGTGGTGTAGGTTGCAGATGCGGCTCGGATCCCGCATTGCTGTGGCTCTGGCGTAGGCTGGTGGCTACAGCTCCGATTCAACCCCTGGCCTGGGAACCTCCATATGCCACGGGAGCGGCCCAAGAAATAGCAACAACAACAACAACAAAAAAGACAAAAGACAAAAAAATAAATAAATATAAATAAATAAATAAATAAATAAATAAATAAACCCAGGTCAGTTAAACTCAAGAGCCTTTGTTCTTAAACACTGCCATCACTCTCATTGAATGCATCATATCACAGTTTTTTAAAGCTGTATAAATACCATAGACTTATACTTTATACTTATTTTAATTATGTTGGACTGGAGCTGTTAATGGCCAATGTATGCAATCAATATGGATTATTCTAAAATTAATGTATTTAAATTAATAAGAATGAAAATTTAAACCAAATCACACGATCTCTCTTAACCCTTCATTTCTCTTAATCCCTAATAGTTTATAATTTTCAATCCCATTTAAACATCCTCATTGCTGGATTCCAGGACTTTATACTGTCCTATATAATCACCTGTTCCTTCTGAAAGCCCACTTTAACTGATTTCTTCTTATCTTGCCATATTTAAACTTGAGAGTGACCCAGAGCTCAGTCTTCAGACTTTTTAATATCCACACTCGTTCCATCAGAGATATCATTCAGTCACACAACTTAAGTATCATCTGTACTGCTGGAAACTCCCAAATCTATGTCACGAACTCTAACCTCTTTCCTAAATTCTAAAGTCACATACAAATCCCCATTCAACTCTTCCACTTGAGTGTCTGTCTCAAACATTACATATCTAAAACCAAAATCCTGCATTTTCTCATTGTAGTAAATAGCAACCAACTTTTAGTTGTTAGAGCCGAAAAGTTTAGTCAAATGTGAGTCATCTCTTTCTCTTACTCCTCTCCTATCCATTAGTAAATCTTACAGGTTTACCTTCACATTAAATCCAGAACTGAGCATTTCTCATGACCTCCATAGATGATCTCTTGCTTGGATTACTACAACAGCCTCTTGTTTCTACGATCCTGCCCTTGGCCTTTTTTAGACTATTTTTACTCCAAGAGCCAAAGGGACTCTTTTAAAATGTATGTCAAATCATAACACTTCTTGTTCCAAAACCCTCCTACAGCTTCTTGCTCACAGTAAGAGCCAGTCCTTACCACAGCTTTCAAGACCCTATAGCCTCATCCCCTCCACTCTCACTGGATGTCAGTCACTCTGGCTTTCTTGCTAGTATTTGAATACTGCCTAAGATACTCCCACATTACGGCCTTCACACTCTGCTTCTGCCAAGAACATGTTCTTATCCAGATTTTTAGATATTAGCATGGCTTCCTCCCTCATCTTCAGGACTTTGCTCAAATGTCACTTTTTAGTAATGGCCTCCTAGCCACTCTAAACAAAATTGGAATGGTCACCTCTAACCCCATACTCTCTATTCCACATCCCTGTTTATTTTAGTCTATGACTTTTATTACTTCCTTAGTTTTTTTGTTTTGTTTTGTTTTGCTTTATTGGCTATGTCATATATTTGAGTCATTGGAATGTAAGTTCCATCTGGATAATTATTTTGTCTGTCTTATTTACTTCTATATCTCCAGCAACTAGAACAGAGTCTGGCACATAGGCTCTGAATAAATATTTGCTCACTATATGACACAAGTGACTGATTTTTATATTATTTATGTATTTGCCTTATGTGTAGTCATGGATATAAGTAATAAACATTAATACTGAAATTTCATTGCCTAGATTTTATAATGGCCATTTCTTTTTTGACTTAACATTGTTATTATAACTCTTAAAAAATGTTTTATCAAGGAATACTTATTTGAATATAATTACAAATTGTGTAATTGTGTTGGCGTAATTTTTAACAACATTCTTGGAAACACAGCATTCAACAGTTTTAATGCTAAAATTCTTCATACTTAAGAGGGTGTCTGTGCATATCTAAAAATTTCAGTGGAAAATGTCTTACCAGATGTTATTAAATGATTTTTATGCTACTTGACAGGAATTAGAAATTATTCTGGCAAATTACTCTATTTGATGATAAATTTCTAGGGGCGTATCATTCGAGGAGCTTATAGATTCCAAGCCATCATCACCACTTTTGAAATGATTCTTGGAGGCTGTGGAGAACTTAATGCAATTGAGTGGCGATGTGTGATTATTGATGAAGCACATAGGTTAAAAAATAAAAATTGTAAACTTCTAGAAGGGCTGAAACTCATGAATCTGGTAAGTAACTTAATGTCCTTTTTATGACTTAATTCGCTTTCTTAACTATAGAGTAAAAGGTTAGTCAGAGAACTAATGCTGAAAACTTATTCCTTATTTTATTCCTGATTTCTACCTGTGATAATTAAGATTGTTTTGCTTTAATTAACTAGGGAGAAAAAAAAATCTGATTTGTTTATTATTAAGGCTTGAATTTTTTTAGTTCTTTCCTCCAAAAAGCTTTAGTATTTAATTAACTTCTGTAATTAAAAAAGAGAAACCTCTGTAGTATATCCTGTTGAATAGAAAACAAAACCACAAGTTTTAAGCCATAAATTCCTCACTTTCACCAAAGTTAAAGTATCGTTCAGATCATTTATGATAGAGGGATAAAGTTTCTACATAATTCTTTGTGCTTAGCAGATATTTGTTATAATTAATGGGATTTTAAAAATCTTATTAATGTGTTCGCTTTCAAATAAAAGTGTTTTTTTAAGGGCCACACCTGTGGCAATATGGAGGTTCACAGGTCAAATCTGTGCTGTAGCCACCAGCCTACACCACAGTCACACCAATGCCACATCTGTGACCTACACCACAGCTGACAGCAACACTGGATCCTTAACCCACTGAGCGAGGCCAGGGATCGAACCCACAACCTCATGGTTCCTAGTCAGATTCACTTCTGCTCCGCCACAGTGGGAACTCTGTGTTTTGTTTTGTTTTTGTTTTTTGTGTGTGTGTTTTTGCCTTTTCTTGGACCACACCCACGGCATATGGAGGTTTCCAGGCTAGGGGGTCTAATCGGAGCTGTAGCCGCCAGCCTATGCCACAGCCACAGCAACGCGGGATCCGAGCCGCATCTGCAACCTACACCAAAGCTCACAGCAACGCCGGATCCTTAACCCACTGAGCAAGTCCAGGGATAGAACCCGAAACCTCATGGTTCATAGTCAGATTCGTTAGCCACTGAGCCACAATGGGAATGCCCATGTTTTGTATTTTTTAACATTTTTAATTAACGTACATAATTACTATGTGAACGCTGGAACAAATGATTCAAAAGTATAGAATTACATTTGGTAAAATACTGAAATGCTCCTTTTTACTCTTCATCCAAACCCACCCCTACTCTCCCACTCCGTACCCCAGTATTTACAATTGGCATGTATCTGTCTAGATGGTATATTAATATTAAATACATATGCAGACATATGGATATATATATATTTAGATTAGGAATTTAGAGGTATTCTGTCAAATTTTAACTTATACTCTGTGCTATTATTATTAAGAATATTTTAATTTCCTTCTGTTACTATGTTTAATTCATAATGCAATTCCAGTTTAGAAGTATTCCAGGAGTTTCCATTGTGGCTCATTGAGGATTCTATCCATGGCCTCGCTCAGACATAGCTTGGATCCCGAGGTAGAGGCCTCAGCTGCAGCTCCAATTCCACCCCTAACGTCGGAACTTCCATACGCCTCAGACTGGAAAAAAAAAAAAAAAGAAGTGTATTCCAATCAGCCCTTCACATTGTTGGATTGTAGCTTTAATGATTTGAGAATTTATTTTTGTGTGAAAAGTCCAGTGATGATCTGCCAAATTAAAAAGAATGAGCACTGTTTTATGCACAAATTACCATACCAAGAAGAGTTGAGTACCCCCAAAAAATACCCCTTTGTTCTTTAAGATGTCTGTTTCTTTGAGGAGACCTAAAATAAGCTTCTTAATTATTTATAATTTTTCTTCTAAAAGCAATATGTAAAAATTAATATCAGGCAAAATGAAGCATTATGAGAATGATGATAGAGGTTTTTTTAAAAAAAAGTGATCGAGAAAGTCAGTTCACGAAGATATATGCCTAAAGATGTATTTTGAGTTGACTATTGAAAATCATAGTCAGAAAAATATTTGCTTTTCAAACCCTGAAACATGTGATAACCTATATCAGTTTTCCTATCATTTTAGTCCCGTGATGTTTGATATGAACATCACAGAACATGTTATTGACAAGTTATCCTTGCTTCATGTAGGAACACAAGGTGCTTTTGACGGGCACACCTCTCCAAAATACAGTTGAAGAACTGTTCAGTCTTCTTCATTTTCTGGAACCCTTAAGGTTTCCTTCTGAATCAACATTTATGCAAGAATTTGGGGATCTGAAAACAGAGGAACAGGTATCCTGATGGTCTTTGTAAATAAGTACATGAAATCTCTTCTCATTGTAATTATGTGAATATATGCTACAAATGGTCATCATTTTCTATGCAGGTGCAAAAACTTCAGGCTATCCTGAAACCAATGATGTTGAGACGATTGAAAGAAGATGTGGAAAAGAAGTTGGCACCTAAGGAAGAAACCATCATTGAAGTAGAACTTACTAACATTCAAAAGAAATACTACCGGGCTATTCTGGAGAAGAACTTTTCATTTTTATCCAAAGGAGCAGGGCAAACTAATGTACCCAACTTGGTTAATACCATGATGGAGCTCAGGAAGTGTTGTAATCACCCATATCTTATCAAAGGTAGCTGAGAAGGATTGCAAACAAATCCTTTTCTTTCTGCAAATACTCGTGAACAAAATAATACCGCTATAGGAATAGTGGCTGTTACATGGAAAGGCAGCAATTCTATAACTCTCCTCCCTGGTATTCTAAAGGATTACAAGTGTTTCAGAGTCAGGATCATTGTGAACCACTTCGTTGCAGGGTCCTATGTTAGCATTACCAGGTTACAAAACCAGGAGTTTACTTCAGTCTAATTTGTACTCTTAATACCTCCTCCAGTTTAATCCCCCTTATGAACAAAGATGGAAAAGCTCATATTTGAGCCTCCAAATTTATATTTTACTTTCTGATTTCTTCTCTGTCCACGTGCCCTAGTCAGTGTCTCTCAATTTTTGTGTTCTAATAACATGACTTTTTAAAGCTTTGTCAGGTTCTGTATTAGCAGTCTCTCTGTAAACATTTGGGTCTTTTCACTTATTCCTGAGCTTATACTCTTAATTTGTCCAAGACAAGTAATTTCTTACCCCAGTACCTAACTCACTTGCAGTCCTGGTACTCTTTTATCAGACAGGCTGAGGGAAGGCAGAGAGCCGTTAATGCTAATGTAGACTGTCTGGAAGATGTATCATCAAAGACCTGTAATTCGACATCCCTTTTAATTTTTCTTGTTTATTTGTTTTGATGGCCAGCAGTATGCCCTTAGACTCATCCAGGTTAATTATGACCACCTTTTAGTAACGATCACTGTTCTATTGGTGTTTAAAATCTAGATGTTTGTTTAAAAATGTGTTTACTCACCTAGGTTAGAACCATATGTTCATTAGTTCTTCTCCTAATAGCATGCATTAAAACATTTAGCAAACATAAATTTATGTAAGACATTATGCCAGGTGTCTTAGGAGAATTAAAAAAATGCTTAAGACACTGTCCATCTCCTCAGTGGAATTACAGGCTGGTGCTGGTTGCGATTTAGCCACACACATAAATAATTCTAAAAGAAAGGAATATACCTACCATCAGAAAATTTTGATGTGTTACAGAAGCACAGAGGAGTACTGTTTTAAAAAGAAAGCAGTTGGGAGTTACCTGCATTTGTGCACCGATGCTGTCTCTTATTTCTTTGACAGGTGCTGAGGAGAAAATACTTGGAGAATTTAGAGATACATATAATCCAACTGCATCTGATTTTCATCTTCAAGCAATGATCCAGTCTGCTGGTAAATTGGTCCTTATTGATAAATTGCTTCCCAAAATGAAAGCAGGAGGTCACAAAGTGCTCATCTTCTCTCAGATGGTACGCTGCCTTGATATCCTGGAAGACTATCTTATACATAAAAGGTAAGGCATAATTCACCACTGAATGATACTATAAATTATGCCAGGTATATGTTATTAAGGTTTTTGCAGCACTCTACTGTAATCCAACTTTACTCACATATTCCTCTTTATATAGATAAGAATCCATTTAAATCTGTGCATAAAGATTGTTTAGGAAAAACCTACATATGTTGCCATAGTAGTCAGGGCTAAGGAAACAGAAAACTTTGCAAATGAACAGGATTTGTTGACCTACAAATGGGTTAATAATACCCATTCGTATTACATTTATACATTTTACTTTATTTGTAAACCCTGTAGTACTGACATTTTAAATGGATTTATAAACACCTTCAAAATTAAAGAAAATGATTTAAGATCCTTTTCAGATCTTTTCCATTGTTTTAATTAGAACCTGATCTTGCTGCACTTTGATCTTATCTTGCATTGTATAATATTTACTCAAGTTTAATCTTTTCTGATTTGTTTAATGTGGGTTTTTAGTTTTGTTTTTTGGTGCATGACAGTAAGATGGTGTTATAAGTAATGTCTAATCAGTATTTATATAAATAGGTGGAAGAAGTGTCTTGAACTAGAAGTATGGTAAATACCATGGTATTCCTCCTCTAGTTCCTAAAAAATTTTATGTACTTTATTTTTATCCATGTCTAGTAATTTCTGAGTTTTATGTAAAATGATGAAGAATAAAATAAATTCAAAATTAACTGCTTGGTAATAACGACTATAAAGAATTAGCAATATCATTTGTGTTTAAGAAATTATAGTTTACAAGCAAGTGTTTTGGTTGAGTGTAAATAACATTATTAAGATAGAAATATTTGCAGGCTTCTTATACTGAGGAAGTCATTGCTTCTTGCCAAAACTGTGTATGTATATATATCATTTATTATAATGAGAACTGGAAGTATATTCATTATAACGTTTACCTATACGTCCAGGAATGCAGAGATTTTGTGTTTCCTATTTAGCACAAGCACTGAGAAGTATAAAACCATAGAAACTAGTTGGGGTAATATCACTTCTTAATTTTATAGTTAACATCATGTTGCAGGAAATCTGATAGATATGTCTCTATAACATTTGCTCAGATACCTTCATTTTCATCATAGTCATCTATCTAAATTTATTTCATTAATTTGATAGATATTTATATGAGCGAATTGATGGAAGAGTCAGAGGAAACCTTCGACAAGCTGCTATAGATCGATTTAGTAAACCTGATTCAGATCGATTTGTCTTTCTTCTGTGTACCCGAGCTGGTGGGTTGGGCATCAACTTAACTGCAGCTGATACGTGTATAATTTTTGATTCTGATTGGAATCCTCAAAATGACCTTCAGGTAAACAAATTCTATGGCTAAGAAAAAAAAATGTTTTTAATTCCCATAGGTATTTTTGATAATCCACCTGTTTTATTTTTTGTATAGACAAAACAAGATATACGTTTCCTTCAGAAATACCTATGCCAGATAAGATAGTGAAATTATTTTTAATTTAATAACAGTGGAATATAATAAAATATACTTATTTAGATTATATATCTTCTACAAAAGCTTTACCTACTTGATTACAGTATTTAATTGTTTAAAATATATCATACAAATTTGAGGAAGACCTAAGCCTTAAGAATAACTTATTTTACTGACTTAAAAAAAGTGCTTACTTATCCTGCTGTCATCTTTTCAATCATTATGTAACATACTGTGCATAGAATTGAGATATCAGTGCTCAGAGTAAGTCAAAGTTTGCAGAAGATGTATATCTAGGAAAAATAGAAGAAAAGAACAGTATGAGAGAAATTCTTTTACTGTTCATAGTAGTCTTAGTTGTATTGCAGTTGATATTCTTGAGAATATACATTGCTTAACGAAAGGTAATGTTTTAACCTCTCATTTGTATAACCTAGTTCAAAATTTATCGAATTTTTAGTAGGAACTTGAGATAAAATATGAAGCTCTTATGTAATCTCATGGGTCTACTTCCAATACATCTTCATATTAGAAAATTAGTTCTTTCTATGTTTAAATAAAATTTTGGTCTCTGGGTTGTTCACCTTAGGTTTTTACCCCGCTCCCCCTAACAGAATTACCCAGCTTAACTATACTGGAAAAATTATTGATAACATAGTAGAAAGAAAATTAGACATTTAGGATTAGATTTTAAGTTTAAAGCCAGCAACTAAAAAAACAAAAAACAAACAAACAAAAAAAACTGGAATCATTTCCCATTTTCATAGGCTTTACCTTCATTTCTAGAGAAAAGTTATGTAATTCAGTAGCAAGATTGTCTAAAAGTTCTTACACATACTTTTACATTCTGTCAAGATAGTTTAATGCCTAATGCCTTTTGTGATATTTTATAAAATAAATTGAATCTATATACTTTTCTTTCCTTATAGGCCCAAGCTCGTTGCCACAGAATTGGTCAGAATAAAGCAGTTAAAGTCTACCGACTAGTAACTCGTAATTCATATGAGAGAGAGATGTTTGACCGAGCCAGTCTGAAACTGGGTCTAGATAAGGCTGTGTTACAGAGCATGAGTGGACGAGAAAGTAATGTTGGCGGTGTATGTATATTTTCTTACTTTCCTCTTTGCTTGGAGTTTTTCTGTCTTTGTTTGCATTTAATTTTAACCCCAGACAGCATATCATTTAATTTTGATCCATACTGACTGAACATTACTTTAGGTACTTTTATGTAAGAAAGAATTTTAGAATAGAGCTTTATTCACTTAATACTTTTGAATGCTGTTCTTTCTATATAGCTTCAGTGCAATGAATTCTAAGAATGTGTTTTCAAGTAGAAATTCTTTTAGGACATTTGTACTGTGCCACGGCAAAATAGAATTTGTGAATTTTTCTGCATTTTACTTTTCTATAAATAGTTCTTCAAATTGTTTAGGGCCAAACTACTAGCATTGGCTTTGTCTTGTTATAAATGATGTTTTTTGGCACTTTCTCCAAATTGAAGTCTTAAAATCTTGTGCTTGTAACAACTGTCAGATCCTAGTACTGAAAAGAACCTTTAGAGATTACTGCTCTAAAGGCTTTGTTTTGTTATTTTAGGCAAATGGCAAATCTTACTTTAAAGATGATAAAGAATCAATGACTTTACTATATACTTTGAGAGAACTCTCAGGTATATCCCAAGCCCCAGATGCAGTTTAAATGTGACTTCTGTGTTCTTTAACATTCTTTAGGGATACTTTTTCATTTTATGAACTTAAGAAAAAGTTTATCACTACCAAAATTTTTTCTTTTTAGATTCAGCAGCTTTCCAAAAAGGAAATAGAAGATCTGCTTCGAAGAGGTGCTTATGGTGCCATTATGGAAGAAGAAGATGAAGGCTCTAAATTCTGTGAAGAAGATATCGATCAGATTTTACTACGCCGTACAAAAACCATTACAATTGAGTCAGAAGGTCGTGGGTCAACATTTGCCAAGGTAACAGTGAGTGCTGCTTCATAAATTTACCTGTAATATTCTGTCCTTCAAAAAAAAGGTGAATTGTCTTACTTTACTGATTATTTGCAGAGCATCTACGTAGTGTTTAAATAAACTGAATTAATTGAAAGACATAGGTAATATATACTCTTCATTTTATTTCTGATCTCTCATATCACGTGTACTTTTCTGATTCTAGTTGAAAATGTAGTAAGGGTAATAACTAGAAATAGTTTGAAATATTAATCAGAATAGAACATTTGAAGTCACATTTAGAAATTAAAGAACATATATGACAAAGAGCAAAATATAAGTAATATAGTGTGGGAATATAAATCATTTTATGTTAACTTATAATAATTTAAAGTACTTAAAGGACAGAAGAGATTTCTAATTTCATTTAAAATATTTAAATCGTTTGTGTCTTGAACTGACATTCATCTTGAAATATTAATAACTGTCTATCAGCCCTATTGGGGGAAAATTTTTAAAGTTTACTAACTGTCTATATGTGTCCTTATTTTTTTTCCTCCCAAAGGAGACATGGTAAACTTGTGTCTTGCATTCATCTAGGCATTTTTTTTTTGTCTTTTTGTCTTTTGTTGTTGTAGTTGTTGTTGTTGTTGCTGTTGCTATTTCTTGGGCCGCTCCCGCGGCATATGGAGGTTCCCAGGCTAGGGGTTGAATCGGAGCTGTAGCCACCGGCCTACGCCAGAGCCACAGCAACGCGGGATCCGAGCCTCATCTGCAACCTACACCACAGCTCACGGCAACGCCGGATCGTTAACCCACTGAGCAAGGCCAGGGACCGAACCTGCAACCTCATGGTTCCTAGTCGGATTCGTTAACCACTGCGCCACGACGGGAACTCCCCATCTAGGCATTTTTTAATCGCAGTATTCTGTCCCCCCAGCACTGATTCATGCAGGTTTTCTACTTTCCGCTCTACTTCCATTCTGCATTTTCTTCCTTCATCCTCTCTCCACCTCCAACCCAAAAGTCTTTGTTCATCTTTATGGCGAACACAGTATTATAATAGGTAGTCCAGACACTGTACCAAAAGTAATGATATTTGTTCACGTGAAAATTTTTCTCTTGCATGCGTATAGCAAATCTTGTGTCAAATACTTTACTAAGTGCTGAAAACACCAAAATGAAATGACTATGGTCCCTGCAAAAAGTGAAGGAGAAAATGATTAATTCAGCATAATATGGGAGAACAGAGAATCAGGAAAACCTTTGCAGAGAAAATAACAGTTGAGCTGAGGTGAAGGAGGTTTGAATTTTGTTGTGTTCCAAAAAGTGAAATGCCACATAAATGAACCATACGTTACTAAACTTCAAGGAAGGTTTCAGGAAATCTGGCGTAAGTGTTTATGGTGCACAGTGTAAATTAAATGGAGATGAAAATGAAGGTTAGGGAGGTTGGACCCAAACTGTGAAGGGCTCAAACAATTTCATTTAAAAAAAAAAGGTTAAAAAGCTTTTAAACCCCTTCAAGCAGAAAATGGACATAATACAATCTGGTTTAGAAGTTTAACTCCAGCATCAGTGCAGAGAATGAGGTTGAAATGAGAAAGATAGGTTGTGGCGATGGGTGAACTCCGGTAGTAGAGATCCACTTGAAAGGACAGAAATTAATGACCAGTTAGAAATTTGTGGAAGGAGGAGTCCAAAATGACTTGAAGATAGATTTCTGGCCCAAGTCGCTAGGAGGGTCATGGTGTCATTTAGTAAGACAGGGAATACAGGAGAAGGAAATTCTTATGGAGAAAATAAAATATTGGATCTGTTAATATTTGTGACATTTACAAGCCCTTCAAGTGAAAATTTCCAGGAAAATTGCCTCGGGCGCAGATATCGATTTGGGAGTTAACAGAGAAAAAAGCAGAAGAAAGTAGTATTGTGGAAAGAAAAGGAATCTGCAGAAGTACATTATAAGGATGAGACCTAAAGCTAGTCAGGACTGGGTAGATATACCCTGGCTCTAGCTTCTTTCCTGAGAAGTCTTGTTTCCCTCAGATTCCTTGATCTTACTCAAGTTGTCAAGGCACTATATAGGATATTTTCTCCCTCAGTGCCTGAAATTATCTGAAATGTGGTTAATTTAACCAAAAGGTATTTGTCATAGCTATCACCTTTGTTGGCTAGGCTCAGCATAGAGATATTCTCCTTCAAGTTCTTTTTTTTTTTTCTTAATAAGGCATATGCTTTCTCATTTACAGTGTTAATGATAATAATCATGGAAAGTCAGCACACCAGGGTTTGAATTCTGACTCGTAAGCTTAGTGACCCTGGACAGTTAATTTAACCTTTATGAGTCTTTCTGGTCCTGAAAGAGGAAAGTGTAATGATCATGCTTGACCTCTCTTGCTTTACTCAAGTATGCGCTAACAGTAACTAGCTGTACTCTAAGAATATGAAATACTTAAGCTCTTAAATATCTATTTTAAACCCTCAGACCAGGGCGTAATTGTTGCATTTGAAAAGAGAGCTTGCTGAAAAGGTACCACAGTAGCTGAGCAGAGTCCAGAGAGTTTGCCTGTACTTGTCTTATAATTTTCTTATTTCCGTAATTGTGTGGGAAGGCCACTATATAGTGGACATTTGGCATAGTGGAATATGGCACCAAAGGAATAAAGTTGATACTATTTTATACTTTTCACTGGAATTTCATCTGTATATAGTTACCTATGTAATATAAGGTACACATATGGAGCAGGGTGCATAATGAGACTAATTAGATTTGGTACATGTATCCATCAATTAAAGTCATTGTTGGTAACTTCATTTATAAATGGTTATATCACCTAAACCTTGTTTTGAGAGATTTTTCCCAAGAGCCATTAAGTGGATCCTAGAAAGAGAAAAGTTTCTGGTCTGATTTTAAATTTGGTATAAGACAAAAGACTTTGAATTGCTTATTCGTAAGAGCCCTTCTCTGGCACCTAAGATCTTTCTGCTACTTTCTTAAGTAGGAAGATAGGCTTCACCATTTAAAAGTTTTCCCTTACAAGTAATAAAGGAATTTAACGATGGAAAGGATGCATTTTAAGAAAAATATTTGGAGGGGAACTAGGATATTAAGATTTAACATTTGAAAATAGTTGGTAAACCTGTACTTGATGGCATCTTCCACAGCAGGCATTTCATTTCTGAGGTATTAATCCAGTGTTAGAAATCTTGGGAATTTTGTAAGTCATCTTGAAAGTGGCTTATAGATCAGTTAATAAGAAAATTTGGAGTTATTTATAAATGTTTAAAATGTTTTTATTTGAAAAATGAATTTTTCATTTTCTTTCCAAAGATTTTTTTTTTTTTTTTTGATAGATTTGACCCCACCTGTGGCATGTGGAAGTTCCTGGGCCAGGGACCAAACCTAAGCCATAGCAGAGACAATGCCAAATCCTCAACTGGTAGTCCACCAGGGAACTCCATATATATATATGGGAGTTTTTATTTATGATGTATATATTTTAAAGCCATTTAATTTTGAAATACAGTTTCTCATGGGCAAATTATTTTAATTATCAACAGTTATCTGGTAGTAGAATAAAAGTGATTATCTACTGTGACATAGAATTTTTTTTAAGGTAAGCAACAATAAAGTATGTTTAAAAAATCTAATTGTTTCCTTTTAGTGACTTTTAATATTTAATCGCATTTCATATTTAATGACTTCTGAAGAGGCTTTTGTATCATGAAGACTATAGGACAAAATAAAACCCTATGAACTTCAGTGAATTTTTCATTGTTCATGAACATTTATGAGTTTATATTAATGAAGATTCGAGGAGTTTCCATTGTGGCTCAGTGGGTTAAGAACCTGACATTGTGTCCATGAGAATGTAGGGATCCCTTGCCTCACCCAGTGGGTTAAGGAACCAGCGTTGCTGTAATCTATGGTACTCAGATCCAGTGCTGCTGTAACCGACAGCTGCAGCTCCAATTCAGACCCTTGGAGCTGCAGCTGCAGACCTATACCACAGCCAGAGCAACACCAGATCCTTAACCCCCTGAGCCGCAGTGGGAACTCTTATATTTTAAAGCAAACCTGGGACATTATATCATATGGAAATTCCCAGGCTAGGGGTCGAATCGAAGCTGTAGTTGATGGCCTACATCACAGCCACAGCAATGCAGGGATCTGAGCCACGTCTGTGGCTTATACCATGGCTCACAGCAAAGCTGTATCCTTAACCCACTGAGCAAGGCCAGGGATCAAACCCATGTCCTCATGGATTACTAGTTGGGTGTTACCACTGAGGCACAATGGGAACTCCCAAACTTCCAGTTATCTTGAATGTCATAAATAATTTGTTTGCTTATTGTCTTTTTCATGTATAATTTTCTGCATTTTGTAATTCCATCAAAATGGGCTCTTTAATGATGATTTCTATCATTTGATTACATCCCAGATAATTAGGCCTTGTCCTGAAGCCATTTACCAATTATGTTCTCCTTTGAAGATCATTTTATGTGATTACTTTCTTCCGTTTATTCTGTTTTTTTTTTTTTTTTTTTTCCTTTTTAGGGCCGCACTTGCGGCATATGGAAGTTCCCAGGCTAGCAGTCGAGTCAGAGCTATAGCTGCCGGCCTATGCCACAGCCACAGCAGTGCAGGTTCCAAGCCATGTCTGCAACCTATACAACAGCTCATGGCAATGCCAGATCACTGAGCCACTGAGCGAGGCCAGGATTGAACCCACATCCTCATGGATGCCAGTCAGACTCATTTCCACTGCGCCACAACAGAAACTACCCCATTTATTCTTGTAAGAGTTAAGCATTCATATTCAGACCCTTTTCTTAAAGCATTATGTATCTTCTTTACATAGTATATTTTTATAAAGCGCTTTGATGACTTTTATTTGAAGCAGCGTATCTATTTTTAGGAAT
The DNA here is from genome assembly GCF_016906955.1 of Phacochoerus africanus. Classification (NCBI taxonomy): domain Eukaryota; kingdom Metazoa; phylum Chordata; class Mammalia; order Artiodactyla; family Suidae; genus Phacochoerus; species Phacochoerus africanus. Next base: position 31,710,208 of record NC_062551.1, on the reverse strand, counting down.
TTAAGTTGCAAATAATGGTAATTAGTTTATGAATTACGGTGTTGAACCAACTAAAAGATTTAATAATTTCTACAATATTTAAAAGATAAATCACTTATATTTTCTTCTTTTATTCCGATATAATTTTGTAAATTTTTACAGCGATTATACTTTTTTTTTCTCGTCAGGAAAAGTTCCTAAATGAAAGATGGATATTCATTTTTACTTTATTTCTCATAGCTTGTATTGCATTTTCTTTGGAAGGCATCCATGTAAAAATGTGATAGAAATAAGGTAGGATAATGCCAGAAAATGAACTGTATAGGGTAAATAGGTTTGAAATTATTATTATAACCCAATTTCTTAATATTTGTATAGTATTTCTAAAAAGCATATCTGTATCCTGTGTGGTTATTTGACCAAAAAGATTTGATCTCTGATTTTCAAAAGTTTGAATTAATAGTAATAACTTATTTTAACTGTGTTCCTAAAACTCCAACCTGTGTTGTTATCAAGACTTCTGCCTCTGTGTTTCAGACCATGGCCTTTGAAACATCTTTTGAGTATGTGTGTGTATGCTAAACTCAGATTCTATCCGGAGTAAATGTGAGGAGATAAGGGTTTACATATGCTTTCCTCTAAGCTTCAAAACATTTTAAAAAATTCCCATATGTATTTCAGGCAAGTTTTGTTGCATCTGGAAACCGAACAGATATTTCCTTAGATGATCCCAACTTCTGGCAAAAATGGGCAAAAAAGGCAGAAATAGACATAGATGCCATCAGTGGTAGAGTAAGTATTTCCCTTTTTTTAAAAAAGTTACCTTTTGGAATATTTTGGTAATATTAAAATATTTTAATGTATTCAACTTTGTCATTACTGAAATTTATCTGCATAAGTAAATTTATACGGGGTGGTAGAATTATCATATATTGAATAAGGTATTGCTTCAATTTTTTTTTCACTTTTTTCAGGGTCGCACCTGAAGCATATGGAAATTCCCAGGCCAGGGGTCGAATCAGAGCTTTAGCTGCTGGCCTACACCACAGCTACAGCAACGCCAAATCTGAGCTATATCTGGAGCCTACAACACAGCTTGCAGCAGCACCAGATCCTTAACCCACTGAACATTGCTTGCCAGGGATCAAACCCACATTGTCTTTGATACTAGTCAGGTTTTTAACCCACTGAGCCACAATGGGAACTCCCTACTGCTTCAATTTAATTATTCTGATATCTTTCATGATAGCTTATAATACAAGGAAAGTTTGGTTTTTGGTTTTTTGTTTTCTTTTTATGGCCCTACCTGTGGAATATGGAAGTTCCTGGGCTAGGAATCAAATTGGAGCTGCAGCTGAGGCCTAGGCACACAGCAACACTGGATCTGAATCACATTTGCAACCTGTGCCATAGCTTGTGGCAATGCTAGATCCTTAACCCACTGAGCAAGACCAGAGATCAAATCTGCATCCTCACAGAGTCCAATGTCGGATCCTTAACCTTCTGAGCCACAGTGACAATTACATTACAGAGAAAGTTTAACTTTGGATATCATATATTTTCTTAGAATTACCATGTTTTTAATTTTTAAGAAGTCTTCGAATAATGGATTGCTTTTATTTTGCTCTTTAATCTTGTTTTGTTTTTGTATTTTTTTGTGTTGGATCCTATCAATGATCTAGTCAAGTATAAAATGAGAAAAACAGCAATCAAGAAAGTGGCATTTTTGGAGTTCCTGCTATGGTCCAGTGGGTTAAGAATCTGACTGTAGCAGCTCAGGTCACTGCAGAGGTGCACATTGGATGCCTGGTGCAGCACAGTGGGTAAAAGATTGGGTGTTGCCTCAGCTACAGCATAAGGTCACCACTGTGGCTCACATTCAGTTCTTGGCCTGGGAACTTCCATATGCCATGGATGTGGCCTTAAAAACAAATTAAAAAGTAGCATTTTAAAACTATTTCTTTTATAACATCCCCTGGAGCTAAGGAAGAAAGGGCCAGAAAGCTAACAGAGTTCATGGAACTGATAAGAACATAACTGTTCACTTTATAAGACATCTGTCTAATAATTTATAGGAGTCAATATTTGTGAGTCTTACCTACTCTCGAAATAACTGCTAAATGGAGTTCCCGTCGTGGCTCAGTGGTTAACAATTCCGACTAGGAACCGTGAGGTTGTGGGTTCGATCCCTGGCCTTGCTCAGTGGGTTAGGGATCGGGCATTGCCGTGAGCTGTGGTGTAGGTCACGGGAGCGGCCCAAGAAATGGCAAAAAGACCCAAAAAAAAAAAAAATCGAACTGCTAAATGATTAAAAGAATTTTATATCAGAGTTCCCATTGTGGCTCAGTGGTAACGAATCCAGCTAGTATCCATAAGGATTCGGGTTTGATCCTTGGCTTCAGTCAGTGGGTTAAGGATCCAGCATTGCCATGAGCTGTGGTGTAGGTCGCAGACTTAACTCGGATACTGAGTTGCTGTGGCTGTAGTGTATGTAGGCTGGCAGCTGCAGCTCTTATTTAGCCACTAGCCTGGGAACTTCCATATCCCACAGATGCAGCCCTAAAAAGCAAAATAAATAGAAGAATTTTATATTAAGTAGGCATTGTTGAATGGAATCTATTTTATTAGAGAACCTTTTAAGATATAAAGCTTTACAATGAGGAATAATGCCACTGCCAAATAATTATTTAATATGTTTTGGAAATATTTATAATTCTATAAGAAATAAGTAAATTAGAAAAGATATTTATAAAATATTATTATTTGTATGTGGCATGTTTATATACCTAAAAAGGCAGTGGAATCTGTAAACCACTATAAATTTAATCGATGAGTTTAGTGAATTAATTGGAGAGAGGATAGATATGCCATTAGCCTTCTTAAATATCAGTACTAATCAAAGTAGAAAAATAGAATGGAAGGAGAAATCTACTTCATAGTAGAAAAGAAGATTTAGAACACTTTGGGGCATACCTAGTAGATAATTTTAGTAAAGTGAATTACCAAACTTAATTGGGAGATTTGTCAGTTGGAAAGAACTATGTATTTTAAACATTTAAAGAGTTAGTTTATAAACCTAGAAATGCAACCCAAATCAAAATGCTAGCAGTTTAATTTATATAACCAGACAAGATCTAAAATTCCCCTGGAAGAATGGTGAAGAATATTAAATCAACTCTTTAGGAATCTGTCTTACAACTACAATCACACATGTACAATGATAATGTAGTACAGTGATGTTTATTGCCACATTTTTCATTTTAGAAAAAAAATAGAAACTCATTCCTACATCTGTACTATCTAATGCAGTAAGTAAAATTAATCATGTAGATTCCTATAAAAATAGTCATTTAGTACTTGTGCAATTCTGTTTTCTAATTTATACTTTAAAATTTTTTTAATTTTCTGACAAATAGTACCATAAGGATAGACTAGCGTTACTTACTATATGTTAAAATATAAAAACATTAACACATTATAAAGGAACCATAAATTAAATAGTGTGATACTGAGAAAGTATATAAAGAGCAAAGAATAGAATAAAAACAGAAAAAGATCAAATTATAAGATGTAAATAGGAGTTCCCATAGTGGTTCATCAGGTTAAGAATCCAGTATGATGTACATGGGGATGCTGGTTCAATTCCTGGCCTCACTCAGTGAGTTAATGATCCAGCATCACCATAAGCTTCAGCATAGGTCACAGATTCAGCTGGATCCCTCATTGATGTGGCTGTGGTGTAGCCAGCAGCTACAGCTCTGATTCAGCCCCTGGCCTGGTAATTTTCATATGCCACAGGTGCAACTGCAAAAAGAAAAAAAAAAATGTAGATAAAGAAATAGCAATATAAAAAACAAGAAATAGTATTAGAGAAAAAGGAGTTATTAATCATGATTAGAATATTGAGTAGGAGTTCCCATCGTGATGCAGTGGTTAACGAATCCGACTAGGAACCATGAGGTTGCGGGTTCGATCCCTGGCCTTGCTCAGTGGGGTAAGGATCCGGCGTTGCCGTGAGCTGGGGTGTAGGTCGCAGACTTGGCTCGGATCCCTTGTTGCTGTGGCTCTGGCGTAGGCTGGTGGCTGCAGCTCCGATTCGACCCCTAGCCTGGGAACCTTCATATGCCGTGAGAGTGGCCCAAGAATTGGCAAAAAGACCAAAAAAATAAATAAATAAATAAAGAATATTAAGTAAGCGTATATCAAGTTGGCATAATATTGGGGGAACTTTTTCTTTTTTTAGGCTGCACCCCTGGTGTATGTAATTTCCCAGGCTAAGGGTTGAAACGGAGCTGAAGCTGCCAGCCTACACCATAGCCACAGCAATGCCAGATCTGAATTCTGAAATTAGTGGGTAAAATTTAAGGAGAAACAGAATTCTTATATATGTTCAAAGTATATCTTCCAAAATCACAAAAGGAAAATTAATAGCTTTACAGTGGAGAAACTCAATGGAGAAGGTTAACATCACCAGTAATATATTAACATTATGTACCCCGTTAAATTCAGTGCACGGTGTACATTCTGTGGGATAGCAGAACCTACAAGATCTGCTCCCTGCTCTTCCTCTCCTACCATTTACCCTCTCCTTCTCTGGGACTTGAACTCAACATCTTTTCAGGTCCGTTGCTCTTTTTGTTACCAATAACGCCATCTCCTCCTTGGATGCCTAGCAAACTACATCTGTTCTCAAAGACCTCTTCCTAGTTAGCAGTACTTTGTTCATCTTTCTCACTTTCTTTGCACCCATCTTGTGTCATAAAATATTACATCCTGAATAGCACTTATTTGTTTATAAATTAATCTGATCCTCAAGACTGAACTTCTCAAAGTTAGGCCCATCATATAGTGCCTAACTTAGAGAAATTGCCCAATAAAGGTAAAAGTGTGTCAACTTAAGTTGTTTTGATTAAATTCAACTGCGTAGAACATAGTGAGGTTAATACACTTATTACCTTGCTTGTTGTGTATAACTCTTTTGGAAAGCAGTGAAACATGATTTTAGATCCATGAAATAATTTTATCCTTTGACCATTATTTTCATTTCTGGATATTTCACTTCTTTTGGATTCATCTTTAGGATAAATTTACCTCACAAAACTTTATGTTGGCATTATATATATTAAAAATTGGAAACAATCCAAATTAAATTATGAATTAATTAGGCAAATTAAATTATGATGCATAAATTGTTTAAAAATATGATTGTTATAGAAGCACAACACAATAACTTTGATATTAGTAATAAAGCCAAATACTAAATTCTTTTTGTCCTATGACTATAATGTCATAAGATTACATCAATAGGTATATATAAAAAAGGTGATAAGGACATTAAAGGAATATAAAAATTTTTACGTCGATTTGGTTGGTCAGTGGAATTGTTAGTGGTTTCTTTTTTGGGGATTTATATAGTTATTTTATTATTTGTACAATTTGAAAAGTAAAAAGGTTGAATACTATTAAAAGCAAAATAGGAAATGGACCTTCAAGTAATAGCTGTTAAATTTTACAGAACAGCTTGGTTATTGACACTCCAAGAATCAGGAAGCAAACAAGACCCTTTAGTGCGACAAAAGATGAATTAGCTGAATTATCTGAACCTGAAAGTGAAGGAGAAGAAAAGCCCAAACTCCGGAGACCTTGTGAGCGTTCAAATGGCTATGGAAGAACTGAATGCTTTAGAGTAGAGAAAAATCTGCTCGTTTATGGGTAAAATATTTTTAATGTTTACTGTTTGTAGTCTCATATATAAATTTACAGAAAACATATACTATAGTCTAGTTAGTTTACTTATATTTTGTTAACATCAATAAAATCTATTTTTAAAGTTCCCTGCACTTATATATTTAATATGTTTAACAGCAGAATGATGAGATATCCTTAAATTTTTAAATTATAAATGTATAGCTAATGTCAAATGCCTTTTTCTCAGATTTGCGTATTCAGTAACAAAATGGTAATGTTATCCATTATTGAATAAAATATACTAGAAATTACTGTATTATAGCTCTGCATTTTATTCATAGAAAAAACTTTATTAGTTCCATGCTATTCATGACAAAATATGGGGTTTTTTTGAAATTTTTATCCATGAGTTATGTTTTTCTCTAGAATTTCACCCAATATTAATGTAAATATATCTTTTTTTTAACTAGATGGGGCCGATGGAGAGAGATTCTATCTCATGGCCGTTTTAAAAGGCAGCTAAATGAGCATGATGTAGAAATAATTTGCCGAGCCCTCTTAGCATATTGCCTTGTTCACTACCGAGGAGATGAGAAAATTAAAGGTTTTATATGGGATCTTATTACTCCCACTGAAGATGGGCAGACCCGAGAACTACAGAATCACCTAGGTAAGAACATTCTTTTATTAGCACTTAAAAATGTGGTCTGTGTATTAACAGCATCAGAATCTCCAAGGAGCTTCTTGGAAATGCTGGATTATAGGCCACAGACTTACTGAATCAGTCTACATTTTAACAAGTTCCTCAGCAATTCGTATGTATATTAAAATTTGGAAAATAGTGATATACATTTAAAATTTTTATAAGTATTTTAATTTGCTGTCAAATGTGGCTGTTCCAATTTTCAGTCCTCTTAGAGATGTGTGCACATAGTTTTTTCTCCATAACCTTGCTAAGAGAACATTCTTTTTTCATCAAACCTGCGTTTTCATGGATGCTAGTTGGGTTCGTTTTAACCACTGAGCCACAACGGGAACTCCATCAGTGTGTATGCTTTAAAATATGTACTGTTTAGGAGTTCCCGTCGTGGCGCAGTGGTTAACGAATCTGACTAGGAACCGTGAGGTTGCGGGTTCGGTCCCTGCCCTTGCTCAGTGGGTTAACGATCCGGCGTTGCCGTGAGCTGTGGTGTAGGTCGCAGACGCGGCTCGGATCCCGCGTTGCTGTGGCTCTGGCGTAGGCCAGTGGCTACAGCTCCGATTCGACCCCTAGCCTGGGAACCTCCATATGCTGCGGGAGCGGCCCAAGAAATAGCAAAAAGACAAAAAAAAAAAAGTACTGTTTAGTTTCCACAACAACAAGGGTGAGGAGGACTAGAAGACAGAACGTTGTTAACAGAACAAAATGCATTTTAAAATGGAGCTGTTGGAGTTCCCGTCGTGGCGCAGTGGTTAACGAATCCGACTAGGAACCATGAGGTTTCGGGTTCGGTCCCTGCCCTTGCTCAGTGGGTCAAGGTTCCGGCGTTGCCGTGAGCTGTGGTGTAGGTCGCAGACGCGGCTCAGATCCTGCGTTGCTGTGGCTCTGGTGTAGGCCGGTGGCTGCAGCTCCGATTCGACCCCTAGCCTGGGAACCTCCATGTGCTGCGGGAGCGGCCTAAGAAATGGCAAAAAGACCCAAAAAATAAATAAATAAAATAAAATAAAATGGAGCTGTTAATTGGGGTTTTAAAAAGGACACAACTTACTAATAAAAAAGACCAATCCATAAAAGAAGATATAACAAATATGAGCTTGTATGTGCTTAACAAAATAGTCTCAAAATATAAAGGCAAAACCACCAAAATCTTAAGGAAAAATAGGACAAATCTACATAATGCTTCTGTTTATCATTGTGTTGAAACTCCTAGCTGGTAGAATATGGTGAAGGGAGAAGATACACAAGGTGAGACTTGAAAGGAAGAATGACAACTGTGTTATTCATAATTGTGAGAAATTGTAAGTGAAACAACTCACATATCACTAAAGATGAATAAGCAAGAGATGATATAGACTAGATTTTTACATAGCAGCTAAAATGGATTAATTAGAGCTTCCATGAATCAGCATTTATACATCTCAGAAAAAAAATCAAGAATAATAAATTGCAGAATTATAGGTATAATATAATGCCTAAAAACTGAAATACTAAATATTTCTCCAACACAAGTGTGAAATAAAAATCAAATTCAGGGTAGTGAGTATCTCTGGGAAGGAAGGTGTGAAATGGAGTTTAATTGTTGTATTATTTACTTTAATTAAAAAAAATTGACCAAATATTGAATATGTTAAGATTAAGAGTGGGAATACTGGAGTTCCTGTTGTGGCTCAGTGGTAATGAATCTGACTAGTATCCATGAGGTCACAGGTTCGATCCCTGGCCTCACTCAGTGGGTTAAAGCTCTGGCAGTGGTGTAGGCCAGAGGCTGTAGCTCTAATTTGACCCCTAGCCTGGGAACCTCCGTATGCTGCAGATGTGGCCCTTAAAAAAAAAAAAGAGAGAGTGGGAATACATTTCTTATTTTTGACATACTTCACAACAAAAATATCAAAGAAATAAAATGAATTTAGCTCTCTTAAACAGGAACCCACAAAACCTAATCCATGTTATTAGTAGCAATCAGCTTAGAAAATCAAAAGATCACAACTTAGGTTTTTGTAGCTAAGGAAGCAAAAAGTAAAGCAAAGGGAAAGGTTTGATCTTTTGGTTTTTAGACTTGGGAAAAAGTGTATTGGAACACAAAGGTAATCAGAATGATTAATTAGAGATATGGGATTGTTGGGTGTTTCAGGGAAATTGTGTTAATACATGTATAGTTATGTTGATTTATCTTGTGAGTGGGTTAATATTGTTACCATTAGTATTTTAAAGATCTCTGCATAACCTGCACAGTTTTCTGAAAGTCTCCAGAAATTTCTTATATTGAAAAAACATTTCAAATTGAAGATATTTATACAAATTATCCCTGATTTCATGTGTCCTTCTCCTTTTAACAGGTCTATCAGCCCCTGTACCCAGAGGTCGAAAAGGGAAGAAAGTAAAGACTCAGACAAGCTCATTTGATATACAAAAAGCAGAATGGCTTCGAAAATACAATCCTGAGCAGCTCCTTCAAGATGAAGGCTACAAAAAGCATATAAAACACCACTGCAATAAGTAGGTACTAGGGTATTTTTAACACAACTCATTAAAAGTTTTCTTTTCTGAATTTATTAACAACCTTAAAGCGTGCCGATTTTGAGTACAGAGGCAGTGTGGTCTAGGAGCAATCCTAATCTTAATCTTATAGGATATCCTTCAGCAAATCATGGTAGCTCTTGTGCCACTGTTTTCATCAACAGAGAGAAATAAAACTGACCTCCAATTGATCTTATATTATACTTGGATATTAAATAATGGTATTTGTGAAGATTTTAGAGAAACCCATTCTATATATGAGATCTGTTTAGTCCGAAGTAACTATTTCATTATGAAAATTCTGTATACAATTTCTTTCCTGGAGTTCCCATCGTGGCTCAGTGGTTAATGAATCTGACTAGGAACCACGAGTTTGCGGGTTCGATCCCTGGCCTTGCTCAGTGAGTTAAGGATCCAGGTTGCCATGAGCTGTGGTGTAGGTCTCAGACACGGCTCAGATCCTGCGTTGCTGTGGCTGTGGCGTAGGCCGGCGGCTACAGCTCCATTTGAACCCCTAGCCTGGGAACTTCCATGTGTGCAGGAGCGGCCCTAGAAAAGGCAAAAAGACAAAAAAAAATTTCCTTCTTAATTTTAGTCTCATGGATGAGTTTAATGATTTTTCTTCCCCCTTATATTCAGAGTTTTGCTTCGTGTAAGAATGCTGTATTATCTAAAGCAAGAAGTCATTGGAAGTGAGTGTCAGAAAGTATTTGATGGAGTTGATGCAAGGTAAATTAAATAACATGTTTATTTTTCAGCAATATTATGAGGTTAAAGTTAAATGATCAGAAAATTGTATATTAAGTGGTTTCTTTTTTTTTGTCTTTTTTTTTTTTTTTTGCTATTTCTTGGGCCGCTCCCACGGCATATGGAGGTTCCCAGGCTAGGGGTTGAATCGGAGCTGTAGACACTGGCCTACGCCAGAGCCACAGCAACAAGGGATCCGAGCCGCGTCTGCGACCTACACCACAGCTCACGGCAACGCCAGATAGTTAACCCACTGAGCAAGGGCAGGGACCGAACCCTCAACCTCATGGTTCCTAGTCGAATTTGTTAACCACTGCGCCACGACGGGAACTCCTTAAGTGGTTTCTTATTCAGTGAAATTCATAGGAAGAAAAATATACCAAACTTACATATTAAGTGGTTTCTTAGGCAGTGAAATTCATAGGAAGAAAAATATACCAAACTTAGAGTAACCCTTGCCAATTGATTGCCTTTCCTCTGTTAATCACCTTTGGCCCTGTAATTAAAAGTGATAACATACGGCATTCCCATCATGGCTTAGCAGGTTAAGAAGCCAAGTGGTATCTGTGAGGATGCGGGTTCTATCCCTGGCCTCGCTCAGTGGGTTAAGGATCCAGATTTGCTGTGAACTGAAGACACGGTTCCAATCTGGCACTGCTGTGCCTGTGGTGTAGGCCAGCGGCTTCAGCTCCAATTCGACCCCTAGCCTGGAAACGTCTAAATACTTTGGATGTGACCCTAAAAAAAAGACCAAAAAATGACAACGTAATAAGAATAGTAAGAATAATAACATCAGCTTCCTATTAACAAATCTAAAACTTAAACTTCCTCCCTCTTCCAGCAGTGTAAAAGGTTTTATGTGTATAGTGACTGACTGTCCACATGTGATCTGTCTAACACCCTGGTGTTTCAGTTCTTTGTTATCTTCAGTCATCTTTTTTTTTCTCTCCACCACAGCCACACATTCGTATACTTAATCTTTACATCACCAATAACAGCATTATCTCTTCAATCTGGATTTTGACCATCACTTACTTCCTCAGCTTAACTTGGGTGCTTTTCACTCTGATTCCCTATCTTTATCACAGTGTCTCCCATCTTGCCACGTACTCACCATCCATCACCACTTTCATGCCCCACTTTCCTCATTATAAACCTGCGTTCTGTAGACTAGCCCTAACTCACTAAAATTCTTTGCCTGCTTTTCCATGTGTTTACGTACTGACACAACCCCCATTTGTTGTAAACTCACGTATCCCCTTACTTCTTGCCTATGCTTAAGCAGTCGAACATTGCTAGAGAAAATCAAGCAAACCCTGCTGAATGACTCACTTCATTCATTTCTCTTAGAATAAAGTCCAGTCCTGCATAGCCCTGTGACCTCTTCCTCCACTCTGCCCCTCACCCGCAATGCTCCAGTTACATGGCATTTCTGCTTCTCCAGCAGGTCAGGCTCATTCTGTGCTCTTCCCCCAGATCTTTCACAGAACTGTCCCTTCAGATCTCACGGATCACGCCTTACGTTCCATCCTCAGATAGGCGGTCTCTGCCACCTGGCTAAAGCAGCCCACCAGTCATTCACTATTACTTAGCCGTATTTTGTCTCATTAATGATGCCTTGTTAGTTTTGAAAATTATATTTATTTTTAAATTGTCTTTCTCCTCTCATTACGATTTAAGCTGATCGAAGGTGACGTGTGCTGTTTTATTGAATACTGTGTTCCTAGCCCCTAGAATCTGAGACGTCATAACACCACAGAGTAGTATTTGTTGACTAATTGGCTCTTTTTCCTTGGTCTGACTGCATTTGATCATCCTGTGATTTCCCAGGAACTGTGATCTGGGGATTATCCTTTTATTAACCTGTCCCTCTCTGGCTTCTCATTTGGATTTTAACATGTTTACATCTCCCTCAACACACCCACACACCACTTTTGGACCTACCATGTTATTATTGTCCTTGATTTCACAGCCAGACTTTTAAAGAACTGTCTTTGCTGTCTCCTTTTACTCCTCTCACATGCACTATACATTCCACTGCCATCCAGCTTTTACCCACCTTCCCCCTCACTCCACCTACTTTAAGAAGTTCTTCACTCACATCCTTCCTGCTAAATTTGATGGATATATCATGTTTGTCTTATTTACCTTTCTTGACTACTTCCTTCTTAGAATGCTTCTGTAACACCATTCTCCTGTAGATCTTCCTTTTCACTTTCTGCTTGCTGCCTTTCATTTTCAGGCTTCTCTTCTACTTGTCTCCTAAGTGTCTCCACATAGACCCTCATTTCTTGTCACTTACTCTTCTTGGGTGTTCTCACTTCTGCAGTGTTGATTTTTATTTCTGTACTGATGATTTCCACATCTGTCTCTGGCCCACATCTCTCTTCTAAACTTAAGGTGCGCATTTCTTTAATGCCTCCAGGCCTTTGCATTCTTGCTGGAACATTGTGTTTCCCCATGTCCTCCATTCTCCCTCTCTTACTGCTTAGCTGACATCAACTCAGCCTCCCTGTCCTCTCAAGTCTGGGTTAGACTCAGAGTACCCTGTCACAGCACTCATCACACAGTACTGCCAGTGCCTCTTTAGAAGGGCACGGGTATGTCTGTCTTACTATTGCCATTATTAGCAATTACTGAATAATTTTAAATCTGTTTTGAATGGGTCATCCAGCCTGGGGAATTTAAGGAAGACTTTAATGCAAGAGATAGCACATAAATTGAATCTCTAAAAACAGAAATCACCAACAGAAATTTGCACCTTATTGTATTCCTTTCCTTAGCAGTCAACAGACACTTAACTGAGTATAGGGCTTACATTTAAACCAAGCGGTATATACTGAGCCTTTTATTCTCTAGGAGCCAGAAAGCCTTCCACCTCAGATGTCGCTATGTTTTGTGCTTAGAGTGCCACCTGATGGTGGAAAACAGAAGTACAGTATCTGACCCACTTTATTTCCCTTCCTTGGGGAGCCCATCTCTAGTGTTCTTTCCTCTTTCCTTTATCTTTCTCTCTTTCTCCTTTGTTTAGTGCTAGCCAGGAATGCAGTCAAAAGTAAATATCTTTTAACTTTATTTTTCCTTATATATTTTTTAACTTTTGCCATATCACAGGAAAATCACTTTTCCTCTTTTCTTCTGCTGCACTAAGCAAAAATATGATTATGACTCTTCTGTTTTAAAAATATAGTGAAGTGTTCAATTAAAGTACTGAAAATTTTCTTTTTGTCTCCTGGCAGAACATTATGAAAAATAAAGAAATTTTTTTCCATTTTTTTATATTTTACTTATAAAACATCTAAGTCTATTTTTGTTGTGATGTCTTTTATTGTAACTATATTAGTGGGCAGGTACTGGGTTTGTGGACTAGCCTAGGACCATTTATCAGTTTACATCTGTATGAAAATTTATTTTGCATTCCCAAAGACAACCAACTTACAAATGAACTTTTGCCACACAAATTACTTGTAAGTAGGAAACTCCCCATTTCTTCACATCTGTAGGCCTTTGTTAATTAATTTATGAAATTTATGGTGTCAAGGTGAAGGAGTGAAATTTTATTTGACGTAATTTGTATAATTTTTAAAATTAAATCTCTATGAGTCTTTGAAAATCCATAATTCATGAACGATATGGGGAAATTCTCAGGTAGAATATTTGATTCCCTGAGGTAATTTACCCAATCGAATCTCTACCTCTCCTTTGACTGTTGAATACAATATAAGAATGATATGAGTTTATATAAAAATTAATGATCCCTATTTTTTAATCCTTATCAAACATTATTAGCTCTATGCTAAACTAAAGGAGACAATGGCTTGAATCACTGGTAAAGAAACGAACATTTCAGTCCTTCTGTACATGACATCTTTTCCTTGTTAGAGGTGTTGTATGTGTTACTTGCAGAATGTTTCTGGGAAAACAAAAATTTCAAGTGAGAAGCAAAGTAAAAGAAAATTGTGTGTATAAAATTATAAGTGCTATGTTCTTTTATACTAATGAAAGCAGCCAAATTACCAAAGCATCATGGATTTAGCATTCTAATTTTTAATACCTTATGATATTGTCATTTTGTGTAATGGTATTATATACAGCAAAAAATAGCACGTTGAGCATTTTCATCAAATTACAAGTCAGAAACTTGCATTTTCTTTTACCTGTGAGCAATGCTTAATTTTCAGTGTGATTTTCCTAGCAATGGTGGTCTAAAAGAGACATGACTTGTTTTATAGCCTGGAGTAGTTCATTTACTTTTTTAGGGCCTTGGTCTCCTCGTACACAAAACGAAATACTTGAACCAGATGACTCATGCCAAGTTGTTTGCTGACATAAGACAAATTTCTGATAGAACCTTTTGTCTATATCTGAAGGAAATCAGTGAAGACTGTATCATTCCTTAAGAGTAAAGTAAACCTTTTGCATCTTAGCTCTCCTGTTGTGCTTAAGAATCTCTGGCGTAGGCCGGTGGCTGCAGCTCCTATTCGACCCCTAGCCTGGGAATCTCCATATGCTACGGGAGCGGCCCAAAGAAATAGCAAAAAGACAAAAAAAAAAAAAATTAATTCTTACGAGTTCCCTTTGTGGCTCAGCGGGCTAAGAACCAGACCTTGTCTCTGGTAGGAGGCAGGTTCGATCCCTGGCCTCTCTCTAGTGGGTTAAGATCCAGCATTGCCACCAGGCGTGGTGTAGGTCACAGATGTGGCTTGGCTCCGGCATTGCTGTGGCTGTAACACAGAAACTAAAGGTCCAATATGACCCCTAGTCCAGGAACTTCCATATGCTGGAGGTGTGGCTGTAAAATAAATAATAATAATAATAGTAATTCATTTTATGGTTTTCGTTGTTACTGTGCAATTTTGTAATTTTAATTGGTGGTAATTGTGGAAAAATTTTTTTAAATGAAATAAAATGTTATCCTATTTTTCTTGAATACCAGAAGACTTTTTAGAGGCTATGTAAAATTTTGCCTTCTCTTGGATTTATTTATAGTAACTCATAAAATCATATCGTAATTTTCTATTTTTTAAGTGACATTGATGTTTGGGTCCCAGAACCAGACCACTCAGAAGTTCCTGCTGAATGGTGGGATTTTGATGCCGATAAGTCACTCCTTATTGGAGTTTTTAAACATGGTAAGTGAGAAGTAAGGTAGGTAGAGTCTTTCTACATAGAATACAATTCAGCTCCTTTTCAATGTATTGATTTCCACTTATAGCTTTATTCCAATGACACCTGTATTGTTATATACACTCTCAAACTGTTTCAGTCACTAAATTTCCTCATGAATGGGTGGCATATGTGACCTGCCCCTCCTGGACCCAAGTCTCATATAATGTCCTCTCTTGGGAAGGGTTTTTATATAAGATATGCTGGTGTGATCACTTTTTCCTTTTTTTCATTTTAACTGGTAAATTTAATCTAGATTTTTAAATACACATATTGTCTGACCATGTGATATTTGTAATAATTTCTGGAAAACAGGTGTGTAACCTATGTCACTTTAATACATGGTCCCTTTAGTCTAGGAATATCATCCATCACAAATACGAGGACTGCTTATATTTGTACATTTTAATTCTTTCTATCCTTTTGACTTTCATAATTGGTGATCCCTTCAGGTTATGAAAAATATAACACTATCCGAGCAGACCCAGCATTGTGCTTCTTGGAAAGAGTGGGGAAACCTGATGAGAAAGCAGTTGCTGCAGAACAGAGAGCTAATGATTATATGGATGGGTACGTGCATTTCAGAGTCATGAATTCTCCCTATATCTCTATCAACATCAACATATTCTATGTCAGTATGTTTTTCTTTAAATAATGTAGTAGCAAAAGAATTGGAGTTTACAATCCAAAAGAGCCAATGACACTCTAATTCATTTGTCCAACAGAGTGTGATAAAGGAAGAGACTGGGTCTTCCACACACCCATTCTTTTTGATGTTATTCACATTATTATATATGTATATTTTGTCCAGACCCACGGCATCTGGAAGTTCCTGAGCCAAAGATCGAACCCACACCACTGTAGTAACCAGAGCTACTGCATTGACAACACTGAATTCTTAACCCACTGAGACACAAAGAAACTCCCCATTTTTACATTTTTAATGGTCATGGCAGTTAAGACCATAAAATTTTAGGGGCATAAAAGGGAAGAAGAAAGAAAGCTAAGCATATTACGGTTGAAGAGAAATATAATGTTCATTATACCTATTATAAGGCTTTTACAAATATCTTTCTTTGCTTCCCAAAAGAGAAAAGTAAGAGTCCACGTTGAGGTTAATAGTACCATATTATGAGTGAACTTGGGAGTAAGAGTAGGTTAGAACTAGTGTTCTCTGACTTGCAATGTAATAGCCTTCATGCCCATAGGTTTGGGCTCCTTTGGCTAAAGAACAGAAACTTTAGTCTGACCTCCCTTTAAAATACACTAAAAAGTCCTTCCAACAATACTCTATCTGTTTGTCTTGCCAACAGGAATTTTTTAAGATCAGTACAATAATCATAGCATTTATTGGTATTTAACAGGGACGTGGAAGATCCAGAATACAGACCTGCCCCAGCGATCTTTAAAGATGACATAGAGGTATGCTTTGGATCATAGTTTTAAACCCTCGAGTCTAGTTACCCATGTTTCCTTTTGTTTGCTTTTTGGAATGGGGGTATATGGTTTTCCTTTATATGTTTTCGTTATGGATAATTCCTCAAATGAGCTAAATTAGTGGCCAACTTGGGTTGACCGACATCACAGCATTTGCTTGATCTCACCTTCTCGACAAGCTGGAGGCTAGTTTGGACATCTGCATGAAATGGGGGTTGCCACCATGCTACACCACTAGGAACAAAGGCAACAGTGGTCAGGGACAAAATCCCAAAGCAGAGTGAGAGCTGGATGCTAAAAGTACATGGGAACAGATAGAAACGACCTCCATAAAGCAGTTTGATATAGAAAACGGAGCCTAGAAGAATTCCGAGCTGCTAAAGCATAGTTCTAAATGTTCTATTTATAGGTCAAAAAGAAGAGGTGAGGCATTTCTATAGTTAACTGTGAGAAAATGGTAAAGACTAGATCCTGCTGTGACTGTCAGGGAGGGTTTGCTGGTCTTGGTTGCCAAGGGACCTGGATATTTATGCCTTATGAGGAAGAAAGATGAGGCTTAGGCCACTGTGTGGCACTGAGAATGAAATCCAGTAAGTCAGAACCCTTAAAAGGTAGTACTTTCTGCCAAAATGCGTAGAGAAACAACAAGGAAATTTATCTCAGCATGGGTAGGGAGAAAAATGTTTCCCTTGAGGATTCGTAGTTGTAGGCCTGCCTTCTCTTGAGTTTATAGTTTGATTTCTTTTACTGAATCTGCATGGTCCAGGAATCCTCAATAAAAAGAGGTCCCAAGCTGGTAATAACCTTGAGGTACCTGGTAAAAACAAACAAAGCAAAAGAACTGTTAGAAGAAATAACTTCCATCCAGATTACACTTGAGTCCTGAAGATAAAGCCCTCCATAAAATGAGGTCAAAATCCAAAACATTTTTAATTTATGAGGAACAGTTTACCATGAGTGAATGTTAGCAAATACAACAAAGAACAAGATTAGATCTCTAGGAACTTCTGATACTAGATCTCTTGAAATAGAAAATAAATGTATTTTTAAAGATTAAAGACATTAAAGAAGCAGGAACAAGAGAAATACCAGATAGGGTTTTATTTATTTATTTATTTATTTATTTTGTCTTTTTGTTGTTGTTGTTGTTGCTATTTCTTGGGCCGCTCCCTCGGCATGTGGAGGTTCCCAGGCTAGGGGTTGAATCAGAGCTGTAGCCACCGGCCTACGCCAGAGCCACAGCAACTCGGGATCCGAGCCGCGTCTGCAACCTACACCACAGCTCACGGCAACACCGGATCGGTAACCCACTGAGCAAGGGCAGGGACCGAACCCTCAACCTCATGGTTCCTAGTCGGATTCGTTAACCACTGCGCCACGACGGGAACTCCCAGATAGGGTTTTAAAAGACTAGGAGCATATGAAAAAGAATTATATGTAACTTTAGAAGTGAAAAATATTGTCAGTGAAATTTAAAACTCAACAAATAAGTTAAACATTGTTTTGGAGTAGCAGATTAGACAGTTAATGAGAAAAATTATTTATAAAATAGAGGAAATTATGCATGATGTAGCCTGATGAATCAGTTTCAGCCAATCAGTGGAGAGAAACCACGTAGAAATTTGAACAGGGAAAATTTAATGTAAAAAATTATTGACTGTAATAGGGTTTTAAAATAATGAAATTGTTGATTAGAAAGAAGTAAAGAGAACTCTAAAGAATATAAGAATAGCACCCAAAGAAGGGTCCTGTCCTTACCAGGGCTAAAATCCTGACTTTTTGGGGAGGGTATGTAGAAAAGTTGTTACACTGCCACACTTGAGCAACTTCTAGGGTTGCTAAGGGGGTTTTTCCTTGGCAGTGTCGCACTGGATGCATTCCACCACAACCCGCCCCCTCCCCCGGGGTGGGGGGCAGGGGGTGTTGTTCGGGGGAAGCTGCAAGCTGAGAGGTGCTAATGAAACTGCCTGAAATGCAGGAATTAGACATTGAGGCATGTGCTATAGGAGCTGAGCAGTGGGAGAGTTCACAGAAACCTGGAAATAAAACCCCTTCTCTGGCTTCCACTGCTCACAAAGCTTAACATCACACTGGCTAAGGAAAATAAGAGTCTAGATCTGCTGTTTTCTTAGAGTTGGCAAAAGGTATGAGAGGCCATAAAGTTAGAACTGAGAGGCATTGGAGTTCCCATTGTGGTTCAGCAGTTAGCAAACCCAACTAGTATCCATGAGGACTCAGGTTTGATCCTTGGCCTCGCTCAGTGGGTTAAGGATCTTGCATTGCCCTGAGCTGTGGTATAGGTCACACGCACGGCTCGGATCCCGAGTTGCTGTGGCTGTGGCTGTGGCTGGCAGTTACAGCTCTGGTTGGACCCCTAGCTTGGGAACTTCCATATGCTGTGGGTGCAGCCCTAAAAAACCAAAAAGACAAAAAAAAAAAAAAAAGAACTGAGAGGCAACAACTCAAAATCCAATATAACAGAATACATTTACAAAAAAATTTTTTTTTTACTACAAAGAGTATAGCATGATAATGTCTGGCATATATCTAATAGGCGTTCCAGAAGGAAAGACTAGAGAGCCTAAGGAAGGAGGACACCCCCCCCCCTTTTATTGTGTGCCACACTTGCAGCATATGGAAATTCCCAGGCCAGGGGTCAAATCAGAGCTACAGCTTCCAGCATACACCACAGCCACAAAAGATCTGAGGTCTATCTGTGACCTATACCACAGCTCACAGCAACGCCAAATCGCCGACCCACTGAGCAAGGCCAGGGATTGAGCCCGCATCCTTATGGATGCCAGTCGGATTCGTTTCTCCTGCACCACAGCAGGAATTCCAGGAGGAGCCCTATTTTAGAAGTTGAATGTTTCTGGACTTGATGAAATACATGAATCCTCAGATTTAAGAAGTAAAGTAAATCTTGGCAGGATAAAGGGAGCTTAATCTACTCCAGGAAATAGCCTGGTGCATGTACAGATACACCAAACTAAGAGAAGATTTTTGAAAACAGTCTGTGAAAAAAGATAAACCTACAAAAGAGTAATGATAATTCTAACTCTGGGCTTTTCTAAAACAGTAGAAACTAGTAGTCATTATAATAAAATCACCAAAGTTATGACTATGTCATTTACAGTAATGTTGGGATACCTAATTGAAGGTGCTCTGTTGACTGATAAAAACTAGACATATAGTGCAAGCAAACTGTTCAAGGTAGAAAAAGAAAAGGTTTGCAGGTTGTCTAATAACTAAATATGAGAACGAAGTAAATAACCTGAGTTTGTGTATGTAAACAAACAAAAAATAAGTTGTAAATAAAACCTGAGGCGTATTTACGGTTAGGGGAAGGATGGTGAAAAAGTGACCTAAAACTAATCATAGAAAAGGAAATAATTTTAGTAAATAATGACTGGTCTGAAATGTCAGTGGCAGTAAACAAGGGTGAAAGGGTAAGAATTGATAACAAAAAGTTAAAATTTTTATTTTTACCAAATTAATAATTATACATTTAAGAGCTATTAAGAAAATAGTTTCACTTACAATTACATTAAAAAAGAATAAAATACCTAGAAATAAATGTAACCAAAGAAGTGAAACCCTGTATATTAAAAACTATAAGACATTAATGAAAAAAGCCGCAAATGGGAAAATATTCCATGCACATGGATTAGAAAAATTAATATTGTTAAAATGATCATACTACCGATAGCATTCTACAGATTCAGTGCAGTCTCTCAAAATTCCAATGGAACTTTGCACAGAAATAAAACCTCCAAATCCTAAAATGTGTATGGAACCATAAAAGACCAAAGTAATCTTAAAAGAGAACAAAGATGGAGGCCTTACACTCCCTATTTCAAACTATATTGCACATCTACAGTAATTAAAACAGTAATACCTATAGTATGGTATTGGTATAAGAACAGATACCTAGATCAAGGGAACAGAATAGAGAGCCTGGAATTAAACCCACACACATTTGGTCATGTACTACAAAGGAGCCAAGAAGATACCGTGAGGAAGGAGTCTCTTTAATAAATGGTGTTGGGAAAATTGAACAGCCACATGCAAAAGAATGAAACCAGACCTCTATCTTATAGCATACACAAAAATCAACTCAAATGGTTTAAAGACTTGAACATAAGGCCTGAAACCACAGAACTCCTAGAAAAAATATAGGTGGTAAGCTCCTTGACATGTGTTGGCAATGATTTTTTAGAATCTGACGCCAAAAGCAAAAGCAGCAAAAGCGAAAATAAACAGGTGGGACTTCATCACACTGAAAAGCTTCTGCATGCCGAAGGAAACCATCAACAGAATAAAAAGACAACCTACTGAACAGGAAAAAATATTTGCAGATCATGTATCTGATAAGGAACTAATACCAAAATGCATAAAGAATTCATACAGCTCAATAGCAAAAAAAAATATCTGATTAAAATATGGGCAGAAGATGAGAATAGAGACACTTTTTAAGAGAAGACATGTAGATGGCCAACAGGTACATGAAAAGATTTTCTACATTATTAGTCATCAGGGAAATGTCAATCAAAATGCAGTGAAATATCACCTCACATCTGTTCCAATGGCTATTATCAAAAAGACTAGAATTAACATGTATTGGTTAGGATGTGGAGAAAAGTAAACCCTTGTGCATTGTTGATGAGCATGTAAATTGGTGCAGCCCCTATGGAAAATAGTATGGAGGTTCCTCAAAAAATTAGAGAACTGCCATATGATCCAATATTCACATTTATGGGTATTTATCCAAAGAAAATGATAATTCGAAAAGATATATGCATCGCTTCTCAGCCTTTTGGCTAAGATTGAGTGAAAAGATATATGCACCCCCCTCACATGTTGTTTGAAGCATTATTTACAATAGCCAAGATGTGGAAACAACTTAAGTGTCCATTGATGGGTAAATGGTTAAAGAGATTGTGATACACTCACACACACATATATTCGTGTGTGTGTGTGTGTGTGTGTGTGTATCCCATACAATGGAATGTCATTCAGCCTTTAAAAAGAATGAAATCTTAGCATTTGCAACAACATGGATAGGCCTTGTGAGAACATTATGCTTAGTGAAATAAGACAGAGAAAAGGAAATGCTTTGTGATATCGCCCTCTTTCTCTCTCTCACGTATGTGGAATCTAAAAAACAAACAAAAAAATCTTTTAACTAAGTGGACAGATAAGAGAACAGACTGTGGTTGCCAGAGGCAGGAGTTGGGGAAGTGGGAGAAATGGGTGAACACTGTTTTTGGTTTTGTTTTGTTTTAGTTTAAATAAATTTTTAGAATCCTTTTGGAAAAGAAAGTTCTTTATTGTAAAGAAGATCGATTCTTGACCCAATTATCCTGTGACAGATTTCTTTCTTCTTTTAAAAGGATGATGTTTCCTCACCAGGAGATCTTGTTATAGCAGATGGAGGTAAATAGCATTTATTTCTTTATTTAGTATTATTGTAAATTACATTTGCAGGATAGAATGAGATCAATAAATATATTTCTATAATGTTTCAAATGAACGTGAAATTTATTGAAGACATTTGCAATCATTATAGAAGATACTAGTTTATTGGAAATATAAAAATATTCTTAGTTGTAAAAATTTATTCAATGACTCACTGATTTTTTATAGAACAAGCTTTGATGATTTTGTGGCTTGATTATTACAACAGTATATGAGATTTCACCATTAAACACACCATTAGTATTAATTTAATACTCCTTTTGACCTTTTATTTGTTCATATGCACATTGGAAACCATTCTTTTATCCCTTGGTTTCTAATGACGCTTTTTTGTATAGGATCTTACTTCTGCTTCCATCTGATATCAGGATAGAAACATACTCTTCCTAGAGAATATTCATTCACAGCTGACACCTAGCGTGACTCACCTTCCTGTAGTTCAACTAGGAATAAAGGAGTAGCTTTTCTTAGCATTGATTACCACTTGATTTTGGTATATGTGATTATTAATATTACACCCTGCAAATAGATCTTGCACTTTATTAGGTGAATGAAAACTTAAAAGTTACAGCATTGTCATACTGAATTTTTTTTAAGTATATGTTCCTCCCTAATGACTTTTCTTCATTCTAATTTAATTGGGATAAATTTAATACAGAAGGCTTCAATTAGAAGAATTTACGTTATTCAAGGCACTGAGTATTTGCCTGCCAGTAAGATGTATTAGACCTGGAAATGCAAGAGTCGTGTTTTCTGTGCAAGTGAAGTTCTTTTTAAATATACTGCGTTGTGGTTCTTCATTCCACTGTGACCTACTTTGAGCTTGTTCTTAAAGTGTGATATAATGTTTTTAGAGCTATAGTTAAAACTTTTTTATGATAAAAGATTTGTTTTTGGTTTTCACATAATCAGATTGAAAGAAAAAAATTTAAGTAGAGAGATTTTGCTGATTTTTGTGAGCTTCGTGACAGTATCTTCAGTTTTTTGGTTTTGATTTTAGTTTGGTTGGTTTTTTCCATTGACATGAGTTTCTTTAAATGTAGATGGTCAACTGATGGAGGGTGATAAAATTTATTGGCCTACTCAGTCAGCTTTAACCACACGTTTGAGACGTCTCATCACTGCGTATCAGCGTACTAACAAAAATAGACAAATCCAGCAGATACAACCTGCTTTCTCAGTGCCTGCCAGTGTAATGCAGCCTCTTTATGAAGAAGCCACTCTTAATCCTAAAATGGCAGCCAAAATAGAAAGACAGCAGAGGTAAGACAATAGCACTAAATTTTTAATATATAGTATCTAAATAGTGTTCATTCTGAGGTCTGTTATAGTATGATTATCTTCCTCTGTGAAAAACATACAGAATCGGTCAAAGCAAAATGCTTATACATTAATATATACTCGCGTAAATATGGTTAAACTAATACAGATTATTGCATTTCATAGTTACTAGTTATTTTTATATTTAACCATTCTTTTGGCACGTTTATAAACAGCAAAGTCTGGGGGAAAATGAAGCTACAAACTCAGGAATTAAATTATTAGTGAAACATACATCCAAATTATATGAAAGAGATTCCATTCTATTTTATTTTACGTTATGACATTAATGAGATATAAGGAGGTATGTGGAAGGGCCGTTCGTCTGTACTTTCTACAGAGGACGAACCCTTAAAACTAGTGATGTTAAAGGTGAACAAATAGTAGTGGAACTTCCTGCAAGAGACCTTGTTAGGAAGACCGGCCAACTTCTCTGATCCCAGAAGCTTCTTAGAAACTTAACTTCTTAGAAAGGATAAAATACATGGAAAAAATAAAGTTTAGGGGCTCTCTTGTGGCACATAGGGGTAAGAATCCGCTATTGTCACTGCAGCAGCTTGGGCTGCTGCTCTGGTGAGGGTTCAATCCCTAGACCTGGGAACTTCCCCCAAAATAAGAAGAATGTTTAGCAATAACCTAGCTTCCCTGTTTTTGTTTTGTTTAGATTTATTTTCTCTTCTAACTTTATTTTTATTTTTTGCTTTTTAGGGCTGCACCTGCAGCATATGGACGTTCCCAGGCTAGGAATCAAATCAAAGCTACAGCAGCCAGCCTGCCCCACAGCCACAGCAACTCAGGATCCAAGTCATGTCTGTGACCTACACCACAGCTCACGGCAATGCCAGATCCCTGACCCACTGAGCAAGAGCAGGGATCGAACCCACATTCTCATGTATACTAGTCAGGTTCGTTTCCACTGCACCACAATGGGAACTCCTGGCTTCCTGTCGAACCTAGGTCTTTGGCTATTTTCTAAAAGATAAATTGTGCTTTTATTTCATTTGCAGCAATTCATTGTCAGTTAGCCTGACACTGAAGATTTTAGCTATCCTAGATGAAATCTTCAAATATTACTAAATATACTGTTTCAGTAGTGTTGCATAACAACCCACCCCAAAACAATAACATAAAACATCAGTTTATGGTTTGTCACAATTCCTTGGGTTGACTAGGTTCTTTTGCTTCCCATGGTCTTGGCTGCAGTGCAGGGATGGCTGGAAGGTTCAGAGTGGCCTCACTCACATGGCTGGCAGTTGTTGCTGACTGCCTGCTGGGATCTTGGGAGCATTCCAAGTGGCAAAGGTAGAAGCTGCAGGTTTCTTAAGGCCCAGCCTCAGCAGTTACAAAGTGTCACTTCTGCCACCTACTGTTTAAAAAAAAAAAAAAAAAATCACAGGGAATCTTTCAAAGAAGATGGCAAAGAATTTGTGGCCATCTTTTATCTACCACGTACATTTTCTCTCAGTCTGGCAGATCTGGATAATCTTCCTAAAATACTAGTCTGATCATGATAGGCAATGCCTCCTCATTTCGTAGAAGGGTATAGAGTCTAACTTCTTGAGCTTCAATTCGAGTCTCTTTAGTTTAGGCTTCAGCACGTGTTTCTAGTTTTACTCACTACTGTTCCCTCAGCCTGAATGTCCCACTTGGTCTTGACTCGGTGCCTTACTTAAGTTGTTCCTCTCACCCTTCTTTCTGCTCTTTAGTCCACACTTAGCCCTACCACTCCTCTGGAGTTCAACACCTGTCCTATCCCCTCAATTAGATTTTTTTCTCAACCGGAGTAGCTCAATATTCTTTCTGTTCTCTGCACTTATCTAAATAAAACTACTCATTTTCAAAATAATAAAAGATAGGATACTGACATTCATCTTTTCTTTTCCATATCTTACCTAAGCTGTAAATTCTTTGGAAGTAGGTGTCTTTTTTTTTTTTTTTTCCCGGTCCTATGTAATCTTGGAATTTATCCTTTTTTTTCCATTTCTACCTTTATCACCCTGGTACAAAGTTCATATCACTTGATCAGTTTCCCTATTTTTGCATCATCATTAATCTTCTTAATGTTTTAATAAAAATGGCCTGTTAATGTTTTTCAAAGTTCTTTTTCATAGGCTTATATTTTAACCAGGGGAAAGATTCTAAAAATAGTGTTTTAGCTATGGTGTGTGAGGAGATTACCCTCTTAAAGTATCAACAGAAGCTTTCAACTGAATAGAGACTTTTTTTTTTTTTAATGCTTTTAGGGGCCATAGCCATGACATATGGAAGTTCCCAGGCTAGGGGTCAAATCAGAGCTGTAGCTGCTGGCCTACACCACAGCCACAGCAACGTGGGATCCGAGCCACATCTGCGACCTACATCACAGCTCAAGGCAATCCCAGATCCTTAACCCACTGAGCGAGGCTGGGGATCAAACCCCCATCTTCATGGATCCTAGTTGGGTTCATTACCACTGAGCCACAGCGGGAACTCCTGAATAGAGACTATGTGTAGCCAGACGTTTAGAGCGTTTTATAATCTGCCCCCATTATGAACCACCTCCTTTTCAATCTGGAATAGTCAGTCATCCTCCTAAAATGTAGGTTACTTCCTACTTTGCATATTCTCTGCTGTGTTTCTAGTTCCCTCCCTTATCTTAACCTTGTTCCATTTTAAATACCACTTACTCTGTGATGCCTTTCTTGTCACTCAAGTTTGAACTCATCCTTCTCGCTTCTGTGCTTTCCTAAAATTTTTGGTTTAACACAGATAAGTATAAAATACTATCATACACTATAAATATATTTGAAATGCATTATATTTTTCCTGAAGGTAGTGTCATGTGTTATATTGTTTTGTATCCCATGCAGACCTTTTCGTACAATAAATATGGGGAAAAAACTATTATTGTCTGAAGGGAAAAAAGCATGGTTGGATAGATCAGTCAGCTAGCATTTTAAAATGTATTTACAAAGGAATAATACTGGATTTAATCCTTTAAAGTGTTAAGTACTTGAAAAGTTTTAAAATTTTACAGTCATTATATTCAGCATTAATAAATATTTATTTCTGTGACAAATGTGGCTTTTTCTTTAATCTGATTCAAAATAGATGGACGAGAAGAGAAGAAGCTGACTTTTATAGAGTTGTATCTACATTTGGAGTGGTATTTGATCCTGACAGAGGCCAATTTGATTGGACAAAATTTAGAGCTATGGCTAGGCTACATAAGAAAACTGATGATAGTTTGGAGAAATATTTGTATGCATTCATGTCTATGTGTCGGAGGGTTTGTCGTCTTCCTTCCAAAGAAGGTATGTATAAAATTTCTTTGTTTTCCTTGTTTCAGTCAAAGAAGCAAAATTAGTGAAATTCAGAAATGTCTAACTCTCTTATTTCAATACTTATTCAGTATATCACCATTTTTCTGAATTGTAAATAAACTCTGC
Source organism: Phacochoerus africanus (assembly GCF_016906955.1). Classification (NCBI taxonomy): domain Eukaryota; kingdom Metazoa; phylum Chordata; class Mammalia; order Artiodactyla; family Suidae; genus Phacochoerus; species Phacochoerus africanus. The sequence goes on along the minus strand of NC_062551.1, from coordinate 31,683,748 downwards.
TTAAAGATACCCTATTCTTTAATTCTACTGTTGAAATAAGATCTTAAGAGAAGAAAGGTTCACATTGAATTTTGAGAAAGTAGTATGGTTTTATTTAGAATTAGACTTATGGAGTTCCTGTCATGGCGCAATGTAAACGAATCCGACTAGGGACCATGAGGTTGTGGGTTCGATCCCTGGCCTTGCTCAATGGGTTAAGGATCCAGCGTTGCAGTGAGCTGTGGTGTAGGTTGCAGACGCGGCTTGGATCCAGCGTGGCTGTGGCATAGACTGGCAGCTGTAGCTCCAATTGGATCCCTAGCCTGGGAATTTCCATAGGCTGCAGGTGCAACCCTAAAAAACAAAAAAGAAAAAGAAAAATAGAATTAGACTTATGATTGTGGGAGGTGGAAGATAAAGGATAGCTTTCGGTAAGCAGAACTAACTTATGTTTTTAGTCCATCTTATAGGAACTGTGCTACAGGGCTTCTTTAGTTATTTATTGTTTTTTTGGCCATGCCCCCAGCATGTGGAAATTCTCTGGCCAGGGATCAGATCTGAGCCACAACAGTGACAACATCAGATCTTTAACCACCAGGCCACCAGAGAACTCCCTAGAGGGCCTATTTTTACAAATATTTTTGCAAGGAATGAGGCTTCCACTCAAAAGACATTTTAAAGTGTTTTAGTGGTGTGATGGGGGTGGGGGGAACACCCAAACAAAACAAAGCAGAAACAACTAATCAGAGCTGCTAATGCTCAGCTAAGGAACTGTTCTGGGCTGAATTTCATTATTTTTGAAGCCCGTACAGGGAGTTTCAATCCATCCCTCACTCCTCCTCCCCAAATGTTAAAATCTTATATGACTAATTATAGTATAATTGTCAGCTCAGGAAATTACCATTAGTACAACACCACTAACTAAACTGAATAGCTATTCAAATCTTACCAGGTTTCCCATTGATGTCCTTTGTTGTTCCAGGCCCCCCACATTGTATTTGATTATAATTTCTTTTTAGCCTTCTGCAGTCTGTAACAGTTCCTCCAGGGAGTGGGGGGAGGTATCTTTAATGACTTCAATGCCTTTGGTCAGTTTTGCCATTAACTCCTTAATTTGAATTTATCTTGTGTTTTCACATGATTAGATTGAGGTTATGCCTTTTGGCAAGAGTACTTCAGAAATGATGTGTCCTTCTCAGAAACATAGTATCGCGGGGTTCATGATGTCAGTATGCCGTATTACTGATGATGTGCCCTTTGATTGTTCGGTGATTGTTTGGTTTCGGTAGTTTATGCTGCATTTCTCCAATGTAAAATTGTTATCTTTTCCCCTGTAGTTAACAGATATCTTGAGAAGATACTTTGAGACTACCCAAATCCTGTTTCTTCTCTGACTTTTACCCAGTGATTTCAGTAACCATCAGTAGATCTTGTCTGCCACAATTTTTACCCTGGAATTCTCCTGCAAGAAAGAGCTGTTCCTTCTCCCTAGTCTACTTAATTATTTATTCATCTTAGTATTTGTTTTTATGGGTATTTTTTTTTCCTGTAGGTTATTATCCAGTATTACCAGTATTCATTTTGATGTTCAAATTATTCCAGATTTAGCCATTAGGAACTCCTTCAGTGGTCTCTATATTATGTCAACAAGTCTCTGTCTTTTTTTGAGTACTTTCCAACTGCTCACAAAGATACGACTTCCTCTAAAGGAATAGAGTATGGTCTAATGTTGGAACTGAACTGCCTCTTAGAGTGTGTGACAGTTGCTCCTAGGTTTTTCTCAAATTTTAAGAAAGCCTTTGATGTCCCTGTGAATTCACTACAATGCCCTGAGTTAAGGATATGTGGACTTAGGTTGGCTTATGGGGTGTTATTTAATAGTTTTAGTTTGTACTTATAAGTGAGTTTGATTGTTTTTCTCTTTGATTAAAACATAGAATAGTATGACATAGCTCATAAGGGAATTTCTTAAAAGCAACTTCGTAGTTATATTACTGTACTTACAGAATTTAATCTTTTACTTAACCTTCTGTAGATCCAACATTGTATATTTAATGTTACATGATTTTTAGTACTTATTTCTAAAACTTATTTCTCCTCATTTAAAAATGTTAAAAAGAAATTCTGGGAGTTCCTGTTGTGGCTCAGCTATAACAAACCCAACTAGTATCCATGAGGAAGCAGGTTTGATCCCTGGCCTCACTTAGTGGGTTAAGGATCCGGCATTGCCACAAGCTGTGGTGTAGGTTACAGATGCAGCTCAGATCTTGTGTTTCTGTGGCTGTGCCTTAGGTCGGCAGCTGCAGCTCCAATTAGACCCCTAGCCTGGGAACTTCCTTATGCCGCAGATGTGGCTCTGAAAAGAAAAAAAAGGAAAAAAATTCTGTAACTATGTAATGATACTGAGTAGAGGTACATTTTAGAATTTGCTTTGTTTTATTTTAAATCTATAATGAAATATTTTTGAGGGAATTATGTCTGTTCTTATTTCACTGTAGAATTGGTGGATCCAAGTATTTTTATCCAGCCAATCACAGAAGAGCGTGCTTCTAGGACTCTGTACCGCATTGAGCTTCTAAGGAAAGTAAGGGAACAGGCCCTCCGACATCCGCAGTTGTTTGAACGCTTGAAGCTTTGTCATCCAAATCCAGACTTACCAGTCTGGTGGGAATGTGGCCCTCATGATAGGGACTTGCTCATTGGAGCTGCTAAACATGGGGTGAGCCGAACAGACTATCACATTCTCCGTGATCCTGAACTCTCATTTATGGCAGCTCAAAGGAACTACAGTCAAAGTAAGATGGCTCATTCAAGGACTTCTACCCCACTTTTACAGCAATATCAAGTAGCACTTTCTGCTTCTCCTCTTACCTCTTTGCCTAGGCTCCTAGATCCTAAAGGTATTATTCTAGAGGATGTGAAAGTTAAAAGTGAAAACCTGAAAGAGGAGCCTCAGTCTTCTGAAGAAGAATCTATGTCTTCTGAGGAAACCAGGACACTAATAAAGTCTGAGCCTGTAAGTCCAAAGAATGGTGTTTTACCGCAGGCTACTGGAGACCAGAAATCTGGTGGAAAAGGTGAAACAGACAGACGCATGGTTGCAGCCAGAACAGAGCCTCTAACTCCAAACCCAGCTTCTAAGAAGCGGAGAGTCCACAAAAGAGGATCAGAGTCTAGTTCTGATTCTGACTCTGATTCTGAGAGGTCATCCTGTTCTTCCAGATCATCTTCTTCCTCGTCTTCCTCCTCCTCTTGTTCCCACTCGAGATCAGGCTCCAGTTCTTCGTCCTCCTCCTCTTGTTCTTCAGCGTCATCTTCATCCTCATCCTCATCCTCCTCTTCCTCGTCCTCCTCTTCGTCTTCATCAGAAGAAAGCGACAGTGAAGAGGAGGAAGTCCAAAAGCGAGGTATATGCACCAAGTGCTTTTATATTAAGACAGAATTTCAAGTGAAAATTAAAAGAATTGATTCAGATCACTTAAGCATGTTTAAAATTGTTAGTTTAGATTTTATGTCTACAGATTTTCTTAGAGAATGTTCATTGAAAAGGCAACTAGATTACTGGCTCACACTCTGCATTCAGTAGTCACATTGCAAAATGGGTTAGTCAAACAGGATTAGAAGATTTTGCACAATTTTGTGATTGCCTTAAATTTAGTATTATATTTTTCCTGAAACAAGGTGATCTGTGAACAAATAAAGATAATATTCTGTAACCGCTACCCCTTAGACTTGTAAGAGCATCACAGGCCCTTCTTGTTCCTACTCAACAATCTGAGATAGGAACTTCAGCTTGTTGTTCTGCAGGTGTTCTTATGGCAGTCTGACAGTTCAAGTGCAAGGAAGCGAATCAACATCAAGTAGACATAGGAGCCATTCTGATAACCACAGGAGCTAGCCTCTCTTGTAACAACTCCATAGGCATCACTTTCAGGGTTACCACAGGGGACATGCCCGATTATGGGAGTCCCCTCCTTCGGGAATTATAGCATCCCCATCAGGTGTCTGTGTCCTCCTGGTCCAGAGTCAAGTTTTCATGTAAAAAGGGATGTTTTGTTAACTGTTTTGTTAACCTTTTTCCTTTAAACTCCTTAATGCCACTTATTTTGCTTTTAATTTTAAAAATAATGACTATTTTAGGTGGATTTTTTTTTTTTACTTTAAAGTTTTCATTTTCAAATATATTTGAATGATTATATAAGAGTTGGAAAAAAAATTTGAAAAGCATATGTAAAATTGTGTTAGGCAATCTTTTTAAAAGCTGTATCTGGTTATAATTGTTCTTAGCAGAAGGCACCTCTCACATGAAAGCTTATGATGAGGAAAGCGTTGCATCACTGAGCACTACCCAGGATGAGACCCAGGATAGTTTCCAGATGAACAATGGGACTCCTGAGTCTGCCTACATCCTGCAAGGTGGCTACATGCTGGCAGCTTCATATTGGCCAAAGGTAAATGAATGATTTCTTACTGGAATAGGTCATTTTTGGAGTGTTTTGTATTTCTTTAATGATTATATATTCTTATCATGTGGGAGAAAAAAGTTCGCTGTTAAATATAGGATGACTTTTCTTTTTTTTTTGGAGGGGGTACGGCTACACCCTCTGTGTATGAAGCTCCCAGGCTAGCGGTCATATTGGAGCTGCAGCTGCCACCCTATGTCACAGCCACAGTAACGCCAGATCCTTAACCCACTGAGCGAGGCCAGAGATCAAACCTGCGTCATCAGATACTAGTCAAGTCCGTTACCGCTGAGCCATGATGGGAACTCTTAGGATGACATGTTGATGTTATCAGTGAAAGTATCTAATAGTACCACCAAGTAAATTAGGTCTACTTAAATGCATTTGTTTCTCAGCATAACTTTGGACTATTTAGAAGATAATGAATGCTTATGTAAACATACAAGTTAATATTCAAGAGCTTCTTTATGAAATCAGTGTTTTTAAGTGGGTCTACTAGGAGTTCCCACTGTTGCACAGTGGATTAAGGATCCAGTGATGTCTCTGCAACATCTCAAGTCTCTGCTGCAGAGCTGTGGCTTCGATTCCCGGCCCAGCACAGTGGGTTAAGGATCCGACATTGCCACAGCTTTGGCATAGGTTGCACAGAGGCTTGGATTCTATCCCTGGCCTGGAAACTTCCATATGCTGCTGGTGTGGGGGGGTAAAGTGTTAAATGAGTCACCTTGAAGAAATTTACTGAGCCAATTGTGACCTAGAAAAAAAGTTTAAGTACATGTACATTTAGTGGTAGAAGTTCAGATTGGCTTAAGACAGTTCTTCCAGGACGTGACCAGATTAGTAAAAAAGTACTTATCTCTGGAAGTGAGGTTGGGAAATGGCAAAGAGAACTCTCTCTCTACTCTTTGTATACTTCTGAGTTGTTTGAATTTTTTACAAAGAACCTATATTAATCCTTGTAATTACAAAAACAAAACAGAAAAATATAATATTTTTGGTATATATATTGGTGAAATGGGAGTTTGCACAGAATTGTAATAAGTATGTGAGGATGCATATGCATACGGAATACACATATGTGGTACCGGAGTTAAAATCCATCAAGGCTGTGATCCCCAATGTTCTGACTCAGGTGTTAAACTTACTCTTTGATGTTCATGCTTTTCCAGGATCGTGTGATGATCAACCGGTTGGACAGTATTTGTCAAACAGTACTGAAAGGGAAGTGGCCTTCAGCTAGAAGAAGTTACGATGCCAACACAGTGGCTTCTTTCTATACCACAAAGCTGCTGGACAGCTCTGGCACAGCCACAGAGTACAGCGAGCCCAGCGTGCCCACCCCTCCAGGTGCCGGGGTTAAAGAAGAACACGATCAGTCAACACAGATGTCAAAGGTGAAGAAGCATGTACGAGAAAAGGAGTTTACAGTGAAAATCAAAGACGTATGTTTATTTTTATTGCCCTAGGACCTGATTGCGATTGCGGTGTGCAGCATGCTTTTCCTGCACATGGCTGCCTGCTCTGACTCTTACTTCCTTCACATCCTTGTTTTCTGGTGTTTGGATGGTTTTCTTTTTGATATCCAGGTCATTAAACTTGAATGTTCTACTAAAGGGATCACCATTAAATAATGCTTCTCTACCTATACTTCTGACAGTAGTCCTTCTGCTGATCAAGATGCTTTCTTAAACAGCCTGACAATTTCATATTGTTTGGTTCTTTTATATAGTATTCAAATGGTATGTCAGTGCACTTTCTGTTTTAAACATTTAGCATGCCTAGATGCCAGTAACATTTCATTTTTCAGTATGATTTTTTGAAGCTAAATTGATTACTTGGTGTCTAAAAAATGGGTACTATCCTGTAAAATGTCATATGAATAATATACACAGAGACATATGTCAAAAGCTGAAAAGGTTATGATGTACACTAATCATGTGAAAGCTTTGCTTTGCTCAGAGGTGTAGAGGATTATATATATAGAGAGAGAGTACACTTTTCATTTAAGAGAGAAATGTTAAGATTCATTATAGAAATTGATTAAATGGTTTTTTTCCAGTTGATTTATGAACAAGAGAACTTGATTATTAATGTTTCAGGATTTTTAACCTCACTTATTCTGAGTAAAAAAATTCTCAATATACTGCAATGAAGTTGTTAATCATTTCTTCCTTAATAATGGTGTGTGTTTAACAGGAAGGAGGGTTGAAGTTGACATTTCAGAAGCAAGGGCTTGCTCAAAGAAGGCCGCTGGACAGCGAAGACGGCACCCTAGGGCAGCAGCAGTACCTCACCCGGCTCCGGGAGCTTCAAGGTTCGTCAGAGACCAGCCTCGCCAGCTTTCCAAAATCCATGCCAGTATCAGGTGAATATGCTAGTAATCATTGCCTCAGCATGAAATAGTCTGTCATTTCCAAATCCTCTTTTACTTACTTATTTATAGAACATTTGCAAAACACAATTGCTACTGCTTTTTTTTTTTTTTTTTTTTTTTTTAAGGGCTTCGTCTCTGGCATATGGAGGTTCCCCAGGCTAGGGGTCAAATTGAAGCTGCAGCTGCCGGCCTATGCCACAGCCACAGCAACACAAGATTGGAGCCAAGTCTACGACCTACACCACAGCTCACAGCAGTGCGGGATCCTTAACCCATTGAGCAAGGCCAGAGATCAAACCCGCATCCTCATGGGATACTAGTTGGGTTGTTACCACCGAACCACTGCAGGAACTCCTGTTACTGCTTTAAACATCTCTCCTATTATTGGGAAGGTCTAATTATCACAAAGTTCCTTCTTATTTGGAAGCAAATTTTGCCTGCAATTGGTTCTTCTTAGTGATTGAAGTTGTGTCTTTAAAGGCATCACAGAATTAACTTATTCCTGTGTCTGCCTGATGATTTTAACATTTTGAAGATAATCATCATATCTCCCCTTTGACAATTTGAATCAACAATTATTTATGAAATACCAAATTGGTGCCGTGTGTTGTGTTCTCTATAGGCACTTGATAGAGACATCTCTCAAAAGAAGTTGTTTTGTTTTGTTTATGCTGATCTAGTTGTATTTTAATTTGTCTGTGTCCCTCTCAAAGTGTTTAATACACATAAAGCTAAGGGCTCTATTTCAGTATTTTCCTAAGTCTCATTGCCATACAGTACTTGGAAACATTTCAAAACTCCTGCGTATGTACACAGTGTTTAGAATTCCTGAAATCTGAGAACTGCTTTATTATAGGTGTTAGATTGATTGCTGTTTCCATTTGCTGCTATTACCACTTTTTTCATTATAAATTATAATTAAATTATAAATTAGAGTCATCAGCCTTATTTTGGTTTCTTATGGATTCATTAACCATTCAGTGCAATTCTCCAGTTATTGAACTTTCAGATGTGTATGAATGAGCCATGCTTCTCTTACTAAAGTATAAATCCCCCAGATTATGCTGGTGTGCTTTACAGTGGCAGTGTTGTTGTAAAGGAGACTTTTTTTTTTCTTTTCATGAGAAAATGGGAACAGATGGGGAAGACAAGCTGTGGGCTTTTTTCCCCAACCACACTGAGGTTTAATAATACTGCTGCTTATACTTTGATAACTCCACTATAAAATGGGATTGATACTTCTATCATCTGCACATTTTATTGCTATTGCAGCTGAAGATTGTGCAGCTTTTGCTTATAAGTAATTCTTTGGTAAATAATAATGTTTTAATAGTATCAGCAACACTAATTCGCAGCTGTGCAAAATAATAAAAAGCCTCAAACATTAAAACTAGATACTACCTAAGCACTACATCTCATCCATCTTAATTGTAGATGTGAAATCTAGGTCTGTCTTCCTATGTGACTTGTAGGAAATGTGTTACCACTCTTAAGCCTTACTTTTCATGTTTGTGAAGTGAGGAATGGAGGAGAAGTAGCATTGTTAGATGAATAAAATAATGTATGTAAAGTGGCTGGTACGGAACTTGGCATGTAATTGGATGCTAAACAGATGTTAAAATTAGGTTTTAGAATTAGATGCTGTTATAATTCTTCATATTCCAAAGCCTAAGCCCTTATGTTTTTGTTGGTACCCCATTCATTTTATCTAAAAGCTTCAAGAGACATGATCTAATGTAAATTAATTGGTAAAGGACAGTAAAATAGTATAAATCACAAAAAGAGGACAAAACCAAAGAACGTTTTCCAGAAGTTCCTGTTGTGGCACAGTAGAAACAAAATCCAACTAGTATCTGTGAGAATGCCGGTTTGATCCCTGACCTTACTCATTGGGTCAGGGATCCGGCATTGCCGTGAGCTGTGGTGTAGATTGCAGACTTGGCTCAGATCTAGCATTGCTATGGCCATGGGGTAGGCCAGCCACTATAGCTCCAATTCAATCCCTAACCTGGGAACTTCCATATGCTGCGGGTACAGCCCTAAAAAGCAAAAGAAAGAAGGAAGGAAGGAGGGAAACCTATTCCAGACGTAAAAAGCAAAATAAAGAAAAAAGAAGGAAGGAGGAAAGGAGGAAACATATTCCAGAAACCACCTGGAATAGTAAACAAAAGACGGTGGAGCCTAACAGCCGGGGGTTGAATTCTGCCATTTACCAGCTGTTGTGACATTGGCCCAGTGACCTAATGTTTCTGATCACATTTATAAAATGGGCTTAATACCTCTGTGTTTTGTTTGCTCTGTTTTTGATAATCGAAGACAGTATTTTAAAAACTTAGTTCAATGTAGCGCACCTAGTAGGCATTCAATAGAAAGAAGCTATTTTTAATATTGTTATAATTACATCTACGATAAAGACAACGTAGACTTTATAGATTAGAACAGGTTAAATTTTCCAGTTTAGATTGTAGCTTAAAATAAATCAGTAATATTTATAAAAATTACTCTCAGAAATAGGTCAAGGTAGCTGGGGGCTTTTTTGTTTCATTTTTTTAAGGAAAGAAAGAAGTTCCTGCTATAGGACAGTGGGTTGAGGATCTGATGTTGTCTCTGCAACAGAATGGGTTCAATCCCAGTCCGGTGCATTGGGTTAAGGATCAGATGTTGCTGCAGCTGTGGTGTGGGACTCAGCTGTGGCTTGGATTTGATCCATGGCCAGGGAATTTCCATATCCGTGGGTGCAGCCCAAAAGAAAGAAAAAGGCCATTGTAGTATGTAATTGGCCAAATAGGGTATATTTGTAAATGGCCAAATAGGACTTGTTCAAAAATGTATACTTTGGTGTATATACAAATGTTTTTACATAGATAATTATATTAAGTACTTTCTTTTTGCAATTAAACATGGAAAACTTTTATTTATTAAAATTTCATAGACGTGGAACCTTTTTTGAATGGTACAGAATCCAGAAACTATTTTTTTCTTAATTTTTTAAAATCCAAAACTATAGAAACTGTATTTGAAATTGGCAGTGGAAAAAGCACAAAAAGTCAAAAACAAGGAGTATTCTGGGAACACTATTTCTAAAACAAAAGTTTAGTTACTTGAGGTAAACAAAGTACTTTAGTTTTAACTTTTAGTTTTAACTTTTTTTAGTTTGTTAAACTTTTTTTACTTTTAACTTTTTAGCAACTTTTAGTTACTTAAAGCGCAAAAAGTCCCTCATATCAATATAATGAATCAATAAAAACAGGAAAAACAATTTGCAAAAGCTGTGAATATGCAGTTCAGAGGAGTGGGAGTACAAATACTTTGAAAGGATACTCAATTTCATGCATGATAATAGAAAAGTATATTAAAATAGTAAAATCATTGAGATATGGGTTTCCTTCCATCAGGCTGATAATGATCTACAAAGTCTGATCATACTGTGTTTTAAGAACCCCGGTAGCCAGCACTGGCGAGTTAGATTGGTGAAGAGAGGGAGAAAAACTGTTCCTGGTAGAAGCCAAGGCACTTGCAAAAGGCTGAGGGAGAAAGGTCCTTGGAGAGTTCCGTGGACTGAAGAAAAGCCTAAACCTGAGGGGTACGTTGATGGCCTCAGTTTGAGCTGGGAAACTCTTCCAGAGTCTTGGCTTTGTAGTCACTAGAGGGATCTGGAATTGGGTCTTAAGGGTGATGATAAGTCATTATAAGAAGCTGGCCAGATCAGATTTGTACTCATCTGTCAGCTTAAAGTCTCCCTTGGTTTCTGTGTGGAGTGGATTAAACATGAGGAAGCATCGACGATGGTCTTCCACAATTGTCACATTGTCAGTAGGTCCACAGAGGTCAGCTTTCTTGATGACTACGTGCAATGAGTTTAAATTCAGTGACACTCTGATAGCTCTTGGAGGCTAATGGGCCTTCCAAGGATTCCACCTTTTCCCTGTAACCCCCGTGATGGGAGATGGACGGAGGAAAAACAGTGAGCAGAAGAGCTAGAGCCGCATGGCCATGGTTGATTAGGGCAAGGGATGGAAGGGATGATTAGTGATTCTCAGCACTCTTGAGTGTCCCTTCTTTGTATGGAAGCGATTTCATGAGGGCCTCCTGGGATCGCCTGAAGATATTCATCTAACCTTTAAGAGTCATCAAACACTTTCATTTAAAAAAAAAAAAAGAACATTTCTTATTAATAAGGAAAATGTCCTTTCTAGTTAAGTACTTTTCTTTTTTATGTAGCACTGTAACAGCAGTCAAGGGAAAGGAAAAGAAACAAGATGGTTTCTGCCTTTCGGCTGCTTGGTAGACTAGATCTGTGTGTTAAATATTAGATGCTACGTTAAAAGCAAAATAATATGTTTTGCTCCACAGAGCATTATAGTTAATAAGTATTGGAGGAAAGCAAAGTCACTTTTGTCTAGAAACTGGGCAGAGTCTGGTGGAAGAGGCAGAGTTGAACAGAATTTGTAAGAGTCATATTAGGTAGTGGTCTTTCTGGAAAATGGCATCGAGAGAAAGTCAAGGGGAAGCATGAACCAGAGAGTTGATGTCAGAAAAATAGTGTGGCTTTGGGATAAGACTAACCCAGGTACTGTGTGAATTCTTACTGGAGAGAGATTTGTATAAGATCAGAGCCTGCTTAGGAAAGGTGAATCTAAATAATGGGCAGCATCAAAAAGTGAACTTGGGAGTTCCCGTTGTGGCTCAGCAGAAACAAACCTGACTAGCATCCATGAGGACACACATTCGAATCCTGGCCTTGCTCAGTGGGTTAAGGATCTGGCATTGCCGTCAGCTGCGGTGTAGGCCGCAGACATGGTTTGGATCTGGCATTGCCGTGGCATAGGCCAATGGCTACAGCTCCAGTTTGACCCGTAGCCTGAAAACTTGCATATGTGTCAAGTGTGGCCCTAAAAAGACCCTCCCCCCCAAAAAAAAAATTGAATTGGGACAGGGATTGGGGTTGGCGGTCATTCAGGATTGAGGGTTGATGTAAGTCATTTCATCCATACTGGAATAGGAAGCCACGAGAAGTTCTTTAGGAAAGTTGTGCTATATAATATTGTGAAAGTATTTTCAAATAGTTTCATAATTAACCTGATTATAATGAAATAATAAGCTTTTGTTTTTTCTTATAATGTTACATCACATTCCTAAGTGCTTTCAAATGCCAGGATGATTTTTAATTATTCATTCCTTTCCCTATGAATTAAGGTACTTTTTGAAACTGAAACGTGAGAAGAATGATTTTTACTAGGTTCCACAGCCAGCCGAAGGGAAATGTCTTTAGGGATATGCAGTTTTCTCCTTGAATGATTGAAAATAATTTCTCACTGCAAATTGTGAAGCATTTTTTAAGCAAACATCTCACTCTTAATAATATTTTCTGAGAGGGTTGTAGATTATGTACTCTTTCAGGACAGGAACTGTCTTACTTATCCAAACTATCACAGTGATTCTTTGTACATAGTTGTTTGATAAATATATGTTTAGTGGAAAAAAATGCATGGAACTTAAAGACATTTTTTATTATTGAGTACCTACTGAAATGAGTGAGAAAGGTCAAAGGTTATGAAAAAAACTGAAGTTTATTTTTTGTTTGAGTTGGATCGTGTTGATAAGAATCTAATGTAGAATAAGATATTTTGGCACAAAAGAAGCAAGGATAAATGATAAAACAAACTTTTAGAAAAATCAGGAGTTAATGGGTTCAAAGGGGGTGAAGGGAGTTTGTCTTGTACATAAGAAAGGCATGGTTCTTCCTCTAAAAGTGGAAGGAAGAAAAGATGTGTGAATATTGGGGGGAGGGGGGAGACTGAGGAGACAAGTCAAAAGTTGAAAGAGGCCTAGATTACAATTCTCCTAGGGTTTTTTGTTTGTTTGTTTGTTTGTTTTTGTTTTTTGTCTTTTTGCATTTTCTAGGGCCACTACCACGGCATATGGAGGTTCCCAGGCTAGGGGTCGAATTGGAGCTGTAGCCACTGGCCTACGCCAGAGCCAAGCAATGCAGGATCCGAGCCTCATCTGCAACCTACACTATAGCTCAGGGCAACGCTGGATCCTTAACCCACTGAGCAAGGCCAGAGATCGAACCCGCAACTTCATGATTCCTAGTCAGATTCGTTAACCACTGAGCCACAACAGGAACTCCATCTCCTAGGTTTTAAATGGAAATGGGATGATATTTTTACTTCAAGAATTGCTTGATTTAGGATATCTAAAGTAAGAACATCTATATGTTTAGAAAAGTGATTACTTTTACTTTAAGAACTAGATTTTCATCACTCTTTTGTGTTTTTAACTTGTTAGGTACTCCTATTCAGTCAACCCTTGGTGCCAATGGAGTTATATTAGACAACCAGCCTGTAGTCAAAAAAAGGCGAGGACGGAGGAAGAATGTGGAAGGTGTTGACATCCTCTTTTTTAACAGAAATAAACCACCTAATCATGTAAGTAAAGGAATGCTTAAAAACCATGTCTAAAATTCAATCTTGCCTAATGTTACATATTGCTGTTTTGTGGAATAATAAAGATAACTAGGAAATTAGGAGTTTTAGATTCTATCTCAGTAGAATCCAACAGGGGCCAAGACGCATGAAAATTTTCAATTTGAAAGATTTAGCAGAATTTTAAACAGTTTTTTCTTTTCCCTGTTCAAAAAGAATTGCTTCATTGGACCAAAATCAAGAAGGTAAAGCATGGAAATAAAATTTTTTCATTTGGTGTTTTTCTACAGGTTGCTTTAGGCTTAACCACCTCACAGATTTCTACAGGGATAAATCCAGCACTGTCCTATACACAATCTCAAGGAATTCCTGATACAGAAAGTCCAGTTCCAGTTATTAATCTTAAGGATGGGACAAGACTTGCAGGCGATGATGCACCGAAGAGAAAGGATTTGGAAAAATGGCTTAAGGAGCACCCAGGTTATGTGGAAGATTTAGGAGCTTTTATTCCTGTAGGTGATACCTTACAAATCTTGGTGATTTATTTCTATGATTTGTCACACCTATAATGATGAAGCGTATATTCTCTCATTACGTTAAATATGTGTTCTGCCCAAGATTTAGGAAAATTAGCAGAAACCAAATAATGACCATCTTTCCCATGATACAATGCAATGTCATTGTCCATTTTCCCATCTGCATTCAAAAAGTGTTAAAAGTAATAAAAATCACTTCTCACATATAGGGTACTATGATAGACCCCGTGAAGATAAAGGTATAAAACTTCCAATCCCTTCTCTCAAGGAGTTTATTTTAAATTAATAAAAAACAATCATAATGCACATTTATTGAGACTTAGCCATGTGCCTGGCTTTGTACTTAGCACTTAGCATGCATTATCTCATCTAGCACCCCCCAATTTTTATCAGAATGGCATTGTTAAGAAAGAACTGGAACTTTAAATAGTGCAAGGCCACACAGCTAATAAGCCTTAAATCCAGTGTCCAAACGATCACTCTTATGATTTTATTCGTTATAAAAATATAGCTTCTGTTTCTCTCCAGATGCATGGTTTGTATTAGTCAAAGATGAGAACAGTTATATTTGCATTTTCCTTATCCTCTGAAGTACTTTCTGTTTACTGGGCATATGGCTTTCTTACCCATAGAAATCTGTCATTTCATTTTGTAATACTTTACTCTCAGATGCTGATGTGCCAAATTTTGTGCCCATCTCCCTTAATATTTCTGTACATTTTATAAGGTAAAAGAGTAATGGCATGTCCTCAGTACAGTGACGTTAGCAGGCCTGTTCTGATTGCCTCTGTTACGAAGATTAATTGGATAACCAGTGAAATTCTCCATTACCCCATGAGCTTCTTAAGGACTATGTCCTATTCACTTTGTATCCCCAGGACTTAGAACATAATTCCTGGTTCAGAAAATGGTATCTTGCTCCTTAAAAATATTTATTGAGTCAGTGATTAAAAAATTAAAATCAGTTCACTGGTAGCTCAGTGGGTTAAGGATCCAGTGTTGTCACTGCTGTGGCTCAGGTTACTGCTATGGTATGGGTTCAGTCTCTGGCATGGAACCTTCCACATGCTGCAGGTCCAGCCAAAAAAAGAAAAAGAAAGAAAATCTTTCAAATACTAAAAAGTGCTGTATAAAGATAAAGTGGTTGTTATATAATAGAAAAAAGATAATTACCTTTTTTCATGCAAAAGAACCACAAAAGCTCCAGTCCCAAGAAAATGACTATTTTATACACACACACACACACAGTCATATATGTTCTATATATTTAGTATTTTACATTGCTATAGTTGTCACCAAGAGATAACCTGGTAGTCTAAAATAGAGTGGCTCATTTTGGGCTTTTGAATGCCTTTCATATCCCTAGTTTTTTCAAAAGATGTCAAAAATTCTCAATATGCTTTGCTTATTATTGCCATTTAAAAAAAAAAAAAAAAAAAAGCCAGATTGGAATTCCCACTGTGGCTGAGCGGGTTACGAACCTGACTAAGATCCATGAAGGTACAGGTTCCATCCCTGGCCTTGCTCAATGGGTTAAGGATCCATCATTTCCATGAACTGCAGTATAGGTTGAAGATCTGGCTCAGATCCAGAGTTGCTGTGGCTATAGTGTAGGCCAGCAGCTACAGCTCTGATTCTGCCCCTAGCCTGGGAACTTCCATATGATGCACCTGCTGCCCTAAAAAGCCAAAAAAAAAAATCTCTTATAATGATGAGGGGAGGGGTTTTCAGTAAGATGAGCAATCATAGAATGAGTATTACAATTCTTTTTTGCTTTTTGCTTTTTAGTGCCGCACCCATGGCATATGGAGGTTCCCAGGCTAGGGGCTGAATCAGAGCTACAGCTGCTGGCCTACACCACAGCTACAGCAACTTGGGATCCGAGCTGCACCTGTGACCTACACCACGTTTCATGGCAACGCCATATCCTTAACCCACTGAGCCACGATGGGAACTCCCAATAAATATTACAATTCTAAAAATAATAAGATTGTTACTTTAACCTTATAACTGCTTAACATGTTAGGAAAAAAAAAAACCAAACCATTTATTCAGTCAATAAATTTTTATTTAGCACCTACTCTGTTAGTTACAATTTTAGGGGATTTAGGATAAAACAATGAACAATATAAGCTTCAAGGACTTATCTCTGAAGATTTTATACCTTTCTCTTGCCTCTGCAAAGGATTCTTTATTAGTTTCTTTTTTTCTTTTTTTTTTTTTTTGTCTTTTAAGGGCCACACCCGTGGCATGTGGAAGTTCCCAGGCTAGGGATTGAACCAGAACTGCAGCTGCCAGTCTATGCCACAGCTCACAGCAACGCTGGATTCTTAACCCACCGAGCAAGACCAGGGATCAAACCCACATCATCATGGATGCTAGTTGGGTTCATTACCTCTGAGCCACTGACAGGAATTCCCAGATCTTTATTAATTTTTTAAATTTACAGCCATTCATCATTTTCACTGCAAATAAACCTTTTATGAAATCTTCTATATAACTTTATTATTAAGATTTTAAAACATTTTTATAAACAGCATTTGTTGGAATAAAGAATACAAGATGATGATTAGGATTTCCCAAGGGCACTTTACATTGATGGTTTTTTGAATCTCACACTCTACTGTAGTATCTCCACAATAAAGTGATTATAACATAATGTATATACTCTATCAGTGGTGAGTATAGAATGCCACAATAAAAGAATAATTACTCCACCTAGGCAGAGTAAAGTATTTGGGGAAAGCTAGACAATAGAGCTGACATAGGACTGGTGGATGATAAAAGAGTAAGTTTTTAGTCTCTTGGAATTTTTCCTTGGCTAGAAATGACTACAAACATCAAGCCCTACTTTGTTAACAGTTTTTAACAGAGGTGAGCAGCATGGTTTAATGGAAAGAGTTTTTATTGTCACATATTGCCAGTTGCTAGCTACATGCTAGCTATCTTGAGTAAGATAACCTATCTGGGCCTTGATTCCCATTTGTAAAGTAAGAATAAGATCTTTGAGTATTATATGAGAGAGATAAAAAAGTCTGTTGGTGATATGAAGAGAAATGAAAGTCACCAGTATAAATATAACTTGTCAGAGCACCGAGAAAATCTGATATTTCCGGTGAAATTCATCAGGAGAAAAGCTGATGAAGCTGCTCCAGCATTATTGGTAATAATTGGGGTGGGGGTGGGGGGTTGGCCATGTGCACGGCATGTGGAAGTTCCTGAGCCAGGGATCATCTGAGCTACAGCTGCAACCTACACCACAGCTGCAGAAATGCCAGATCCTTAACCCACTGCACCAGGCCAAGGATCAACCCATGCCTCAGCAACTACCTGAGCCACCGCAGAGATAATGCTGGATCCTTAACCTGCTGCACCACAGTGGAAACTACAACATTATTACTATTATTAATAGCAGGTTAAGGATCAGATGTCATTGCAGCAGCTCAGTTCGCTGCTGTGGAGCTGGTTCAATCCCTGGCCCAAGAATTCCACATGCTGTGGGCACAGCCAAAAAATAAAATATAAAAAAAATTTATACTTAAAGTTTTTTTTTACTTTTTTAGGGCCACACTCACGACATATTGGAAGTTCCCAGGCTAGGGGTCTAATTGGAGCTACAGCTGCCAGCCTACACCACAGCTCATGACAACACCGGATCCTTAATCCACTGAGCAAGGCCAGGGATCAAACCCACAACCTCATGGTTCCTGTCGGATTCAATTCCGCTGCCCCACAACAGGAATTCCCATATTTTAAATATTTTGAAAGTATAACTAATGGGTAGAGTCTTCAATATTATATATGTCATATATTGAAGATATATGATATATATGATATAATAGAAATCCTCAATATATAATAAACCGTTGACCCTTAAACAATGCAAGGGTTAGGGGTACTGGCATATACCACCCCCACAGCTGAAAATTCGAGTAGAACTTTACAATTGGACCTGTTTCCTTAGTTCCACACCCTCAGATTCAACCAGCTACAGATTATGTATTGCTATAGTATGTATGTATTGAAAAAAAATCTACATCTAAGTGGACTTGCACAGTTCAGACCCGTATTGTTCAAATGAGTCCACTGTACGTAATTTATTTATGTATTTATCTTATATGTAACATATAGCTTCAATTTCGTAGGACTAAATTACTTGGATCAGCTTATTTGTATTGTTTCCAAAGTTAAAGCTTTTAAAGCTGTTTCTTTATATATTTTAGAGAGTGCAGCTCCATGAGGGGAGACCCAAACAAAAAAGGCATCGTTGCAGAAACCCCAATAAATTAGATGTTAATAGTCTCACTGGAGAAGAACGTGTTCAGCTAATTAACAGAAGAAATGCCAGAAAGGTATTTGATATTTTTAAATTAATTTTTCATATTGAGTCATTGTTTAAGAGATATCTGGAACACTATTTCATTATGCAGTGTTTTAGAACAGATCTAGAAATGGGTTAAAGCTAGCAGATCTGTGAGAAAAGACATGGACTACAATTTTATAAAATCTGATTTCCAATTCCACATTTTTGCCTCAGTTGTTGAATGAAATAAGCAAGTTACTTCACATATCTGTGTCTCAGCAGTGGCACTATCTAAGGCAGTGGCTCTCAAGAGAGGGCAACCTTGTCCTCCAGGGGACATCTGGCAATGGCTGGGGACTTTTTTGGTAGTCATAATCCTGGAACGGGGAGGTCGTAAGCAGGGGGTGGATGCTCTTGGCACCTAGTGGGTAGAGGCCAGGAATGCTGCTAAGCCTCCTATAGCACAATCCCCACAGCACCAATGGAACTATCTGTAGTGCAAAGGTTGCGAAACTGTTGAAAGGGGACCCTATTCTCATCACAGGCATCATAGATTTGTTTATCATGTAATTTTTCATCATTTGGCCGTGAAGTGTCTTGTACTATCAAAATGAGCATGTTTCATAATTTTCTGATAGATATAAACAAAATGTTCTAAACAGAGGTAGCTTATAGACTACTGGTACCCCTGCACTTATCATCTTGCTTTACTGGTTGATGAATGATAAGAGTCAGGTTTTTCCAGAGTTTATTTCTGAACTGAATGTGGCTCAACGTCTGTTTCCTCCAATTTTTTTCTGTTTATGTTTAGAGTGGTATATGTCTCTTTCAACTCTCAAAGTAAATGATAAAACACTTGTGGCACACTTTACTAAGTTTATAAGCTTTGCTATTTTTATAGTTTTTCATTGTGATGAGCAAGCCACAAAATACGTAAGAGAGTAAGAAATGGCCTTAGAGTAAGAATAGCAAATTTCTCATTGAGTTCGTTCTGTCACAAATTAAATTACCCCACATAGGTCATGTTAATTTCCTAGTTCTGTTTTGCTCTGTTAAATGACCTCACTGCTAGTATAAAAATATATGAAATCACTTGAATTTCTCAGAAGAAATACTGAAATTGGAAGACAACTATTTTTAAAATTATCTTAATATCTTAATATCTGAATATTATCTTAATATTATTGTATGCACTAGTTTATTAAAATTAATACTGATTTTTCCCCAATTTTGTAGAGATAGCTATTCAGCTTTTGTTAGCACTTTAAAGTAATATCATAGATACAGCAGAGAAAGAACAAGATGACATTTTAGTTGCATTTTACTTAATTTTTTGCTTGCATAGATTTTGTTTCAAATCTTTTCCCTTCATCTTATAACAAAAATTAGCATTTCTAGGTGTGAATAAATTTGTCTTAGCCAGTTTTAAGAAAAGGCAACAATTTTTTTTAATTGTTTTAACCTATAAAGACTTGTTCGTTACCCTTAGTTTGTAGAGTTCTTTAATGTTCAGAGTTTCTAGAGTACCAGCTTACAGATTGATGGGTTACTCAGGAAAAGAATCTACCTGCTAAATCCCTATGAACCCCACAGAGGGCCTCCAGTTTAAACTGGAGCTTAATGAAGGGGATAATAAGGAGATGGCAATAGAAACCTGAGAGACTAAAGACTATAGCAAATAGATAAAAATAAGTATAGGTCTTATAACTGGACATACTAAACCCTGTCTGTGTCCTAATAAGGTATAGTATGTATTCATACAAAAAGGTGTAGAAAGGAATTATACAAGAAATACCTTTAAATTCCAAAGGAACATTAAACCGGTAGGTCCAAATCATTTAAAACCAAGTCATTTTAAAGGATATATATTTTTTATACTTTTAGGGCTTCTATTTACATAGCAGATAAACACATGAGTTTTTGAGACCTGAGTTTGAAAGCTGATCCTAACACCGACTAGCTTTAGGCAACTTATATAACTTCTTTGAGCCTTAGTTCCTTCTTTTGAAAAATAGAAATAATACTATTTCAAATGGATGTAGCGAGTACTAAAATAAATTACATACTTAAAGTCCTTACCACAAGACTTGGCATATAATTATAATAATAAGGCATTTATTATGTGCAAGTCTCTATTCTAAGGTACTTGAGTTATTTTATCTTCATAAAGTCCTATGAGGGAAGTATTGTTATTATCCCCATTTGCAGATCAGAAAACTGAGGCGCAAAGAGATTTACAGATTTGCCCAAGTACATATAGTTGGTAAGTCTGACTCCCAAGTATATACTTTTAACTAGGCTATGCTGCCTATCCAACATAAGTATTTCACAGTAAATGGTAGTTATTTATTTTACTGTTCTAGTAACTCTACTTAAAACCATTTAAAATTTATATTAGCACATGTTTATATATTTATAGTTCCTATGGGTTGTGGTAGTCTTTTTTTAATATTATAAAGATTGTCAGAGGTGGGCCAAAAAATGCATGTGTTTTAAAGGAGTAAACTCTACATCACAGCATAAAGGCAAGCAATGTCTCTTCATATTTAATAGTGCCTTTAAGTGTCTTAACAATCTGTTTTTCATTTATAGGTTGGAGGTGCATTTGCTCCCCCTTTGAAAGATTTGTGTCGATTCCTAAAAGAAAATGCAGAATATGGAGTAGCTCCTGAATGGGGAGATGTAGTTAAGCAGTCTGTGAGTATTTCATAAATACCAATTCAGACATCATTTAAAAAATTAGATGCCATGTGATGATATCTTAGATTAAATTTTAAGTTAAGAATTAATAAAATATTGCATGAATATGTAATAGTGTTTTTTTAGTTCCCAATTTTTATTTTGCAGAATATATTATAAATTTCTCAGATGCTTGTTGAATTAGAGTGCAGAAGCAATATATACTGACCTGTGTTTGTTTTAACCTCTAAGATACTATTTGAGTAATGCTACAACAAATAGCCAAAGATATGGGGAAAGATGTATATATCAGGTCATTCATCATAATGTAGTAATAACGAAATTGGGACTATACTAAGGATCCATCAATACATTGGAAAATTATGCAATGTGGCTGGCCTGGAGTAGGATGTGTTCTAAGTGTGAAACACTGGTTTTGGATTTTGAGACTTGGTTTGGAAAAAATATATAAAATATCTCAATAATATTCACAGAATACATATTAAAGTTACACTTTTGTCTTTTGTGTTTTTAGGGCTTCACCCTTGGCATATGGAGGTTCCCAAGCTAGGAGTCTAATTGGAGCTATTGCTGCCAGCCTACGCCAGAGCCACAGCCATGCCAGATCTGAACCGCATCTGCGACCTGCACCACAGCTCACGGCAATGCTGGATCCTTAACCCACTGAGTGAGGCCAGGGATCGAACCCACAACCTCATGGTTCCTGATTGGTTTGGTTTCCACTGTGCCACTACAGGAACTCAGAAATTATCATGGTTTTGTTAATGTTGAATAGACTGTGTTGCTGAAATTCATATTACATATTTTACCTTTTGTGTTGTAGCTACTAGAAAATTTTAAATGACATATGTGGCTTACATTATTTTGGACAGGGATGGTCTAGCGATTCTAAACTAAACTAAAACTTTTTGGAGTTGGGGCTTTTTTTTTTTCTTCTAGAAGTTTTGAGTCCCCATCCCCCGCCACCAAAATAAATCATAGGACAATTACAAGAAAGTAGCAATTGGTTATGTTATATCAATATAGAATAAGTTAATGAATTATAACCTATTTTAATAGCTTATTTATATCACAAGCTTCTCGGTCTGCAAGTGCCACTGCTCTTCTGAGCCAACTGATTTTTCCCCCTGTTGAGCATATTTTTTCAGCTTGGCTCCATCTCCTTTATTCCCACGGCGATCATCACAAGAGTCATGTGAAGCATTTCATTTTAATCTTTACTTACTTCTTCCGTCTTTTCCTTATTCTTCTTCCAGATTGAAGAAGGGTGCTTCTTTAGTCTCCTAGAGCAGTTGGTGATGTGAAAAAATGTAAGGGCATGGCAGTAATGACCCTCATGAAAAAATTTCCTTGACCTTCTGTTTTTCAGAACTATTGTACAAACTTATGCCTCACAGTATAAAAGAGGGCCAGAAGCCTCTTTATGCTCTCCTATGATAAAGTGAGACATGGAAAAGCTGTTTGAAGCCCCTACTTAAAAAAAGATGAAATGGAGGAATTGGTTATGTTATATCAATATAGAATAAGTTAATGAATTATAACCTATTTTAATAGCTTATTTATATCACAAGCTAATAGGTCTTGGTTTTATTTTAATAGAGCTATTATGGATTTTTTTTTTTTTTCCTAGGGATTTCTTCCAGAAAGTATGTATGAACGTATTCTCACTGGTCCTGTTGTGAGAGAGGAAGTAAGCAGGCGAGGGAGACGGCCTAAAAGTGGAATTGCGAAGGCCACAGCGGCAGCAGCGGCTGCATCTGCCACCAGTATTTCAGGCAATCCTTTGTTAGCCAATGGATTACTTCCAGGTGTGGATCTCACAACGCTTCAGGCCTTACAACAAAACCTACAAAACTTGCAGTCACTGCAGGTGACTGCAGGGCTGATGGGAATGCCTGCTGGCCTTTCTTCTGGAGGAGAAGCTAAAAACGTGGCCGCCATGTTCCCCATGCTGCTGTCAGGAATGACTGGATTGCCAAATCTGTTGGGCATGGGAGGAGTCCTGACAAAGCCTACAGAATCTGGAACAGAAGAAAAAAAGGGAAATGACTCTAAGGAGCTAGAAGGAAAAAAAGAAAGGACAGAGAACCAAACTTCAGAGAATGGTGGAGAAAACTCTGTGTCAAGTTCTCCTTCAACATCCTCTACTGCTGCATTAAATACAGCTGCAGCTGCCAACCCCTTAGCTCTTAACCCACTCTTACTATCTAATATACTTTATCCAGGGATGCTTCTCACTCCAGGCCTTAATCTTCATATTCCAACTTTGTCCCAGTCCAATACTTTTGATGTACAGAAAAACAAAAACAATGACTTAGGCTCGTCTAAGTCTGTAGAAGTAAAGGAAGAAGATTCCAGAGCTAGAGATCAGGAAGACAAAGGAGGAACTGAACCGAGTCCTCTCAATGAAAACAGCACAGATGAGGGTTCAGAGAAAGCCGATGCTTCCTCTGGATCTGATAGTACATCATCATCATCCGAGGATTCAGAGTCTAGTAATGAAGACTGATTCCCAGACCGCACTTAAATTATGAACTGATTTTGGATTTTTTTTCTTTAATTATTAATTGTAAATACCCCAGTGTTGAGTGCATCAATAACTTACTGACCGAACATTTCAGTTATTTGTTTAGAAGTGCAAACTGCTTTCAGAGACGTTTTGCATGTAATATTTCTTAAGATTCATAAGTTTCCGAACTCGTATGTACTATCAAATACATAAAGGTGTAAAATTACAACAAAAGGCATTATAATTTTGTTGGGGGTTAATTTTATGAAAATTATGCTCAATAAGAGTTGTATATTTAATATATTTGCAGTGAACACAGAATACTTTATGCATATTACTGATTTAATTTGAATATAGTTTTACAGCCTCCTTGACACCTATAATTTACAGATCAAAACTCAGCAATAATTTGGGCAGCTAATGAATGTCATGAAAGCTGTAGAATCTACATCACCATCCATTGCTTTAATTACATGAAAATGCTCTAGTGTTGTGATGCACTGCTGATATTTCCAATTCAGGTACAAGTGTGTTTTAAAGAAGAAATAAGTTTCCCAATCAGCCAATTTAACTGGCTACCTGTTACCTCAGCTGAGTTAGTTTAGGAAGTTTACATTCGTTTCTAATTCTATACTTGTTTTCAGGGGTTTTTTAAACACATCCTATATATCATGTTAATCTGGCAAGAAATATGACTTGCTTTTTGCTGAGCTTAACTCCAAAGTCAGTAAAAAAATAAGTCGTAAAATAATCCTGTGTCATGTGACTTTGGCACCCTCTTGACATACTTAGTTTTAACTCTTTGAAGTTTGGCCTCCTATTAGAAATAATTATGTCTCAGATGAGTAATGTCTGTTTCCAGGGTTCAGAAAAGGCAAACTCATGAAATGCCACTGAAAAGAACTTTCAACACAGCATACTTCATGTAAAAGAAATTGTTTGTTTGCTTTATTTGTGTAGGTTTCTATTTGTGTTTTATGTCTGAAAAATATTCCAAAATTAACAGATAGTAGGGTAAAGTAATATGCAGATAGTCTAAATTCATTTTGAGTTTCTAGGTTATAAGCAGACTAAATGTTGCCCAGAATCAGTGTTGGGTTATCAGTTTATATTAAATATACTGAGTTGCCCATTTTGAAAATGCACTTTGAATAATCTCAAAGAATACACATTATTCCTGTAAACCACAAAAATGAAGCCCAAGGCTTCTGATCAATATCTTAGAACCCTTTACCATGTAAAATGTGTCTCATATTTGATTTGTGATACAATTTCTCCTGCTAAAGCTGCTATTATTCTGACAAGGTAGAGGTCCGGGTTCACCTTCATATACAGTTAAAATAATTAGAACTGAATTGGATATAAAATATCATTTACATCCTAAGGAGAGATAAGCATTAGCATTTTTTCTGGTACTTATATAAGTCAGTGATAAAGTTTCTGAGGGAATAAATTTAGGAGGGAAAATTACGCCACTTCTCTCCCACAGGAAAAATAACTTTCAGTATGTTTTGATAGAACTCTGTTGCTTTGTCATGAATTAAGCAATTATATTGGATTTTGCAAGATCTTGACCAGTAAATTACGTTTCTGTATGTAAAATAACTAACCCCTTATTAGAGAAACAGTGTTATATGTATTTGCAAAATTATCTAAGTTCCATTGGGATTGTATTGATTTTTGTATTCTCCCCAAATAGTACTTTGAATTGATAGTCCTTTATGCAATGTCTTAGCAATAGTCACTATAACGCCCATCCAGGAGAAGTGGGTAGTAATTCTTCATCATGGAAATGATCTATTACGTATTTAGTATCTTCCCTTTGCAGTATTGCACTTTTGTTTAACTAGAATACACCTATGAGATAGCCAAAGTTTTTCAAACACAGTTAACTTAGTTTGCCGTTGGAGTATTTCAGCACCACACATATTTCCCTTCTCTCCCTCTAGTTCTACCCACATGATCTTCATTCCTTTCTGTCTCCAATTTAAAATAAAAAGAGAAAAAAAAGCCCTAGATCTTGTCACTAAAATCAAATTTATAGCAAATTTATGAGATAAAGTATTTTCCTAATTATGATCAATGAATTTGGTTAACATCTTAGTGATTCTCTTTCTATGTAATAAGGCAATTGCAGTTTTCAAAGCATTAAGGCTAATATTAACTTGGGTTTCAGGACACGTCTATCTAGTACTGATGTGGGAAAAGTTGTCCAGCTGTCATCTTAAAAAGAAAAAACTTGCAGACATGGTTATGTAAAGTTAAGGGTTATAAGAAAAAAAGAAATCAGTAGAATTACATAATACTAAAGTTACAGTCGAAAGGATATCCAAGTACGTGTTGGTAGTTACTAAAAGAATTATAGCTGTTATTGCCTTGTATTTATAGCCCTTGTTTCAGGTTTCATGATTCAAGTCTTAGTCCAATTTTTCTTTTGGACACTTGCAATATTTACCAGTTGTGTTTTGTGTAGTCTGAATTTGCTTTCTGTAGTTGAGCAAACGTCTTAAAAAGTCATTTGTAATTTATTAAATTACTTTCTATGATGTTCTATAGAGCAAATGGAAGTTTAATTATTTTTTATTAAACATATTCTTTGACTACCCATGATGTCAGCCTCTGTACATGACAATACTTTTTTATTTTTATATGTAATTTATCTTATTCCAGTTGTGAAAGAAACCATAGTCATTAATCTTTAAAAGAGAAGGATACCTTGGAAAAAAATTCAAAAGACAGAAGTTGGCTATAATTATATCCACAATATTATCATTGCCTTAAGTTTTCTTTCTCTGGACCTGTAAAATAATCCAGAAAGATTTAGAGATATGCCTAACCTCTTAACAAATTCCATTTTGGAAATCAGTATTTTTTTCCCTTGGCCTTATTAGTCTTTCCTAAATCATCACTATTGTTTGTAGTGTTTTTTGTAAATGTGAAAGAACTTTGTTTTTCCTCAGATTACAAAAGTAGCACAGTGGAGTCTCATCACACACTCATTTAACTTGAACTCGTTCAACTACACCGTCGAGCTTAGAAGACTTTTTTCTCTTTTATAAAATATAGTAAACACAAGCCAATGGCTTCATCTGGCACTCACCCAGAGGGTGAATAATATGTTCCAGCACTGGAGAGAGAATTGCCCATGCTGGATGTGTTTGAAAGAAGATCCCTATGTCTAAAATGATGTATTCTGTATATTTTGAGCTGTAGGAAGGAAAAGAGTGATTTTTGACTACAAGTAATGTTCACCTCATACAATAAATTCAGAACTCAATCTCTACATAAATGCAACTCCAGTACATAAGCTATTTACTTTAAAAAGCAGAAAAAAAAGATTTAAGTCATCCATAAACCCGCCCTGAGATAACTGTTCATATAGCTGTCCAGTCTTATTATCTGTATGTTGCATACATATAGTCGGTTGAATAGTGTCCTACAAAGTTCAAGTCAACCCAACACCTCTGAAGGTGACCTTATTTAGAGATAGGATCTTGGCAGGTATAATTAGATGCAGTCTTACTAGATTAGGGTGGGCCCTAAGTCCACTGACTGGTGTCCTTAGAAGAGGAGAGGACATAAGAAACACAGGGAAGAGGGTCATGAGGCAATATGCAGAGACTGGTGTGATGCAGCTTCAAGCCAAGGAACACCGAGGAATACCGGTAGCCACCAGGATCTAGGAGTGAAGCATGAAGCAGATGCTCCAAAGCCCACAGAAGGAACCTACCTTGCCAACACCCTGATTCTGGACATCTGGCCTCGATTGTGGTAGGATGAATTTCTGTTGTTTTAAACCACCCAATTTGTGGTAATTTGTTATGGTAACTTTAGGGAAACTAAAATATTTTTCATATTAAGTCAGTATTATAGGAGACATAATACTTGCTGTTTTGCCTTTAATATACTGGCCTAGTATCTTGCAATGTAATTTTTCATACATATATTGGCTCATACAGATGTAATTTATTTAACAACCTAAAAATGGATATTTGAGTTCTCATGTGCATTTTTTGCATCTGTCTCTAATGATTTCCTTAGTCCCTAAGAAGAGGAAATAATTTTTTTTGCTTGTTTTTTGGTCACTCCCATGGTATGCACAAGTTCCCTGGGCTAGGGATCGAACCCATGCCATAACAGTGACAACACAGGATCCTTAACCCATTGAGCCACCAGGGAACTCTACT
This sequence comes from Phacochoerus africanus, assembly GCF_016906955.1. Lineage (NCBI taxonomy): Eukaryota > Metazoa > Chordata > Mammalia > Artiodactyla > Suidae > Phacochoerus > Phacochoerus africanus. The sequence goes on along the minus strand of NC_062551.1, from coordinate 31,656,269 downwards.
TCTGTCTCTAAGGCTTTTGGTTTGCATTACCAAGTTGACAATGATGCCGTTAGTAGCAATCCATACTACCATTAGCAGCATACATTTTGTGCATGCTCATTTACACCAAATTATTACCAATACTGTGTATTGCATTTGGAGTAATCTGCCTCTACTAACAGGCAAAAATGACACCTTTTTTTTTTTAATTGACATATAGTTGATGTAAAATAGTATGTAAATTACACGAGTACAATATAGTGACTTTTAATTTTACAGGTTATACTCCATTTATAGTTATTATAAAATATTGGGTATATTCCCCATGTTGTACAATATAACCTTGTAGCATATTTTATACATAATAGTTTGTACTTCTTAGTCCCCTACCCGTATATTGCTCCTCCCCTCTTCCTTCTTCCCATTTTGACAACCACTCCTTGGTTCTCTATGAGCCTGCTTCTTTGTTGTTAGTTTGTTGTATTTTTTAGATTCCACGTGTAAGTGATATCATGCGGTATTTGTCTTTGTCTGACCTATTTCATTTAGCATAATATCTTCCAAGTCCATCCATCTATCTTGCTGCAAATGGCAAAATTTCATTCTTTTTTATGCTGAGTCATATGACATTGTGTGTATGTGTGTGTGTATATAATCTTAACATCTTAATGAATTTTTAAATTGTTCTTACTTTGCTTAGTAAAAAAGAAAGTAAACAAAAAACCCATAATGTTGAACACTGAAACATAATTGTTAACCTTAGGGTTTGGGTTTTTTGTTTTGTTTTTTTTTTGGCATATACATATTATGTATTATTTCAATAAGTGAAGTTAAAATGTATATACAATTTTGTAAGCTTTTATTTACTATATCATAATAATCTTTCTATGTCATTAAAGAATATTTCACAACATTTTTGAGGGCTTTCTCATTCTATGTATATATTTATATGATACACATGTATATGCATTATAATTTGATACCCAATTATTGGGCGTTTAGGTATTTTTCAGTTTGGGACTATTTAAACAACAATGTGTTTATAGTTAAATCTTTGCATATACCTATGATTTTTTTCTTTAGAATAAATACCTAGGCATGAAATAATTATGTGCAAATTTTAAGACCAGTTGGATTGTATTATTTTATACCCCAACAGCAGAATATAAAACTACTTCCTTCCCTGTGTCTCCTTAGCAATTTGGGCAAAATAACTTTTTAAAAATCTTTGTCAATTTGATTGATAAAAAAGTAGACTCTCGTTTTAGTTTATTTTGGTAACATAAGATAGGAATCCTAGTTTGAATTTTTACAAAGAGTTATGCAATGTCCCAGCATCATGTAGTATATAATCTCTCCACTAATTTGACATGCCTGCATTGATCATAATGTAAATAATTCATACATGTATATGTATATGTGAATTATTTAGGTATGTATGATTATTTAGATCATATCTATCATAGATATGTCATGTAAGGAGTAGTCATAAGAAAGCTGAAGTTTGGAGTTCCCATCGTGGCTCAGTGGTTAACGAATCTGACTAGGAACCATGAGGTCATGGGTTCGATCCCTGGTCTCGCTCAGTGGGTTAAGGATCCGACGTTGCCGTGAGCTGTGGTGTAGGTCACAGATGCGGCTCAGATCGTGCGTTGCTGTGGCTGTGGCATAGGCCAGTGGCTACAGCTCCCATTAGACCCCTAGCCTGGGAACCTCCACATGCCTCGGGTGCAGCCCTAGAAAAGGCAAAAAAAGAAAGCTGAAGTAGCTATACTAATAAAAGTGATAAATGAGTAATAAATAATATTAGCAATAATAAATAAGAATAAATAATAAATACTAAGTAATAAATTTTAAAAGTATATAAAAGACTTTAAAACAAGCCAAAAAAATGTTACTAGAAATAAAGAACATTTATAATGATTAAAGGATCAATCAGTAGGAGTTCCCATCATCACCCAGTGGTTAACGAATCCGACTAGGAACCATGAGGTTGTGGGTTTGATACCTGGCCTCACTCAGTGGGTTAAGGATCTGGTGTTGCCGTGAGCTGTGGTGTAGATTGCAGATGCGGCTCGGATCCAGTGTTGCTGTGGCTCTGGCGTAGGCCGGTGGCTACAGCTCTGATTGGACCCCTAGCCTGGGAACCTCCATATGCTGCAGTGTGGCCCTAGAAAAGACAAAAAGACAAAAAAAAAAAAAGCATCAATCAGTAAAATATAACAATTACCAGCATTTGTGCACCTAACAACAGGCCCATGAAACATATAAAGCAAAAACTAACAAAATTGAAAGGAAAAAATACACAATATTTGGAGAGTAGTAGATCATTTGCATTAATGGATAGAGCAAGCAGGCGAAGGGGCAGTAAGAAAACAGATTTGAATGACACTATAAATCAACTAGACATAAGAAATTGGACATCACTCAACAATAGCAGAATACACACAAGGACCATTCTCCTGGATGGAACACATGGCATGGATCACAAAACAATTCTCAAATTTTAAAAGATTGAGGAGTTCACTTATGGCACAGAAGGTTAAGGATCCAGTATTGTCACTACAGCAGATTGGGTCACTGCTGTGGCACAGGTTTGATCCCTGGCCCAGGAACTTCCACAGGCCATGGGTGTGGCCAAAAAAAAAAAAAGATTGAATTATACAAAGTATGTTCTCCAACCATGATGGAATGAAATTAGAGATCAGTAACAGGATTAAGATGGCAGAGCAGGACTGGAACTCACTTTCTCTCATGAAAAAAACAAATTTACAATCAACTGCTGAACAACCATCAACAAAAGAGACTGGAAACTACCAAAAAAGATACCCTACACTAAGAGGAGGCCACACTTAGAACATAGGAAGGGCAGTTATACAATATAAGCAACCCCATACCTGCCGGATGGGTGGCCCACAGACTGGAAAGTAACTATATCACAGAGGCTTACCGATGGGAGTGAGAGTTCTGAGTCCCATGTCAGGTTCCCACAACTGGGAGGGGTCTGGCATTGGAAGGAACCCACTGAGCATTCGGCTTTGAGGGCCAGCAGGGCTGGTGCACAAGAGCCCCACAGCACTGGGGGAAACAGACTCCATTCTTTTTTTTTTTTTTTTTTTTTGGTTTTTTTGTTGTTGTTGTTTTTTTGTCTTTTTTGCTATTTCTTGGGCCGATCCCGCGGCATATGGAGATTCCCAGGCTAGGGGTCGAATCAGAGCTGTAGCCACCGGGCCTACGCCAGAGCCACAACAATGCGGGATCCGAGCCGCGTCTGCAACCTACACCACAGCTCACGGCAACACCGGATCGTTAACCCACTGAGCAAGGGCAGGGATCGAACCCTCAACCTCATGGTTCCTAGTCGGATTCGTTAACCACTGCGCCACGACGGGAACTCCATAGACTCCATTCTTGAAAGGTGCACATAGGATTTCGTGAGCACCGGGTCCGAGGGCAAAGTAGAGACTCCATAGGAATCTGGGTCAAACCTGCCTGTGGATGTTGGAGGGTCTCTTAGGAAACCTGGGGCAACTGTGGCTTGTAGTAGGGGAAGAACATCGGAGGCAAAGGTCTCAGGAATAACCATCAGTGTGAACTTCCCTGGATGTGGCCATTTTGAAAAAAATCTGGCACCACCCATCAGCAAACAGCCTGCCTAAAGACTTCCAGGCACAGGGCACTCTAAGCTCACCCAGAGACAAAGCCCCACCCAGCAGAAGGATAAGAATCAACTCCACCTACCAGTGGGCAGGCACCAGTCCCTCCCATGAGGAAGCCTGCAGCAAGCCCCTGTACCAACTTCAGCCACAAGGGGCAGACACCATAAGCAAGAGAGGCTACCACCCTATTGCCTGCAAAAACGGAGACCACACAAAAAAATTATATAAAATGAAAAGGCAGAGAATTATGACTCAGATAAGGGAACAAGAAAGAAAGAAAAACAGCTAAGTGATTTAGAAATTACCAACTTTCTTTAGACTAATGATAGTAAAGATGATTCAAGATCTTGGAAATAAACTGGAGCGGAAACGAACACAGAATTAAACAAAACATATGTGGTTTAACTAAAGCAGTGGATAAAGTGAAATATATAGCTGTAAATGTCTATATTATGAAAAAAAAAACACAAATCAACCTAACTTTCCACTTGAAGAATAGTAAAAGATCAAACTAAACCCAAAGAAGGAAATGAAGATTAGAGCATAATTGCTAAAAATAGAAAATAGAGAAAATTAATAAAACCAAAAGGAAGTTCTTTAAAAGGATCAACAAATTTGACAAACCTTTAGGTAGACTGATAAACAATGAAAAAAAAAGACATTTTACTGGAATTAAAAATAGATGAGGATAGGTTGCAGGAGGGATGGATTGGGGGTTTGGGATTGGCATATGCACGCTGGGTTATAAGGAATGATTGGCCAGCAGGGAACTGCTGTATGGCACAGGGAATCATAGTCTGTGATTAATCTATATGGAAAAGAATCTGAAGATAATAGAGGTGTGTATATGTATAACTGAATCACTTTGTTGTACAGCAGAAATTATCACAACATTGTAATCAACTATCCATCAATAAAACCTTTTAAAAAATAAAAGAGGCAGTTCCCTTGTGGTGCAATGGGATAAGGACCCAGCATTGTCGTTGCAGTGGCTTGGGTCACTGCTGTGGCACAGGTTTGATCCCTGGCCCAAGAATTTCCACATGCCACAAGTGGAGCCCAAAAAACCCAAATAAATATGAGGGAACATCATTCCTACCGACATTACAGAAATAAAAATGATTATAAGGAAATATTATGAAAAATTATATGCCAATAAATCAGAAAACCTAGATGTAGTGGAGCAATTTCAATAAAGATACAAACTAGTGAAACAATCAAGAAATAGAAACGATAATAAAACAAAGTTTAATAAAAATATTGAATTACTAATTTAAAAAAAAACTATAGCATAATCCCTAGATCAGGCAGCTTCGCTAAGGGTAAAAGAGAGAGAGAAAGAACACCTATTCATCCCATACTCTTCCAAAAATGGAAAAGGAAATATGCCCCACCTATTTTATGAGACCAATATTACCCCAATACCAAAACTAGACAAAAACATCATTAGAAAACTGCCAACCAATATCTCTTAGGATTATAGATGCAAAAAATTCTCAACAAATTGCTAGCAAACTGAATCCAGCAGCATATGAAAATTATTATATTCAATTACCAAGTTAGTTTTTAATCTCAAGAATGCAAGATTGGTTCAACATATACAAAACAATGTACTGTTAATGGAAGGGGGGCCATATCTCAGAGTATCTCAGTGAACGCAGAAAAGACATTTCAAAAAATCCAACATTTCGTAATTAAAAAAACAGAGATAGAACACACTTTCCTCAACTTGCTAAAGGTCCTCTATGAAAAGCCTACAACTAATACCAAACACAGTGTTTAAAGACTGAATGTGTTCTCCTAAGGATGTCTGCTCTTACCACTTTTATTCAACAGTATTCTGCAGATTCTATCCAGAGTAACAAGACAAGAAAAACAACAACAAAGGATTGGGGGAGTTCCTACTGTGGGATCAGCGGTATCTCTACAGCACCAGAATGCAGGTTCAGTCCCTGGCCCGGCACAGTGGATTAAAGGATCCAGTGTTGCCGAAACTGTGGCATAGGTAGCAAATGCAGCTTGGATCTGAGCCCTGGCCTGGGAACTCCATATGCCATGGGAGCAGCCTAAAAAAAAACTATTAGGACAAATAAACAAGTTCAGCAAGGGTGCACAACAGAAGACCAATATAGAAAACTCAATTGTATTTCTATCCACAAGCAAGAAAAATCAGTAATTGAAATTAAGAAAACAATCCTATTCATAACAGCATCATAAAGAATAAAATACATAGGAATAAATTTAATAAAAAACATACAAAACATGCAATTGTAAAACATACACTGAAAACTACAAAACATTGTTGAAAGAAATTAAAGATGCACATAAATGGCAACACTCCATAAATTAATCTACAGATTCAACGCAATTCCTATCAAAATCTCAGCTGGCTTTTTTTGCTGAAAATTTTCAATTGAATCCTAAAATTTATAGAGAAATGCAAGGACTCAGAATACCAAAAGAATTTTTTTAAAAGAAGAACTAAGTTAGAGGACTCACATTTCCTGGATTCAAAACTTAGCAAAACGCTGCAATAATAAAGACAGTGAGGTATAGCAGTTAGAGTAGACATATGGATCAATGGAACAAAAATGAGACTTCAGAAATAAACCCTTAGGATGTCCTGCCGTGGCAAAACAGGATCAGTGGTGTCTCTGCAGAGCCAGGATGCAGGTTTGCTCCCCGGTCCCTCGTAGTGGTTAAAGGATCCAGCGTGAATGTTGCAACTGTGACTCACATCTGACCTCTGCCTCAGGAACTCCATATGCCATGGGGCAGTCAAAAAAGAGAAGAAATAAACCCTTAAACTTAAGGTCGGTATAATTTTTTATTTTTTATTTTTTGTTTTTATCTTTTGGTCTTTTTTAGGGCCACACCCATGGCATATGGAGGTTCCTAGGCTAGGGATGGAATCAGAGCTGTAGCCACCAGCTTATGCCACAGCCACAGCAATGCCAGATCTGAGCCAAGTCTGCGAACTACACCACAGCTCACGGCAATGCCAGATCCTTAACCCAATGACTGAGGCCTGGGATCGAACCTGCGTCCTCATGGATACTAATCAGATTTGTTTCTGCTGAACCACGGCGGGAACGCCAGTTGATTTTTGAAACTGGTGCCAGGAAGATTCAGTGCAGGGAAATGTATTCATAACAAATGAATATCCATATACAAAAGAGTGAGGTTTTAAATTCTTTCTGTGTATTATATACAAAAACTAACTCAGAACACAGATCTAAATGTAAGAGATAAAACTATAAAACTTGTAGAAGTAAACATAGGAATAAATCTTTGTGAACTTAATTCAGACAAAATCTTTTCAGACACAACACCAAAAGCACAGGCACCAAAAGAAAAAATAATTTGGACTTTATCAAAATTAAAGTCTTTAGTTTTTCAAAGGCTAAATCAAAAAAGTGAAAAGACAACCCACACACCTGGGGGAAGTATTTGCAAATCATGTATCTGATAAAGCACTTCTATGAGAATATATAAAGAACTGTTACAAATCAGTGGTAGAGACAAAAACTCAATTGTGAAATGGGCAGAAGATCTGAACAGACGTTTCTCCAAAGAAGATATACAAATGGCCAATAAGCACATGAAAAGATGCTCAACATTATTAGCCACTAGAAAAATGCAAATCTAAACCCAAAGTTGACACAACTTCATACTTCTCAAAATGGCCAGAGTCAAAAAGACAGACAGTGGAGTTCCCATCATGGTGCAATGGAAATGAATCCAACTAGGAACCATGAGGTTGTGGGTTCTATCCCTGGCCTTGCTCAATGGGTTAAGGATCCAGTGTTGCTGTGAGCTGTGGTGTGGGTCACAGACACGCCTCAGATCTGGCATTGCTGTGGCTGTGGTGTAGGCTGGCAGCTGTAGCTCCAATTAGACCCCTAGCCTGGGAACCTCCACATGCACGGGGTGCAGCCCTAAAAAGAAAAAAAAAAAAAAAACAGACAATAACAAGTGCTAGCAAAGGTGTAGAGAAATTAGAACTGTCACACAGGCTGAAAGGAGTGCACAATGGTGCAGCCTCTTTGGAACACTGTTTTGCAATTCCTGAGGTATTGCCTTATGACAGCAATTCTGTTCGTAGTTATATATCCAAAGAAATGGAAACATATGTCCACACAAAAGCCTGTATTCACATATTCATATTAGTATTATTCATAATAGCCCCAAAGTATAAATAGCCCCTCAAATGATGAATGGCTAAATAAAATGTCATATATCCACATAACAGAATATTATTCAGCAGTAATAAAGCATGAAGTACTGGTAATCCCACACGTGGATAAACCTTGAAAACATTATGCTGAGGGAAAGAAACTAGTCACAAAGACCACATATCGTATGATTCTATTTATATGAAGTGTCTAGAACAGGCAAATCTATAGAGATAGAAAGTAAATTAGTGGTTGCCTGGCTGGGGCATTGAACAGCTCATGGTATGAGGTTTAATTATGGGATAAGGAAAATGTTCTAAACAGATTTGTGTTCATTGCGCAACTGGGAATACACAAATAAAATGAACTGTATACTTTAAATGGGTGAATTGTATGGTATATGGCTTATATCACAATGAAGTTTTCTTTACAAACGGACCGGAAGTAAAATGTACAAAGTGAATGTAAAATATTCAGATTGTTAACCTGTATAAATACCTGCTTTGTCCCTCTACTGGAGCTCCTACTAAGACGTGGAAACCTCTGCCCCCTCCACCTACCCCTTTTGCTGATCCATGAGACTCAAACTAGTTAGCAGCTCTTACGACTAAGAGCAGTCCCTACGGTCCAAAAGCAAAAGGAACTTCTGGAACTTCTTTTCCTCCTCTGTGCATTCACTCCCAAGGTGATCTCATCCAGTCTTTGACGTGAAATTCATCTGGATGATGAGACTCTGAAATTTATATCTCATCCCGGACCTCCACCTAGACTCTAACCTACTATTGAATTGACTATATGCCTTCTAGACTTGGATATCCAAGAGATAGTCCAAATGTAATCTGTTTAAAACCAGGCTGTCATTTATTCCCCTCCATACTTTTACTTGTTCAGACCTAACACCTTTCTCCTCTCTTATCCTTCCAAATCCTGGTTATTCTCTATCCCCACTTTCTGGATGAATGGTGGATCGAACATATGCACATCATTTTGCATTCCCCATATTCCACAAAATTGTAGTAAAGGGATTTTTTTTTTCTTTTTAGAGCTGCACCTGCAGCATATGGAAGGGTCAAGGCCAGGGGTTAAATCAGAGCTGCAGCTGCTGGCCTATGCCACAGCCACAGCAACCCTGGATCTGAGCCACATCTGTGGCCTATGCCGCAACTTGCAGCAAAGCCTTAACGTGTTCACCAAGGCCAGGGATCAAACTGGCATCCTCATGGAGGCTAGTTGGGTTCTTAACCCAATGAACCACAAAGGAAACTCCATAAAGGGACTTTTTAAAATACTTCCTGTTCTCCCTGTACAAACCCATAGTACGGGGAGAATAGGAAACATAAATAAGTAAATAAATACATAACAATTGCAGAATCTCCAGAAGTGAAAAGAAAACAGACTAGTGAAAATTGATAAATGACTCCTAAAAGCTGAGTCCCAAATCATCAGTAAGAAAAGCTGTAAACTGGAGTTCCCTTCGTGGCTCAGCAGCAACAAACCTGACTAGTATCCCTGAGGATGTGGGTTCAATCCCTGGCTCGCTCAGTGGGTTAAGCATTGCCATGAGCTGTGATCTAGGTCACAGACAAGGCTCAGATCTGGTGTTGCTGTGGTTGTGGTATAGGCCGGCAGCTGCAGCTCTGATTTTTTTTTTTTTTTCCTTATTAAGCATGGACTTTTATTTATCTATTTTTTATTTTTTTATTACTCAAATGAATTTATCACATCTGTAGTTGTATAATGATCATCACAATCCAATTTCACAGGATTTCCATCCCACAGCCCAAGCACATCCCCCCACCCCTCAAACTCTCCTCCGGAGACCATAAGTTTTTCAATGTCTGTGAGTCAGCATCTGTTCTACAAAAAAGTTCAGTCTGTCCTTTTTTCAGGTTCCACATGTCAGTGAAAGCATTTGATGTTGGTGTCTCATTGTATGGCTGACCTCACTTAGCATGATAATTTCTAGGTCCATCCATGTTGCTAAAAATGCTGGTATTTCATTCCTTTTAATGGCTGAGTAATATTCCATTGTGTATATGTACAATATCTTCTTGATCCACTCCTCTGTCGATGGACATTTAGGTTGTTTCCATGTCTTAGCTATTGCAAATAGTGCTGCAATGAACATCAGAGTACATGTGTCTTTGTGAGTTGTGGTTTTCTCTGGATTGATGCCCAGGAGTGGGATTGCTGGATCAAATGGTAGTTCTATGTTTAGTTTTTTGAGGCATCTCCATCCTCTTTTCCACAGTGGTTGCACCAATTTACAATCCCACCAACAGTGTCATAGGGTTCCTTTTTCTCCACACCCTCTCCAGCACTTACTGTTTGTAGATTTTTTGATGATGGCCATTCTGGCTGGTGTAAGGTGGTACCTCATAGTGGTTTTGATTTGCATTTCTCTAATAATGAGTGATGTTGAACATCTTTTCATGTGTTTTTTGGCCATCAGTTCTCTTCTTTGGAGAACTGTCTGTTTAGATCTTCTGCCCAGTTTTTGATGGGTTATTTGTTTTTATGGTATGGATCTGCAGAAGGTGTTTATAAATTTTGGAGATTAATCCCTTGTCAGTTGATTCATGGCAGCTCTGATTTGCCCCTAGCCTGGGAACCTCCTTATGCTGCAGGTGTGGCCCTTAAAAGACAAAAGGAAGGAAGGAAAGAAGGGAGGGAAGGAGGGAGAGAGGGGGGATAGAAGAAAAAGAAAGAAAGAAACTCTGTAAACTAGTCCAAGTTACCTCTCTGTATTCTGAAAAGCTCTAAGAATAAACAGACCAAATTCATCTACAAGTGAGGACAAAAGGGTGGCTGTTTACAGAAAATGTGGAAATCTCAGGAGCCCTTCGCCACTCACTGCACTGACTCTCCCCTTTCATATTAGCAGAGGTCTACTGGTCCATCAGTAGTAAAAGGGATTGGGAGACTCCTGGCACAGTCGAGGACATGGGTATCATTTGAAAACAGAAGTAATTGAAACTAAAAGCTTAATGCAGATATTGAACAATTCCTCCCCTACTTACTCCTAGAATGCTGGCATCCAAACTCCTGTTTTGCAGATGGAAACTAAAAGACACTTCCCTGGGGAGCCTGACTAATTTTCTTCTGAGAAAATACTTTAAGAGCTATTTTCATGGTTTCCAAACAAATAACACACTCTGATGACTGTACAGCAATGGTTCTCAGTGGGAGGCAGTGTTCTCCCCCAGGGGACACTGGGTGATGTCTGGAGACATTTGTGTTGTCACAACTTGGGGGGAGGGTGTTCCGCTGGCATCTGCTGGGTAGATAACCTATGATGCTGCTAAGTATCTTACAATCCACGGTCCCTATCTCCCACCCCATATTACGGAATTATCGGGTACAAAATGTCATAGTCCCGAGGCTGAAAAACCTTGCCCTACAGTCATCAAGTCCGACTCAGTTTCTTATTAGCTTTTTTTTTAAAACAGATTTATGATGTATGATATATATATACCACAAATCCATTCATTATACATGTAGAAATCAATGGTTCCAGTATATTACAGAGTTACAGAGTTGTATAATCATTACCACAATCTAATTTTATTTGTGGGTCTTTTTTTTTTTTTTTTTTTGGTCTTTTTAGGGCCGCACCCATGGCATATGGAGGTTCCCAGGCTACGGGTCAAATCAGAGCTCTAGCCGCCAGCCTATGCTACAGCCACAGCAAAGCAGGATCTGAGCTGTGTCTGTGACCTACACCACAGCTCATGGCAACGCCAGATCCTTAACCCACTGAGTGAGGCCAGGGATCGAACCCAGGTCCTCATGGATACTAGTCTGCTTTGTTAATCACTGAGCCACAACGGGCACTCCCACAATCCAATTTTAGAACATTTATGTTACCCTAAAAAGAAACCTTGTGTCCCTTTACATCTGTCAGCTTTTTACTGCCCAATTTTTAATTATAAACAGATTGCTAAGATCTACCAGACATCAGAGGAAAGCTTTTAACATGGAAAATAGAAATCTAAACAGGCAAATGAAATGGAGCAAAAACAAAACTTTAGCAGAGAGAAGAAATTTTTCCAAAAGTCTTCAAAGAGATGAGAACACATTGCATCCATAAGAAGAAAAAAGAAGAGGAAAAGTATTGACTAGCATATATAGATATATATGGATAACAACAGAATATACACAAATATAATTCAGAAAACTAAGGGTCAGAAAGTAAAACATTACCGCCAACATGGAAACTCAGTAGAAATGTTAAATAGGATTATTTTGAAAATGTTTCAGAAAGAAGGCAAAAAGAAGAAAAAGGGAAAAAATTGTAAGAGCAATTTAGAAGGTCCAATATTCAGATAACTGGCATCCCAGGAAGAGACAATAGAGAAAATGAAAAAAGAATATCCATGAACTAAATAATCAAGACAGTTTCTCTGAATTGTAGAAATGAGTTACTGTTTTTTTTTTTTTTTTTTTTTTAGGCCTCACCCACAGTGTGTGGGAGTTCCCAGGTCAAGGACTGAACCTGCACCACAGCAGTGACCTGCACTGCTGCAGTAGCAATGCTGGTTCTTAACACACTGAGCCACCAGGAAACTCTGACATGAGTTACTTTTTTTTTTTAATTAGATATGGGCATTTTTATTTTTTTAAAGTTTTAGTGAAGTGTAGTTAATTTACAAGGTTGTGATCATTTCTGCTTTACAACAAATACCCAGACATATATATATATATATATTTTCTCTCAAAAATCTTTTCCCACATAGATTATCACAGACTACTGGGTAGAGTTCTCTGTGCTCTACAGCAGATTCCCACTGGCCAATCATTCCTTTTTTTTTTTTTTTTTCTTTTTTGACCGCCCAGCAGCATATGGAATTCCTGTGCCAGGGATCATATCCAAGCCACAGTTTTGACCTATGCCACAACTTAACTTTAACCCACTCTGCTGGGCCAAGGATCCAGCATGTGTTCCAGCACTCCCAAGACGCTGCTGATCCCATTGTGCCACAGTGGAAACTCAAATTTTTTTTCTTGACTTTTGAGGGCCAAACCTGCATCATATGGAAGTTCCCAGACTAGGGGTCGAATCAGAGCTGCAGCAGTCGATCCACGCCACAGCCGTACCAAAGCCAGATACGAGACGCATCTGCGACCTACACCACAGCTCACAGCAATGCCAGATCCTTAACCCACTGAGTGAGGCTGGGGATTGAACACACATCCTCAGGGACACTAGTTGGGTTTGTTACCACTGAGCCACAACAGAACTGCTTAATCATTCCATATACTTCAGTATGCATATGCCAATCCCAAATCCCCAGTCCATCTCTCCCCTCCCTCCACCTGTCCCCTCTGGTAACCATAAGTTTTTCAAAGTTTGTGAGTCTGTTTCTGTTCTGCAAAAAATTCATTTGCATACTTTTTTTTTAGATTCCACATATAGGCAGTATCATATGATGTTTGCCTTTCACTGTCTGACTTACCTCAGTTAGTATGATAGTTTCTAGGTCCATCCATGTTCCTGCTAATGGCATTATTTCATTCTTTTTTATGGCTGAGTAATATTCCATTGTACATACACACCACTTCTTATTTATCCATTCCTCTGTTGATGGATATTTAGGATGGTTCCATGTCTTGGCTATTGTAAATAGTGTTGCAATGAATGCAACACTGGGGTGTATGTATCTTTTATAATAATGGTTTTCTCTGGATAGATGCCCAGGAGTGGGATTGCTGGATCATAAAGTAGTCTATATTTAGTTTTTTAAGGAAGCTCCATACTGTTTTCCATAGTGGTTGCACCAATGTGCTTTCCTACCCCAGCCATGTAAGAGGGTTCCCTTTTCTCCACACCCTCTCCAGCATTTATTTGTGGACTTTTTGATGAAGGCCATTCTGGCTGGTATAAGTTTGTACCTCATAGTAGTTTTGATTTAAATTTCCCTAATAACTACTGATGTTGAGAATCTTTTCATGTATTTTTGGCCATCCATATATTTTTTTGTCTTTTTAGGGCCGCACCTGACTCATATGGAGGTTCCCAGGCTAAGGATCTAATCTGAGCTGCTGCCGCCTGCCTATGCCACAGCCTCAGCAACACCAGATCCGAGCTGAGTCTCGACCTACACCACAGCTCACAGCAACGCTGAATCCTAAACCCACTGAGTGAGGCCAGGGATCAATCCTGCAACCTCATGGTTCCTAGTTGGATCCGTTTCCACTGTGCCACGACGGGAACTCCATGCTATCCATATTTTTTCTTTGGAGAAATGTCTATTTAGATCTTCTGCCTATTTTTTATTTTTATATTGAGCTGTGGGTGGTGTTTGTGTATTTTGGAGATTAACCCTTTGTCAGTTGCTTCGTTTGCAAATATTTTCTCTCATTCTGTGGGTTGTCTTGTTTTGTTTATGGTTTCCTTTGCTGTGCAAAGGCTTCTGGGTTTAATTAGGTCACATTGGTTTATTTTTGTTTTTATCGTCATTATTCTAGGAGGTGGATCTGAGAAGATATTTCTTCAGTTATGTCAGAGAGTGTTTGGCCTATGTTTTCCACTAAGAGTTTTATAGCAAAGTAATCTTAAATTGAGGTATTTAATCCATTTGAGTTTATTTGTCTATATGGTGTTTGAGAATATTCTAATTAATTTCATTATTTTGCATGTCCAGTTTTTCCAACACTGCTTATTAAAGAGACTTGTCTTTTCTCCATTGTATATTTTTGCCTCCTTTGTCATAGATTAATTGACCGTAAGTACTTGGTTTTATTTCTGGGATTTCTATTCTGTTCCATTGATCTATATTTCTGTTTTTGTGCCAGTACCATACTGTTCTGATGTAGCTTTGTAGTATAGTCTGAAGTTAGGGAGCATGATTCCTCCAGCTCCACTTTTCTTTTCTTTTCTTTTTTTTTTTTTTTGTCTTTTGTCTTTTTTGTTGTTGTTGCTGTTGCTATTTCTTGGGCCGCTCCCGCGGCATATGGAGGTTCCCAGGCTAGGGGTCCAATCGGAGCTGTAGCCACCGGCCTACGCCAGAGCCACAGCAACGCAAGATCCGAGCCGTGTCTGCAACCTACACCACAGCTCACGGCAACACCGGATCGTTAACCCACTGAGCAAGGGCAGGGACAGAACCCGAAACCTCATGGTTCCTAGTCGGATTCGTTAACCACTGCGCCACGACGGGAACTCCATAGCTCCACTTTTCTTTCTCAGGGTTGCTTTGGCTATTCGGGGTCTTTTGTGTTTCCACACAAATTAAAAAAAAAATTTCGATTCACTTCTGTGAAAAATGCCATTGGTGATTTGATGGAGGTTGCATTGAATCTGTAGATTGCCTTGGGCAGTGCACTCATTTTGACAATATTCATTCTCCCAATCCAAGAACATGGTTTATCTGTTTCTATCATCTTTGATTTCCTTCATCAACATCTTATAATTTTCAGAGTATAGATTTTTGTGTCTCTTTAGGTAGGTTTATTTCTAGGTATTTTCTTTCTTTCTTTCTTTCTTTTTTTTTTTTTTTTGCTTTTTTTAGGACTGTACCTGTGGCATATGGAGGTTCCCAGGCTAGAAGTACGATTGGAGCTACAGCTGCCGGCCTATGCCACAGCCACAGCAACACCAGAGCCAAGCCGCGTCTCTGACTTACACCACAGCTCATGGCAATGCTCGATCCTTAACTCACTGATCGAGGCCAGGGATTGAACCTGAAACCTCATGGTTCCTAGTTGGCTGCATTTCCACTGAGCCACGAGGGGAACTCCAGTATTTTATTCTTTTTGATGCAGTGATAAATGGGATTGTTTCTCTAATTTCTTTCTGATCTTTCATTGTTAGTAGATAGAAGTGCAGTTGATTTCTGTTACTAATTTTGTATCCTGCAACTTTACCAAATTCACTGATGAGCTCTCACAGTTTTCTGGTAGCATCTTTTGGGTTTTCTAGGTACAGAATAATGTCACCTACAAACAGTGATCATTTTACTTCTTCCTTTCCAATTTGGGTTTCTTTTATTTCTTTTTTTTCTCTGATTGCCAGGGCTAGGACTTCCAAAACTGTGTTGAATAGAAGTGGCAAAAGTGGACATCCTTGTTTTATTCCTGATCTGAAGGGGAATTCTTTCTGCTTTTCACTGTTGAGAATGACGTTACTTGTGCATTTGTCATATATGACCTTTCTTATGTTGATGCAGGTTTCTTCTATGCCCACTTTCTGGAGGGGTTTTTTCAGAAATGGGTGTTGAATTTTGTCAAAGCCTTTTCTGCATCTTTTGAGAGGATCATGTGGTTTTTATTCTTCAGTTTATTGATTTGCAGATATTGAAAAATCTTTGCATCCCTGGGATAAATCCCACTTGATTACAGTGTATGATCTTTTAAATGTATTGCTGGATTCATTGCACTTGTATTTTGTTGAAGATTTTTGCATCTATATTCATCAGTGATATTGACTTGTAATTTTCTTTTTTTTTAATGGTATCTTTATCTGGCTTGGGTATCAGGGTGATGGTGGCCCATAGAATGAGTTTTGGCGTGTTCCTTCCTCTGCAATTTTTTGGAATATTTTCAAAAAGATCGATGTTAACTCTTTTCTAAATTTTTGTTAGAACTTACCTGTGAAGCCATCATGTCCTGGACTTTTGGTTTTTGGAAGTTTTTAAATCACAGTTTCAATGTCAGTACTTGTGATTGGTCCATTCATCTTTTCTATATCTTCCTGGTTTAGTCTTGGAAGATTGTGCCTCTCTAAGAATTAGTCCATTTCTTTTCTTTCTTTTTAAGGGCTGCACCCACAGCACATGGAGGTTCCCAGGCTAGGGGCTGAATCACAGCCACAGCAACACCAGATCCGAGCCACGTCTATGACCTATACCACAGCTCACGGCAACACCTTAAGTGAGGGCAAGGATCGAACCCAGGTCCTCATGGATACTAGTCTGGTTTGTTAACCACTGAGGCACGACAGGAACTCGAAGAATTAGTCCATTTCTTTGAGGCTGTCCAATTTATTGGCATATAGTTGCTTGTAGTCCTCTCTTATGATTCTTTGTTTTTCTGTGATGTCCATTGTAACTTCTCCTTTTTCATTTCTAATTTTATTGATTTAAGTTCTCTTTTTTCTTGATGAGACTGGCTAAGGGCTTATCAATTTGTCTATCTTTTCAAAGAACAGCTTCTAGTTTCATTGATCTTTTCTATTGTTTTCTTTGTTTCTATTTCATTTATTTCTGCTCTCATCTCTATGATTTATTGCCTTCTGCTAACTCTGGGTTTTGTCTGCTCTTCTTTCTCTAGTTGCTTTAGATGTAAAGTTAGATTGTTTGAGCTCTTTCTTGTTTCTTTCTTTTTTTTAATTATTTTTTTCCCACTGTACAGCAAGGGGATCAAGTTATCCTTACATGTATACATTTTCTTTCTTTCTTTTTTTATTCTTTTTTTTCTTTTTCTTCTTTTTTCTTCTTTTTTTTCTTTTTCTTTTTTCTTTTTTTCTTTTTCTTTTTCTTTTTTTTTCTTCTTTCCCCCACCCTTTGTTCTTTCTTGTTTCTTGAGGTAGGCTTGTATTGCTAAAATTTCTCTTAGAATTGCTTTTGCTGCATCCCATAGCTTTTGGATTGTTGTGTCTTTGCTGTTATTTGCTTCTAGGTATTTTTCATTTCCTCCGGGAAACCTTACAAGGGTTCGGAACTCTCACTCCTGTGGGAGAGCCTCTGTGATGTGGTTATTTTTCCAGTCTGCAGGTCGCCCACCCAGCGAGGATGGAATTGCTTATATCATGAATGTGCCCCTTCTACCATCTTGACGTGGCTTCTTCTTTGTCTCTGGGTATGGGATATCTTTTTTGGGTAGTTTCCAGTCTGTTTTATTTATGGCCATTCAGTGGTTGGTTTTAATTGTGGCGTTTTCATGAGAGAAGGTGACCTTAAGTCCTATTCCACCCCCTTGCCCCAATTTGACATAAATTACTTCTGAAGGTCTAGCACGATGAATGAAAATAAACTTACACCAAAACACATCCTCCTGTAATTTCAGAACCCTGGGCAGAATATTTCCAGGTGTGGTGAGCACATGCAGGAGGGACTGATTCAGAGGAATGTGACTCCAGAACCCAGTGTGTCATCACAAAGCTCTCCGAGCTATTTTACCCCCTTTTTACCTGTGGGACTTGATGACCTGGTAAGGTACCTAAGATTCTTCCTTGCAGTTGGCTTATCTTCATTGCACCCCCACCTCCACCCCACAGGTTCCTGCTCTCCATGCTGTGTCCGGCTGGCTCCACCAGCTGGGGACACTCATTCCATCCCACAGAGTGTTTAGCCTGGCCCTGGTCCTGAGAGCTGGAAGAGCCTTTGGCATGCCTACAACTGAACATCCAGAGCAGTCCACTTCCTCTGAACATACTCCTGCTGGACATCCAGCCCCTGACTCACACCTGCCCTTCCTCCAGCAGTGATAAGACCTGCAATTTCCAGGATTCACTCTGACACCCCAGATGGACTTTTGGAAACCCTCAGAGAAGGTAAAGCCACAGCACATCCCTGAGACCCTGTTCAGCTTCCCTGCTCCCAGGAGTCTTCATCCAGGAAGGCAAGTGATTCTCCCTTTGCCTGACACAGCTATGTTTGTGCTTGCTACTCAGTTTTTTAAAAACATGGCACTGTCTTGTTTATAGATACACACATAGTCAATTAAACTACAGAGAAAATCCAGGGAGTGTTTACCTCTTGGACAATTGGGATATTACCATGGATGGCCCATCAGATTCTAAGATGCTTTATAGTTCTTAACGTGGGTGGTGGTTACATGAGTATTGGTTTTATTATTTATCATTCTTTCAACGTCTTTGTTTGTATACAGTTTGGTTTGTTTTTGGTCACAGCATGCAGTGGCTTGATGTGGGATCTCAGTTCCCAAACCAGGGCTTGAACCTGGGCCACAGCAGTGAAAGCAGTGGTTCCTAACCACTAGACCAACAGGGAACTCCCTATAAATACTTTGTTTTATATACCTCTGTAGGTATAAATTATTTCACAGTAAAATGTGTGTGTGTGTGTATTTCTTGAATCTGGGTACTTCATGAACCCCTCTGCCATCACCATTCTGGTGCCAGCCACCATTATTTCTTCTTTGAATTATTGTAAAACCTCCTAACTGATGTGCCAAACTCCACCCTCAGTCCTCCTGCCGTCTATTTTATATACAGCAACAATGTGATCCTTTTTTTTTTTTTTTTTTTTTCTGGCCACATGCTGGCCATGTGATCATTCCAGGTCCAGGGATTGAACCTATGCCTCAGCGGTGACACAAGCCACTGCAGGGACCACACAGGATCCTTAACCTGCTGCACCACTAGAGAACTCCCCAAAGTGATCTTTTAAATTCATAAGCTGAACCTCATCAGGTCTCTGTTCAAAACCCTCCCTTGGCGTCCCACTGCAATTGGAGTAAAAGCCAACAGCCTCACCTGGGCTGTCAGAATCGACAAGGCCAGCCCTCACACCCCCTCTCTGATGTCAGATCTTGCCACTCTTCCAAGACACACCAGCTTCCTTGTCATTTCTCAAACACGCCAAGCACCCTTCCACCTGAAGCCCTTTGTATGAACTAGTTCCTTTCCTGAAATGATTTTTTTGTTGTTGTTTTTGGCCATGCCCAAGGCCTGAGGAAGTTCCTTGGCCAGGAATCAAACCCAACCCACAGCAGTGACAATGCTGGGTCCTTAATCACTCGGCCGCCAGGGAACTCCATGAAATGATCCTCAAAATGTCCACTCATGTCTCAGTTCAAATGTCACTTCATCAGCGATTTCTCCTCTGGTCATCCTATCAAAAACAGAAGAATTCATGTTGTGGTGCAGCAGAAATGAATCCACTAGCACGAGTTTGTGGGTTCGATTCCTGGCCTCACTCACTGGGTTAAGGACCTGGCATTGCTGTGAGCTGTGGTGTAGTTCACAAACGCGGCTCCGATCCCATGTTGCTGTGGCTGTGGTGTAGACCAGCAGCTACAGCTCTGATTCAACCCTTAGCCTGGGAACTTCCATATTCCTCGGGTGTGGTCCTAAAAAGCAGGGAAAAAAAAAAAAGAAGAAGAAGAAGAAGCACTTCTCTTGTCACTGTTAAGAGAACAGACTCTAGTATGTACACTGTGTATTTGAAGAGTGAAGCCACTGGATGGCTTGGAGACTTAATGCATGAAAGGCTCAAGGACTGCACCCAGGTTTCCAGTTCAAAACAACTGAGTGAGACGGTGGTGGTCCCAGTAATGAGATTTAATGAGGCTGGAGGTGAAGCAGATTGGGGGAGGGAGAGCATGCGTGTATTCTGGACATGTTTATTTTATAGTGTCCACAAGCCAGGCAGGAAAAGATGCTGAGCAGGCTTTGGGGCTGGAATGCAGAAAGAAGATAGGTCTGACCTGCAGAGGAATTTGGGAATTGCATGGAGTCCGGTGACCAAAGCCAGGGGAATGGATGAGATTGTCTAGTGGGAGGAGGTAGAGGCGAAAAAAAGGAAAGGTCCAGGGAGAGGCCTGACAGAGGCTGAAAGGAGACAGCAGAGGGAAACCGGGAGGATGGGATTTCAGAAGTTGGAGGAAAAATGAAGCGTTACAGTGGGAGACAGTGGTCATGCACGTTGGTGGCTGCTGAGGACAAATGTGCATAAGAGAGACACAGAGCCACTGGATTTAGAGATGAGGTCCCTGGATCTCCGGGGCAGGAGCATGTAGACTCAAGTTAATGGGAAGCAAGGGAAAGATCGTGCTGTCAGGCAACTGATGTCTTTCGCAACCCATCTACCCTCGAGGCTGAGCATGGCAGGCTTTCCCAGGTAATCTGAAATACAGAGCTGCCTGGGGCTGCGCCAATCCAACATTCATTTGTTAAGTCATCTTATATCACCGCTATCAGTGGACGCAGCGGCTCGCTCCCTCCTCTTTGCCGGGTTTTCCTCGCTTAGCGGCCAGGACACCTCTCTGCCTTGGTTCTCCACCGTCAAGCCTCACTCCTCCGTGTCTACCCTGATCCTCCTCCCCTCTCTTCTCTACTCACCACCTTGGCGACGGCATCACCAAGGTGAGAATTTTAAAATACCACCTCTATGCAGACACATCACAAACGGATGTATACTGTATTTTTATGTGGAGAGGCTAAAGTGGCAGAAGTGGGAGTTGGGGGGTGGGGGGTGGGGTTGCAATGGATGAGCTTTTTTTTTTCTTTGTCTGTTTTTTTTAGGGTTGCACCCACGGCATATGGAAGTTCCCAGGCCTGGGGTCGAGTTCCCAGGCCGGCCTACACCACAGCCACAGCAACACCAGATCTGAGCCGTGTCTGAGATCTACACCACAGCTCATGGCAACGTCAGATCCTTAACCCACTGAGCAAGGCCAGGGATGGAACCCGCATCCTCATAAATACTAGTTGGGTTTGTTACCTCTGAGCCATAACAGGAACTCCCTGGATGTACTTAAGGAAGTGGGCCGATGTGGTAAATCCCGAAGGCCCTTAAAAGGTCCTTTTCTTTTTTTTTTTTTTTAAATTTTTATTGGCATGTAGTTGATGTACAATGATTTACAATGTTGTATTGGTTTCTGGTAAGTGATTCAGTTTTATGCATATTCTTTTCCATTATGGTTTATTACAAGATACTGAATATAGTTCCCTGTGCTATACAGTAGGGCCTTGTTATTTATCTATTTTATACATGTAGCAGTTTTATCTGCTAATTCCAAATTCCTAATTTATCCCTTCCCCCCATTTCCCTTTGATAACCATAAATTTGTGCTCTATGGCTGTGAGTCTCTTTCTGCTTTGTAAATAAGTTCATTTGTATCATGTTTTAGATTCCACATACAAGTAATATCATAAGATATTTATCTTTCTTTTTTTGGCTGACTTCACTTAGTATGATAATCACTAGGTCCATCCGTGTTGCTTCAAATGGCATTATTTCATTCCTTTTTGTCTTTTTTTCTTTTTCTGGGTGGGGAGGGGGGGGCGCACGCACAGCATATGGAGGTTCCCAGGCTAGGGGTCTAATTGGAACTGCAGCTGCCAGCCTAGCCACAGACATAGCAACACCAGATCCAAGCTGCATCTGTGACCTACACCACAGCTGATGGCAACACCAGATCCTTTAACCCACTGAGTGAAGCCAAGGATCAAACCCACATCCTCATGGATACTAGTCAGATTCATAAACTGCTGAGCCACAGTGGGAACTCCCTCATTCTTTTTTATGGCTGAGTAGTATTCCATTGTATATATCAATGATAGTATTTGCTATGACATTTAGTGTCCACTGGATATATTTCAAGTTTACTAACAATTTTATTTTAAATGATCTATAGTTATATTTGGGATATTATATCTTCTGCTCCAGATCAAACTTTTAATTAAAATTAAAATTTTTAATTTTTTAAATTTTTTGGCCCTTCCCACGTCACGTAGAATTTCCTGGGTCAGGGATCGAACGTGAGCCACAGCAGTGACAATGCCCAATCTTTAATCCACTAGTCCACCAAGGAACTCTGAAAAATTTTAGCTGCCAACTTTAAAATATTCTAGAAGGTAATTTTTTTTTAACACCTCACCCACAGCATATGGAAGTTCCTGGCCACAGATTGAATCCAAGCCACAGCTGCGACCTATGCTGCAGCTGTGGCAATGCCAGATCCTTTAACCCATTGTGTGGTGCCAGAGATCAAATGGGCACTTCCATAGCAACCTGAGCCACTGCAATCAGATTCTTAACCCACTGTGGCACAGCAGGAACTCCCTAGGAGGTAATTCCTTTAGAAGGACATAACCAAAAAGTTTGAAGACCATTGTGTTTCACTGTATAAAAAGTTTATGTGAAATTTCACTGTTAAGTCATACTTTTTAGGGTGATATCAATAATGTAAAGGTAAACTTATTTTTAGATATTGCAATATTTAATAGGGAAATCTGAGAAACTGACATTGAAGTGTTCCCGTCTTGGCCCAGCGATTAAACTGACTGATATCCACGAGGACGAGGGTTCCATCCCGGGCCTCACTCAGTGGGTTAAGGATCTGGTGTGGCTGTGGCTGTGGTGTAGGCCATCGGCTAAGCTCCAATTTGACCTTTAGCCTGGGAACCTCCATATGCTGTGGGTGTGGCCCCACAAAGACAAAAAAAAAAAAAAAGAGAGAGAATTGACACTGAAGGTGGTACTTGACTGGTGGAAAGGAGTGACTGAAGAGGTGGGGGGAGTGACGCTCAATGAAGATAAAGAGGCAGGTGGGAGCAAAGCTGAAGGCTGTGGAGGGTTTCAACTTCAAAGCAGCAAGAAACCATTACAACAGGGTAAAGAGGTGAGCAGAACTGGTTTTTAAGGCAGCTGCTCCAACTTCCAGGAGGAGAAGGAGATGAGATAAGGGGAATACAAGGTTGATATGCATAGTCTAGACATCGAATTTCACCTCTTTTTTTGACAACTTGCTCAAAAACTATGGCCGAATCTGTTCATCTCTATCACCAAAAGTGGCTCGGACCACAGAGTTCCTGTTGTGGCTCAGCGGGTTAAGAACCCCACTTAATGTCCGTGAGGATGTGGGTTCCATCCCAGGCCTTGCGCAATGGGTTAAGGATCTGGAAGCTGCAGCAGAGGTCACAGATGCAGCTCAGGCCCAGTGTTACTGTGGCTGTGGCTCAGGCCTGGGGTTGCTGTGGCTATGGCATAGGCCTGCAGCTCCAGCTCAACCCATGGTCTGGGAACTTCCATAAGTGACAGGTGCAGCTCTAAAAAAAAAAAAAAAAAAAAAAAAAAAGTGACTTAAATTCTAGATCTTTCTTAAAAGGAATGTTCCTATCGAATATGAAGTAATTTTAGCTTTTTAAATTTAAAATTTTTAATCTCTTGGGGAGACTAGTGAAGACATATAATATTACCAAGAAAAAATTTCAATTACTAAGCAATTTGTTTCTCTCACGAGAATTGATAGATGCATCTTACACTTAACAGGTGCGTGATTATTCCTGCATAACAAGCCATCCTAAAACTTCGTGGCTTGAGACAATAATAACCATTCCTTTTTTTTTTTTTTTTAGAGCCACACCCATGGCACATGGAAGTTCCCAGGCTAGAAGTCGAATCGGAGCTACAGCTGCTGGCCTACTCTATAGCTACAGCAACAACCGATCCAAGCCGCATCTGTGACTGTTTCTTTTGCCTACAGATCTGCAGCTGGGCAGAGATCAGTGGGAAGGTTCATGCCTGCTCCTTCTTGAATAAGCTGGGACAGCTTGACTGGAGGCTGGAGGATCTGGTTCCAAACTGGCTCGTTCTGCATGGCTGAGGGCTGAGAGCCAGGGGCCTGAGGTCCTATGTGCACGATGAGCACAGCAGAAATCTCCTTCAAACTCTTGTACTCAGAGATGCTCAAACTCTAGCATGGCTTCTAGCAGCATAAGGCTGTGTCCTCGAATGACTCCAGACCCCATTAAACAACCTGCCTGAGAAAGGTCAGTGCTGCCGGAATTTAAAGGTTGTTCTTGCCAATGCCTGATGAGAGGCCCCAGACCTCTCTTTCTTACAGCATTTACTAATAAGGGCTTTCAATTATGATTCTTTCTTCTCTCCTTTTGAGATGTACAGTTGTCCCTTGGTATCTGTGGGAACTGGTTCCAGGAGTCCTAAAAATACCAAAATATGCTGAGACTCAAGCCTCTTATATAAAATGTGATAGTATTTCCATATAAGTCATGTATATTCTCACATAGAACTTATTTACTTATTTGTTTGTTTGCATGTTTACAGCTGCGCTGGCAGCGTATGGAAGTTCCCAGGCCAGGGATCAAACCCATGCTGCCAAGGGATAATGCCGGGTCATTTACCCCTGTGCCACAGTGGGAACTCTTTTCTGTGTAAGCTTTAAATCATCACTAGATTACTTATAAAACCTAATACAATGTACCTATGATGTAAATAGTTGTAAATATAATGTAAATACTATTTAATAGTTGCCAGGATGAGTGGCAAATGCAAGTTTTGCTATTTAGAACTTTCTGGAATTTTTTTTAAGATGGGCATGCCTAAGGCACACAGAAGTTCCCTGCCCAGGGACTGAACCTATATTACAGCAGCCACCCGAGCTGCTGCAGTTACAATGCCAGATCCTTAACTTACTGTACCCCAGGGGAACTCCTGAACGTTCTGGAAATTAAAAAATATATATATGTATATATATATATATATATTTTAGGGCCGCGCCCGCGGCATATGGAAGTTCTCAGCTAGGGGTCAAATCAGAGCTACAACTGCTGCCCTAATCCACAGCCACAGCAATGGCCAGATCTGAGCCAAGTCTTCAACCTATACCACACCTCACGGCAACGCCAGATCCCCAACCCACTGAGTGAGGCCAGGGATCAAACCTGCAACCCCATGATTCCTACTCGTATTCGTTTCCACTGCGCCACAACAGGAACTCATAAAAAATATATTTTTGATCCACAAATGATTGAACCTGTGGATGCACAACCTTTGCAGACTGAGGGCCCACTGCATCTTTTACATATCACGGGTGTTTTTCTTAATGACCTGTACATATTCCTTTGAAATGTAGTCATCAGGAAGGATACGGCCTCATCTCCCAGTCTCTGTGGGAGGATTGTCTTCTTCTTCTTCTTCTTTTTTTTTTTGTCTTTTTGCCTTTTCTAGGGCCGCTTCCCTCGGCATATGGAGGTTCCCAGGCTAGGGGTCTAATTGGAGCTGTAGCTGCTGGCCTACACCAGAGCCACAGCAACTCCGGATCCAAGCCGCGTCTGCGACCTACACCACAGCTCATGGCAATGCCAGATCCTTAACCCACTGAGCAAGGCCAGGGATCCTTAACCCACTGTGCCACAACGGGAACTCCAGGGAGGGCTGTCTTCTAACTTCAACAAACTGACAACTAGCAGAACCTGGTGGCCTAATCACATTCATACTCACCAATCCTTCCTATTTTTTTTGCTTTAGCTCTGCTCTCGCACCATCTCTTCTCCTTCATCTCTCCTTTAAAACCTCAATCATCTCTGCACAAATCAAAACAGAACCCAGTTCTTCCCCCTAATGTCAGTAGTGATGGAATAAAATATTTTCATCCCTTTCACTGAGGCTTCTCCAAGGGACTTGGGCTTCCTCACAGTATGGTGGCTGGGTTTAGAGATTCAGTGGAGAGAGAGAGAGAAGTGACCCCATACAAAACTTCAATGCCTTAAGACTCCTAGTGCATGAAAATGTTTTATACTGTACCCCCTGTAAATCCATAAGGACTGGAAATACAGGGATTCATAAAGATTTGAACAGAGATAGCAAAATGAAAATAAAAGAATGAATTTAAAGCAATGGGGTGACTAAGAATAGTACAAATACGGTCACCTGTAGGTGAAGATAAATTCACCCTATGGGGAAAAAAGAATTAATACTTAAAAAAAAAAAATCCAATAATTACTTGAAAGTCTCACATGAAATTTAAAAACAGTAAAAAACTAAAAGAGACCCCTAAATTTGAATTTAGGCAGACTCTTACTATAATATTTATTTTTTAGATAAGGACGCGCAGGTGATGGGTATTCTGGGGACATCTTGGATACTACACCTTCTCAAGTCAATGTTTCTTGGATGGTTTCTCTTCAATACAGCCCTGAAAAAATGGTCTCTCTATGAGGAGGTACCTGAAATATACAAAAGTCCCTTTTATTTAACACGGAGGGAGACGACACGAGATGATTTTTAAAATATGATTTTTGATCCCCCGGGCCCCGGCCTGGACTACATTTCCCAGCAGGCCTCACTCGGAACTACGGGTGCCGACGTGAGGTCTAGCGCCGTTGGCGGCGGCGCAGTCTTGAAGCGGGCGGCGGACGGGCGGGCGCTTTGCGGTTTGAATGGCTGCGGGCCCGGGCCCTCGGCTCACCTGAGGACCGGCCGCCCAGGTGTGCACTATGCCGTCGGGAGGCGACCAGTCGCCGCCGCCCCCTCCTCCCACTCCGGCGGCGGCGGCCTCGGACGAGGAGGAGGAAGACGATGGCGAGGCGGAGGACGCCGCGCAGCCTTCTCGGTCGCCGGCCCCTCAGACCCAGCAACGGTTTGAAGAGCTGTGCAGCCGACTGAACATGGACGAGGCGGCGCGGGCGGAGGCCTGGGACAGCTACCGGAGCATGAGCGAGAGCTACACGCTGGAGGTGAGCCCGGGGGAGGAGACCAGCGGCTTTCCGGGCCTAGTGGTCGCGCCTCGCCTCCGGGGACGGGGCCCCATCTCACCCCGGCTAGGGCGCCCTGCGGGGGGATCCCCCGGGCCGACTCCGGCTCTTCGAGTCCCCAGCCTGGAGCCGGGAGGGAAGCCTCTCTGCGCAGCTTCGTTCTGGAAACCTGGCTCTTGAAAAACTCTTGACGGTCCGGAAAGTGAACCCTGACTCGCTGCTCTTCCCTCTCCGGTTCCGAAGGGAGAACAGCCCTTGCCCTAAAGTAGCACTGCGAGGCTGAGGTTGGGCTGGAGTTCAATTACAAAAACACAACCACCTTGTTGGCAGAATGAACAGGTGCAGTTGTCAAGATCAAGACCGTGCTCGGGGGGGTGGGGGTGGGGTGCAGGGACTTGCCTACGTTCGCACCGAGATTAACCCGATTTTAGCGCCTGCGTTTCCAGGCTTCTTCAGTTCTTTTCCTCTTGTACCAAATTGCCTTCGTTCAGGCAGTGTATCCGTTTGAGTACATTGTTAACGTTTCGAGCTGTGTTTATGTATGTGTAAACAAAGACGAATCTTCCGCAGAGCAAAAGAAACGAGCTTTCTGCCTGCCTAGATATAGACTCACGTCTCTAGGAAGTCAGAAATGGGGCGACCTTGGGGACCTGTTGGTCCCCCCAGACATTGCACAGGACTCTTATAGTCGCTGTGATCAAGGTGTGTTTTGTCTCTTTCTTTGGACGGGGCTTGCAGAGGAGAAAAATGGCCATTCTAGCCAGTGAGGCTCTACTCTGTAGGCACCTCCCCTTTATGGGCCAATGGGAAGTGACACGGAAGTCTACATTGTTTATCTGCTGTTTGCCTGTGTGAGTGGTATTTAAACAGGAGGCCATATGATTTTCTTAAGTTATTTTATAGTTTATGGCAAGTAGGCGAATAGGCTCAGAATGGGAAGGTCTGAGGTGTTATTTAACTAAAATCAGTTTTCTTTTATGTTACAGGGAAATGATCTTCATTGGTTAGCATGTGCCTTATACGTGGCTTGCAGAAAATCTGTGCCAACTGTAAGCAAAGGAACAGTTGAGGGAAACTATGTATCTTTAACCAGAATCCTGAGATGTTCAGAGCAGAGGTAACTCAGCTATGTTAGAGTTTGTAGTGTGACTAATATAAAAGCTTATAAATCACAGTGACCATGAGAATTCTCTTTATTTATTATTTTCTGAGCATTTGTACCTATGGAGTGCTAAATTTAGAAGCTAGGTCATGGTTTTCCTTTACCACATCTAAGTTAGTATCCATTATATGTTATTTATTTGTCGAAAAGTATTTAAATTTTATTTTACTTTATTTTGCTTTTTAGGGCCACACCCGTGGCATATGGAAGTTCCCAGGCTAGGGGTCAAATAGGAGCTGTGGCCTACACCACAGCAATGCCAGATCTGAGTTGCATCTGCGACCTACACCACAGCTCACAGCAACCCTAGATCTTAACCTACTGAGCAAGGCCAGGGATCAAACCCACATCCTCATGGATACTAGTTGGGTTCATTACTGCTGAGCCATAATGGGAACTCCTTAAATTTTAATGTACTGGGCATTTGTATAAAGTGTTTACTATTAAAGGTTATGACTCATCATTATGTAATATTGGGAGAATTCTAAATAAGGATACTCTAAAATGAAAAGGTAATAAAATATTATATGGTGTTAAACTTAGAACTACATGCACAAGGGAGTTCCTGTCATGGCGCAGTGGTTAATGAATCCGACTAGGAACCATGAGGTTGCGGGTTCGGTCCCTGCCCTTGCTCAGTGGGTTAAGGATCTGGCGTTGCCATGAGCTGTGGTGTAGGTTGCAGACGCAGCTCAGATCCTGCGTTGCTGTGGCTCTGGCGTAGGCCAGTGGTTACAGCTCCGATTTGACCCCTAGCCTGGGAACCTCCATATGCCACAGGAGCGGCCCAAAGAAATAGCAAAAAGACAAAAAAATAAAAAAAAATAAAAAAAAAAGAACTACATGCACAAGACTTGTATCTTATATATGGAACATGTAAATACTTAGTTTCCTCTTTGGAGGATAAGCAACAGTGTTAATTATACAAAGGTTCAAATGATGTTTTAAAGAGGAGGTAGAAACTGCTTTTTCTGTTGATTGATTACATTTATCATTTATGCCTTTTGAGTTAATTTTCTCAAATTAAAGACTGGTGGAAAAAGAATGTTTGGCATTTTGGAGGAAATACCAAAATTTATCTTCCTAATGGCTTAAAAAATCACTTACTATTAAAATATTTTACAATAAATTTGTAAAATAAATTACAAGAACTATAATCTTTTAGCTGTGGCCTTTTTTTTTTTTTTTTTTTTTTTAAAATGGCTGCACCCATGGCATATGGAAGTTCCCAGGCCAGGGATTGAATCCAAGCCACAACTATGACCTGTGCAGCTGCAGCAGTGCTGATCCTTTAACCCACTGCACTGGGCTGGGAATTGAATCTGTGCCTCTGCAGCAACCTGAGCTGCTGCAGTTGGGTTCTTAACCCACTGCCCCATAGTGGGAACTTCATCTAGTCTATTTATTAACCTTGAACTTCATCCTGAGTTATATTTAGGCCTAAGAACAAGAGGGAGTACATAAAGAGTTGAACACCTGGGCTGTAAACCTGCAAAAGAGAAGTGGTCTTTCTTTTATTTTCTTTTTTTATGGCTGCACCTGCAGCATATAGCATATGGAAATTCCAGGGCTAGGGGTTGATTGGGAGCTGCAGCTGCAGGCCTGCGCCGTAGCCACAGCAACAGTGGATCCAAGCTGATTCTGTGACCTACACCGCAGCTTGCAACAATGTGGGATCCTTAACCCCCTGAGCAAGGCCAGATATCAAACCCATGTCCTCACAGAGACAGTGTCATTGAGTTCTTAACGCACTGAGCTGCAACAGGAATTCCCAGAAGTGGACTTTAATAAGGTACAAAAGTATAATCATTATGAAGTAGAAAAGTAGAGGCAGAGTAATCCAGTCAAGTGACCGATAAGGAACTTTATTTATTTATTTATTTTTTTGCCATTTCTTGGGCCGCTCCCGCGGCATATGGAGGTTCCCAGGATAGGGGTTGAATCGGAGCTGTAGCTGCCAGCCTAGACCAGAGCCACAGCAACGCAGGATCGTTAACCCACTGAGCAAGGGCAGAGATTGAACCCACAACCTCATGGTTCCTAGTCAGATTCATCAACCACTGCGCCACAACAGGAACTCCAGATAAGGAACTTTAAAAGCAAAAGTCAAATTATGGAATCATCATTTTGAGCTATAGTAAACTAAACTTATCTAATGTTTTAATATAAGTAATGTCTTAGACTTCAGTTTTATTTCCATTTCAAAAGCTCAGTTTTCATTTAAAAATTTTTACCTATGGGTTCAGATTATTTACTTTTCTGCTGGACTAAATGGATTAAAAACAAAGAACAGACTGGGGGAAGATATTTACAATGTAACAAAAGATCAGTATCCAGAATTATGTTAAGAACTAACAAATAGTTAAGTGATTGACAAATAGCTGCTAAAAAATGGGAACGGTGTACGATTTCACAAAGATCTAAATTCACCTAGCTAATAGATCTAGGCAAAGATGTTCAGTCTTGCTCATAACCAAGGAAGTTTAAGATAATATTTCATTCTCATCAGATTGGGGAAATTTGAAGTCTTATAATAGCAAATTTGGTCACTATGTACGGAGACAAGGACTCTGTACTGCTAGTGTACCTTGGGGAGAGTGTAAATTGGCACACTTTAGTGGGAAATTTGGCAGTGGCTAGTAAAGTTGAAGATGCATATTCTCTGACTCAGCAATTCTACCTCTTGGAGTATTTCTTAAAGAAACTCAAGCATGCATGTTCATTACACATTTTTGATTAAAATGAAAAATCAGAAACCTCAATTTCTGTTAGTTGGAGAATGAATACGAAAAGTGGCAGTTCATATGAAGGAATATTTTTAGCAATTAAAATGAATGAATTAGATCTAAGTGTATCAACATTAATCTTATAAACATTGAATGAAAAAGCCAGTTGTAGAATGCTACTTACAGTATGGTACCATTTATATAAAATTTTAAAACCACACATTAAAAAAGATACTACTGTTTGGGGATGGAGATATAATCACATAGTAAGTGTAAAAACGTGGATAGAGAGGACTCAAACTGTAGAATGGTGGTTATCTTTGGGGAACAAGAGTGGGGAGTGGAATTGGGGAAAAGTACAATGGGAACTCTGGCTGTTTCTATAGAATCTAAAGCAAGTATGTCAACATTTATTTGATATGTTAATATTTGTTAAATCTGGCAATTGGCACCTGAATGTTGGTTATGTTCTCTAATTACTTATTTTGTATTATACAATTCATAATTTTTGAAAAAATTTTCAGGTAAACTGAGCAAAAGAGATTAGGAAAATTAGATTTGGAAGATGAGAAAAAAAATCAACCAGCCTGTGAGATTAAGCTAGTCAGAGGCATGAGCTGTGATTTTATATCACTTTCTAAAAGTAATATAATTTAATGAGTTAGTTTTGATTTGCTTTTATTATCTATATTTGTAGATATACCTTTGTGTCAATTACAAACATAGCATTTTTTATTTTTAATAACAGCTTAATTGAATTTTTTAACAAGATGAAGAAGTGGGAAGACATGGCTAATCTACCCCCACATTTCAGAGAACGTACTGAGAGATTAGAAAGAAACTTCACTGTTTCTGCTGTAATTTTTAAGAAGTATGAACCCATTTTTCAGGACATTTTTAAATATCCCCAAGAGGAGCAGCCTCGTCAACAAAGAGGAAGAAAACAGCGGTATGTTTTTATATTTATTAAGCAGGAATGTGCATGTGTCTGTCTCTGCTGCAGTTTTGATCCCTCAGTTTGTGTCCCTTAGTTTATTTTGCCAGTCTGAAGAAAGAATTGTGATTTCATAAATAAATTTTTTTCTCCAGTATCTTTCTTTTAATAAAATTTCTTGCTTCTCATTGTATGTTAGCTCTGAAGAATTTGGCTTCTTTAATATTTCAAAATGTGTGGAATCTTTGTTTATATCAACTTTCCCTTTTCATTTAAACAACCAGAAATGCAAAAGCAGACCTTAGATACTTTCACCAACTAGCCACCTTAGGTATAGAATTTGACTGCTTAATTTCCTATTACTGACTGTATTGATTATTTCTGTTATTTTGTACATAATACATATAAACTATTTTTTTTTTTGTCTTTTTGGGGCCACACCCACAGCATATGGAGGTTCCCAGGCTAGGGGTTGAATTGGAGCTGCAGCCTCCAGCCTACACCACAGCTGCAGCAACGCCAGATCCGAGCCTTATCTGTGATCTACACCACTGCCATGGCAATGCCAGATCCTTAACCCACTGAGTAAGGCCAGGGATTGAACCCCATGTCCTCGTAGATGCTGGCCAGACCGTTTCTGTGGTTGTTAGACTCATTGCAGCCACGACGGGAACTCCTAAACTATTTTTTTATTTGACTTTCATGTCAAATTGAGTAATAAAAAAGTTCCCCTGAAAAGGCATCTCTTTGTATTTTGATATTTACAACTAGTGAAAGTCGAGAAACTGGATTGGGGGAGAAGTGGAACTGAAATTGTTACGAAATTGTGCTTCTGTGTCTGCAAAGGCTGTAAACTACTCTGGCTCAATGTTTTTCCTCTCTCCTGGTAGAAAAGGGAAATTATGGGATTCAAATTCTCTACCTTTATCGCAAAAAGTTTTTTCATAAAGTAGAAATGGAAATTTATTCTTAAAATAGAACTAGAAAAATGTTGACAAGAAAGGTAGGGAAGGAGTTCTCTGGTGGCCTGGCGGCTGGGGACTCGACATTGTCACTGCTGTGGCTCTGGTTACTCTTGTGGCTCAGGTTTGATCCCTGGCCTGGGAACTTTTGCATGTCACAGGTGTGGCCAAAAAAAAAAAAAAAAAAAGGTAGGGGAAAGGGAATTATTGTAATTGAAGAAAATGTTTGCTTCTCTTTCAATATAAAAATGTTTCCAAATTGTGAAGGATGTTTACAGTAAGTGAACAGCTTTAAAAAATGAAATATTGGGAGTTCCCGTCGTGGCGCAGTGGTTAACGAATCCGACTAGGATCCATGAGGTTGCGGGTTCGATCCCTGCCCTTGCTCAGTGGGTTAATGATCCGGCGTTGCCGTGAGCTGTGGTGTAGATTGCAGACTCGGCTTGGATCCCGCGTTGCTATGGCTCTGGTGTAGGCTGGCAGCTACAGCTCCGCTTCGACCCCTAGCCTGGGAACCTCCATATGCCGTGGGAGCGGCCCAAGAAATGGCAAAAAAAGACCAAAAAAAAAAAAGAAATATTGTATGTTTTTATGTAGTTGACCCCATTGTTGACCCCATTGATATGGAAGCAGTTGGTCTAGTTTGCTTGCAGTTTTTGGGGGAATTGTCCATTTAGAAATAAGTATTCTAAAGTTTGGATAGATGCTTGTTTCTGAATCTGAGTGAGGCTGATATCATTTATAGAAAAATAGAGGATATCTTTGGAGCGTTGCAGAAAATTATTTCATTACAGAGAAGTATATACCACTTAATTCTAATTAAGGAAATTATAAGAGAACTTTATCTAAAAATTTTACATTTATACCACCCTGTATACTTTAAAAAAATTTATTAGCATATAAGTGGTTTACAGTGTTGTATCTCACCCTGCGTACTTAGTATTAGTACTCTGGCTAGTAAGAGTAATAATGTTGTATATTTACTGAGCATTTATTATGGGGAAGAGACTCTTCTAAGACTTAAACATGTGTTAACTACCACAGCTTTATGAAGTTGATACTGTTGTTACAGGTGAGGGGAAACAAGCCTTTGAGAAGTTAAGTAATTTGGCCAAGGTCACACAGTGAGTGTGAAGCTCTTACTGAAACTTAAGTAGTCTGCCTTGCAGAACCCATGTGATTCACCACGACTCAGGACTGATTTCACACACTAGTCTTTGAAAGTTTGTCACTGAGTAATATTTATTGAGAGCTCACTATATGAACTACTTAGCTGGGTATTCTGTAGGACACAAATATTAAAAAAAAAATAAAACAACCCACAGTCACTGTCTTTTGAGAGCTTACAGTTAGTATAGTCAGCAAGTATATACAAAAGATAATAGGAATGTAGAACTTTTGAGGCAAAAATAAGCCACTGCGGATGGGCCAGTTAGGTAAGGTTCCATGGAATAAGAGGAAATAGGTCTGGAAGGAAGGGTAGGATTCTGATAGGTGACTTTGGAGATGTAGATAGCCTTCTCTGCAGAGGATGAAGCATGAAGGTACCAAAGCAAAAGGAAATTTGGCTGAGTAGCTTAGGTTTCTCCCACAGTTCTCAAGTTATAGAACCAGTTTTTAGAATTGCTTGAGTGGTTTTTTTTTTCCATTCTTTTTTTCTTTTTTTTGCTATTTCTTTGGGCCGCTCCCACGGCATATGGAGGTTCCCGGGCTAGGGGTCGAATCGGAGCTGTAGCCACCGGCCTATGCCAGAGACACAGCAACGCGGAATCCGAGCCGCGTCTGCAACCTACACCACAGCTCACGGCAACGCCGGATCCTTAACCCACTGAGCAAGGACAGGGACTGAACCCGCAACCTCATGGTTCGTAGTCAGATTCGTTAACCACTGCGCCACGACGGGAACTCCTTTTTTCCATTCTTATAGAGATATAATTGACATACAGAATGGTACAGCCAAAGGAAATAATTACCACATTAAATTTAGTGAGCATCTGTCATCTCATATGGAAATACAAAATTAAAGAAAATTAAAGAAATAGAGGAATTCTCTTGTGGTGCAGCAGATAAAGCACCCAGCCTTGTCACTTCTGTGGCTTGGGTTGTTGCTATGCTGCGGGTTCAGTCCTTGGTCCCAGAACTTCTGCATGCTGTGGGCATGGCTGGAAAAAAAAAAAAAAGAAAAAGAAATTTTCCTTGTGATCAGACCTCATAAGATTTATTCTCTTTACAACTTTCATACACAACATACAGCCGTGTTAATTATATCTATCATGTTGTACATTATATTCCTAGTATTTATTTATCATATATATCGTATATCATATATCCCTAGTACTTATTTATCAGCTTAACCTTTTCAGGTTTAAGCTGAAAAGTTTGATTTTTATCTTGGGAGGCATCAAAACTAGATCATTAATCATATGCTTATAGTGGAGAGATGGCTTTTTTTTTTTTTTTGCTTTTCAGGGCTGCACCTGTGGCATATGGAAGTTCCCAGGCTAGGGATCTAATTGAAGGCTGCAGCTGCCAGCCTATACCACAGCTACAGCAATGTCAGATCTGAGCCACATCTTTGAACTACACCACAGTTCATGGCAACACCAGATCCTTAACCCACTGAGCAAGGCCAGGGATTGAACCCACATTCTCATGGATGCCAGTCAGGTTCGTTACCTGCTGAGCCACAATGGGAACTCCCAAGAGACTGCTTTTTAAAACAAAGCACTGACATTTAATTCTTGCCATCGATTGGTGAATTAAGTGCGGTATTATACCCAAGTAAATAGTCTTTTAGCAGATGAAGAAACTAAGGCACATTGAGAGCAAGGGTACTTAGCTAATGACAATGCTGGACTAAACCCCAGTATTCAGATTCTTCTCTTCAAAGCACCTTGTTAGAAGAAGCCTACTGGGATATGGGGCCAACAGATGTCTAAACATTGGCAGAGGTTTTGGTAACAAAAACCAAGCTTAAAATTGGTCTGAAACTCCCTTTAGCAGATGACTTAGCAGAATACAACAGGTACTCTTATTTTTTCCCCCTCCTCTCCTGCAACAGATACTCTTAATGATAGAAGTATAAGGACTTATAGGAAGCCCAGAATTTAACATGTCCTTTCGTGACTTGATATAATCTGGAATGTCTTTAGAGAAAGAGGGTTTGCAGTTCATCAGCTGTGATAGGAGAAAAATTGGAGGAATATCTGACTGCATACATGGGTCTTAGATAGAGCAGCATTAGGCTTAGTGATGTCATCAAAAGAACTATTGTTACTTGTTTTATTTTCTACCTTACCTATCTTCACCCGGAAAAGCTTTTACAGTTCTTCAGAATTGTCTTCTAAGATGAGTGCTTTCCCTTGCTCCTAGCTATTTCCGTACTGGTATTTGGTTGGAGCACAACTTCTTGTACGTTTTCCATGTGAAATGAATCTGCTGTCACTCCCTCTAACTGTGGGTTTTGTTTCTAACCTAGTTTACAGTCATTTGTCATGTCTTTTTCTGATTCTCCTGTTATCTCATGACTTTTTTCTCCCCAAAGGCGACAACCCTGTACCGTGTCTGAAGTTTTCCATTTTTGTTGGGTGCTTTTTATATATGCAAAAGGTAAGGAAAGAGTAATATTTATTTAAATATTAGTTTATTTAAAAGTTCAGCTACTATTTTTGTCAACCTATAATGTGTATCAGGAAAAGATTCTCACTGAAAAGTTTCTCAAGTGTTTTAATCTCAGATTCTTTTCAAGTATTGCCTTTTCTTAAGAGGGTTTTTTTTTTCCCCCTTTTTACGGCCACGCCCGAGACATATGGAAGTTCCCAGGCTAGGGGTCGAATCAGAGCGGCAGCAGCCCACCCACGCCATAGCCATAGCAACGCCTGATCCAAGCCCTATCGGCGACCTACACCACAGCTCACAGCATCACAGGATCATTAACCCACTGAACGAGGCCAGGGATCGAACCCATGTCCTCATGGATACTAGTCAGGTTTGTTACCCCTGAGCCATGACGGGAACTCCATAAAAGAGTATTTTGAACTTCTTTACAATATCCCAAACTTCCTTTATTAAATGGAAAAATTTTTAACTTTGTTCTTATATAACATCTTTTCTAAAACATATTAGCTCAGAATTATGGACTAAAAACACATTAGTGTTATCTATGCTTATACCTTGGGCTGTACTTTTCACAAGACATGTCTTATTTAATTGAATGGAATGGATCATTCTCAGAGTAGTTCAGATTACTTTTTACAACTTGTTCAGATAAATACACTTGATCAAATGCTTTTAGATGCCATTTTCTCTACCTTCTCATTTAACCTGCCCAAGGTCTGCATTCAGTGAAATATGTTTTTATTATTATTATTGTCCTCTCTGTGTTTCTAAGCAGAAATTATTCTAGCAATTTAAAGAAAGTATAGTTACTTTAGTTACATAGGTTTTTTCTTTAGACTATGTAGAATGCCTCTGCCATTAAGGTAGCCCAGTAAAATGCAAAGTTGTAAACAAAGAGTTATAGAGCTGGAAAGTGTTTCATAAATATGAGATTCTCATTATTAGATAAACTTGCCCAGTTGTTTACTTTAATGATTAAGTAACTGAGACCCAGGAGCTAGCTGCTGGAAACAGAGCTAGGATTTGAATCCTGCTCTCCTAGCCCTTGGTTTCATTCTGGATGTGTAGGCGCTCTGGCAGGGATGTGTCACTCCATTGCTGTCGGAGTTTGATTTGTCTGATTGTAGCTGGTCTTTTCTAGCTGGTTAAGTTAGAATGTATCCCTCCTTCCCAGAGCTACATATTTGATTGAAAAGAAAAATCTTCTGTCAGAAATAAGCTCTTAGTTATTTTTATTTTCCAACCCAAAATGGATGCTTCTTTAGTGGCGATGAAGGTGGTGCGATCAGTGGCATGAACTTTAGAAAGATTTAAGAGCATATGAACTATTTTCATGGTGGTTGGGATGCTTGCTGCTCCTTGACTTACCGTGGCTCGTTTTATGTGTGATACTAATCCTGACAGTAGATTTTGGACAGGTATATCTGACTTCTAGGATTTTTATCTGTTTCATGTCTTATGGTGTATGTATACCTGGGAAGTAAGTATTTGGTACTATATAAATTATTTAAAAAGAAGTGTATTGTCCTCACTTAGGTTTTGGTCTCATTTGGTCAATGGGGGTGGCATTTTTTTAGCTCTGCAGTTAACTCAGTGTTTGAGTTTCACCTTACTGTTATTAATTTAGTCTATAATTATTTGATCTGAAGAGCCTTTGTCTACTCACAGTCTAACATGATGATCTTTATGATTCACTAGGATCTTTTCCAGTAGTTTAGTTGGTTTTATTCAAGTCTTGATTTAGTTATGTGGGAGGAGGTGTACTCTTGTATAGACACCTTTTTTCGTGACTCTGTCTGCAGTAATGGGCACCCCAGATTATCTTATTCCTGATAAATAAGCTAACTTTTCCCAGTTGTCTTTGTTGACTTCCTACAGCAAGTACATTCCAGTGACAAGTTTGGACTTGTTGTCATGAAGGGCCTTGTGGCCTGAGGACCCGTTAGGTGCCACTTCCTGTTTTACCTGATATCCCAAGTCTTCTCATTCCTGATAAATATGTTAATTCTGGAGGTTAAACAGATTATCTTTGTTGATTGAAAGAAAATATCTCACAAAGTGAGATTTATTTCTAAAGTCAGGATTTGAGAGGTAAAGCATGTCATGTTGGGAGAGTCCTGGCGTTTAAACTGGATTCCCATCTTTAGGGGCATTTCAGCTTTTTGTTACAAGTAACCGCGCTGCTGGTTTTTTCCTTCTATGGCAAGTACACACCAGTGACAAGTTTAGGCTTGTCAGTGTGATGGGCTTTGTAGCTTGAAACCAGTAGGTACCACTTCCTGTTTTACATTTGAGGAATTGAGTCTATTTTAATATTAAGCATCTTTATAGTGAAACCAAGCAAGGTAGTTTGGTTTTATCAATGCAAAATTTAACCTAATTATTTGCCTTTCTGGCAACAGAAAAATTTTTTTTCTCTTTAATCTGTGGAAATTGATTTGTTGAATGTTTCCATCTATGAAAAAAAAAGAATCATTTATCCTGATATGCTAAGGTAAGGGGTAACTTTCTTTAGAGGAAGGGAGGGAAAAAAGCCTGAAACAAAGCAGTGTGTGTGTGTGTGTGTGTGCGCGCGCGCGTGCACGCACATGTGTGCGCCTGCACATTTTGTATGCATTTGGGTACACATTTAGTGTGACAGTGTTAAAGTTTAGAAATAGTTCTTCAGATGTATGTTAGCTACTTAAATTTAATTCATCTGATGCTAAGAATGTAAAATCAATATGAAGCATATATATTCAGTGTTTAATGAAAGGGATATGTTTGAAGACAAATCTGGAAATATTTCTTAATTTCTAAGAATAATAAAACTGTTTAACTGCTTGTAAAAACTGCTTTCAGTGTTAGAGTAAACCAGCACTGCAGAAATAGCATGTTTCTATAAGTTTAAGATTTGGTTTATTTTTTCTTCTGTTACCAAGCATTAGTAATTATTCCTGGGATATTAACTCTAGAGCTGAAATACCTTTAATTGTGGTCCTGTTGCATTCATTTCTATGAGCTTGTATTATATTGAAAAGTGTTTAAAATATTACTATTAGGAATCTGACAATAGTTTCTGGTCTTTTTAAAGTGCCTACATGAAAAAATGATCACTTTTTCAGCTTTTCCCATCTAAGTGTTTCTATCAGTTTTCTTCCTTTAATTTTTTAAAACTTTATTATTTTTTTATTAGGGTATAGTCGTTTACAGTGTTGTGCCAATTTCTGCTATACAGCAAAGTGACCCAGTCATACAGATATATACATTCTTCTACCAGCTTTCTTGACAGAAAAATACCTTCATAAAAAACAGTTCAATTGTTCGAGATAATTTATGATGTTGTTTGTGTTTAGAATTTTCAAAAGAAAAACCAATGATGATAAAATTTTGGTCAGCTACTAGGCATTTAATAAATGCTTATATAATGAATATTAAATGAATGGCATTTTTGGTAAAGTTTTGGGTTTTATTAAATTTTTGGAAATTTGTTAAACAATAAGAGTAATATTTCAAAATGTAAATTTGCCTAAACACTTTCTGTAGCTCTTGAGTCAGCTTTGTATACTGTAGCATAATGTTTTAATTAAAGGAAGAAAGTTTTAAAATATTGTAAAGCTGATGCAAATTTAACTCTAGAATTGTTCATACTCCTGTAGGTAATTTCCCCATGATTAGTGATGATTTGGTTAACTCTTATCATCTTCTGCTGTGTGCTTTGGACTTAGTTTATGGAAATGCCCTTCAGTGTTCCAATCGTAAAGAACTGGTAAACCCTAATTTTAAAGGTAAGTTTGTAAATCAGAGACTATTGGAAAAGAAAAAAAAGACTGTTGGACAATTCACATTTCTACATTCTGTTTACTCTTGGGAGTTGTATACACAGTACAGATTTCCTAGCATCAGGGAACATAAATGCTTTTCACAGGATTCATTATCATAGTCATTCAGAGTACTTACAACTAGGAGTTGAGCATAAAAATATTTATGCAAAAAAGCGCTTGCAAATAGCACAAAATTTAAAGTCTTAGATGACAACTTTAGAAGCTTCTGAAATATATACTCAACAAGAAGAAGGAATTTAGAAACCTGGAGTAGCAAAGATGACATTAGAGCTGATGGTGTTTTTCTATATTTGGCAAGTTTGGTGCCTGACACACACGGCGAGGTCAAAACAGATTTATTGAAAGAATCTCCATTTCAAATCTTTTCTACAGAATATGAGTAGTTATGGTTCTGAAATGAGTAAAATGAATTTTCAACTCTAAAAGATATGTGGAAATGATAATTATTTTGGCATTGCATTTAATAGGCCTTAAGGTATGTAATTTCTGTGAATGACATACTCTAAGAGACCAGATTATGATTTACAAAGCTAATATTAAAAAGTATTGATTGAGTTAGAATATAATGCTGCTATTTGAATAATATCTTGGTAGGGTTCTGAGTGATTGTCAGTTTTGGAGTGGTTACAATTAGAATTTCAGCTTGTCTGGCTCTCAAGGTAGATGTTTAATATTAGTGGAATTAGTTACCGGTTTTGTAAATTTTTTTTTTTTTTTGGCTGTACCCATGGTGTGTGAAAGTTCCCATGCCATAGTAGTGACAACACCAGATTCTTAACCCACTGAGCCACGAAGGAACTCCCTGGTTTGGTAAATTTAGTGTTCTCCATATTCTGTCCTTTTGTTTTCTTCCTAACTCCCTTTCATATTTCTGTATAGCTGCTTCCTTTCATCTTTTTCCCCTCTTCTTTTATTTATTATTTATTTTATCCTCTTGCTTTGAGTCTAGGGCAGGGATGGCTATAAATTAGTAAACACATCTAATATGGAATTAATATAATTAAATCTAAGTATAAAAGAGTACTTTGAATAGTAATTTTTTCAAAGTATTTTTTATTGGAATGTAAGGCTTATTTGCAAAATTTTATTTTTGTGTTTTTTAGATCTTAGGGCAATATACTAAATTCTTTTTTAACTGCTACCACGTAGATAATTAAATAATTGGAATCTTCTAAGTAGTGATATGCTTTGCCTCTGTTATTTTTGGTGTATATACCAAATATATATATGTATTTTTTTCTCTTTTCATGGCGGTACCTGTGGAGTATGGAAGTTCTTAGGCTAGGGGTGGAATCAGAGCTGCAGCTGAGGCTTATGCCACAGCCCCAGCAACACTGGATCCAAGCCACACCTGCAGCCTACGCCATAACCTGTGGCAACATTGGATCCTTAAATCACTGAGCAAGGCTAGAGATCATACCGTCATCCTCAGAGAGACAGTGTTGGGTTCTTAGCCTGCTGAGCCACAGTGGGAACTCCTTGACGTTTATTTAAATAGAGTCAAATTAGGTCCTTATATACTATTTGTTATACACTCATATGCTAACTCACATGTTGATTAGACTCTATTATTTATATTTTAGTTTATTACAGTTTGGTTTACTCAATGCTATCTCTGTTCTGTGATTGCATCATAGGCCTATCCGAAGACTTTCATGCTAAGGATTTTAAACCTTCCTCCGATCCACCTTGTGTTATTGAGAAACTCTGTTCCTTTCATGATGGCCTTGTTTTGGAAGCAAAGGGAATAAAGGAACATTTCTGGAAACCATATATTAGGAAACTTTATGAAAAAAAGGTTTGTAAGTAGTAAAAACATAATTTGAAAATATCTTCTTGGCAAAGATTTTATTTAACATGATGTCTTACGGATCTTTTCTTTCGTCGTAGCTCCTTAAGGGAAAAGAAGAAAATCTTACTGGTTTTTTAGAACCTGGGAATTTTGGAGAGAGTTTGTGAGTACTTCTGTTATAAAAATATTTTAATATTTTAAATTATGTACTTAGGAGACCTTAGAGTTTCATGTTTTTATTGTTTGTATGCTGGAAATGTAGACTATTTTGTGGGGGAATATAGGGATGCTGTAAAAACTCCTGTCAACTTTACTCTAAGCACATATTTTTTTAACGTATTGAAAATTGTATGGATGTTCTCTAAAGCTTTAATAGTTAAGCTTTTGGATCATAATTTTTGAAATAAAGACTTTTTTTGGAACTACATGAGTGAAGAATGATGATGTAGTTCAAAGGTGCCTGGAACAGCTAGGAAAGATAATTGAGCTTCTTACCAGAAGCTGTACCTACAGGGCAGCTTGGTACAGGGTACCCACCCTGAAAAACTGTCACCAAAATATACTTACTGTGCAATGGATACACATAGTGGAGCAGGCTTGCATGTTATACTCCTCAGGTTTGATAATTAATAGTGATTCCACTAAAATTTAACTTTCATAAAATTATTAGAATTTTTAGTAAATAAAAAAATGAAACAATTAAGTAGCCTAAAACAACTGAAAATGGCAGTTCTTTGAGTGTACATTTTGCCTATTTTTTTTTCCTATAGTAAAGCCATCAATAAAGCCTATGAGGAGTATGTTTTATCTGTTGGAAATTTAGATGAACGGATTTTTCTTGGAGAGGATGCTGAAGAGGAAATTGGGACTCTCTCAAGGTGTCTGAACAGTGGTTCAGGAACAGAGACTGCTGAAAGGGTGCAGATGAAAAACATCTTGCAGCAGCATTTTGACAAAGTAAGTTGAGCCATGCCAGAGAGTAGAAATATAGGAGCAGACATGTCAGAGAGTCTGTCTCTGTGTTTACTGTTTTAATTTTTGTTGACATCAACTTTCAAAATTTTTGATTAGGTCTGTGATAAGGATTTAATATAAATGTAAACAAATGTATCATGCTGATAATTGTTGGTTTTCAAAAGATGGGCTAGTAATATACAGCCTTTACATACTAAATATAGTAGATTTTTAGAAAATGTTGATTGATCTGGATTGGTACCTTCATCTAAGAGACTAGAGAAACTGAGAATCTGTAGTC
Source organism: Phacochoerus africanus (assembly GCF_016906955.1). NCBI lineage: Eukaryota > Metazoa > Chordata > Mammalia > Artiodactyla > Suidae > Phacochoerus > Phacochoerus africanus. The sequence continues at coordinate 31,613,000 of NC_062551.1, read as the reverse complement.
TTTAAGGAAATTCTGTTAAACTGAGTTTCAGGATCATGTGTTAGTTACTTCATGCAGACGCTTAAATGATGGAGACTGTTTCCCTTCTATTGTGTGGTGTTCACAGAAAAATAAGCAGCTTCTGACAGGCCTTCCAGAGGTATTGTGGCTAATTCCAGGGCAAAGCTCACATACAAGACCAGACTTAAGACTAGTTTGCTTATTCATTCAGCAAATATTCTCAAGGTATTCTATGAGCCAGGTTGTGTCCTGGACACTGGGGATACCTCAGTGAACAAAACAGCTATGAAAACCCTGTTTAATATTTTAGTGTGGGGAGATGGACATTAACCATACAAGTAAATACATAGTATATCTGATGATGATATATGAAGAAAAATAGAGTAGTAGAAGGCAGTACTGGGGAGAAGAGAGAATGGGTGGGCCTTGAGCTGTTGGGAGTAGGGAGGTGGTGGGAAAGGTGTCTCTGAGGAGGTGATATTAACTGAGACCTGAAGGGAGTGGGGACACAAGTTAGAGTGAATGGCTGGGAAATGTATAGGAAGCCAAGACAACAGCAAGTGCAAAGCCATGAGGTGGGAACATGATTGGCTTTTTGGAGGAACAGTGAGAATACCAGTGTGGCAGGAATTGAATGAGGGAGGGAAATAGTGATTAAGAAGTCAGGGGGTCGGGGGGTGGATGCAAGGGACAGGCAGACCATATAGGCTTTGGAAGACAGAGTAAAGATTTTTGCTTTTCAGAGTTCCCTTTGCGGCTCAGCAAGTTAAGAACCTGACACAGGATCTGTGAGGATGCAGTTTTGATCCCTGGCTTTGCTCAGTGGGTTAAGGATCTGGCATTACCGCAAGCTGGAGTGTAGATCACAGATGCAGCTCAGACCCACTGTTTCTGTGGTTGGTCTCAGCTACAGCTCCGATTCAGCCCCTGGCCTGGAAATTTCCATATGCGGCCATAGGTGTGGCCTTAAAAAGAAGAAGGAAGAAAAAGATTTTTGCTTTCAGCCTGATTGAGAGGAAAGCCATTAGGAAAGTATTATAGAGAACAGTGATTGACATACCCTGATTTCATTTTTAAAGGTCGTGTGGGAAGTGGCACGGGGGCAGGGGTGGAAGTAAGGAATCAAGAGGCTATTTCAGTCATGCTACTAATAGTTTATGGTGGCTTGGATCAGAGAAATGGTGATATTTGGGTATTTTGGGGATGGCGTCCACAAGGTTTACTGATGACTTGGATCTAGGGTATGAAAGAAAGAACACAGCGATGACTCCAGTTGGGTAAGTGTATAAAAGCTAAAGTCCTTACAAATGCCTACGAGGTCTTCAGTGATCTAGCCCTGCTACCTCTCTCAATTCATCTCCTACTGCTTTTCTCCTCACGTATTACACTCATGCCACATTAACCTGCTTTTCATTCTTTGCATATGCCAAGCACACTCCCAACTCAAAGCCTTTGCCCTGGCTGTTTCCTCTTCCTAGAGCATGTTTCTTCAAGATACTCGAATGATTTACTTCCTCACTTCATCAGGTCTCTGATAACTTGACTACTATATAAAATAGTAACCACCAACATTCTCCCCTACCCTCAGGACTTCCTTTCCCCCTTACTCTGCAATTAATTTGCCCATTAGTGTTTATGACTGTCTGATGGTAGCTAGAAAAAAGGAATTGTGTGTCTGAAAATAGAGATAGATCAATAGATAGATAGGGAAGGAGGGAGAGAGAGGGAGGAAGAAAGAAGGAAGGATAGATAGACTGCTTATTATCTGTTTCCTTGCGTTAGAACATAAGCTTCATGAGGTCTGTGACCAGTGCTGTATTCAGTGCTTGGCACATAGTAGGCAGTCCATAAATATTTACTGTTGACATTTATTGGGAAGGAACAAGTCTAGGGGGGAAAATCAAGTTGGCATATGAGCATGTTAAGTGTGAGATGTCTTTTAGACATTCTTGTAGAGAAGTTGAGTAGGCAGTTTAGAGATACAAGCCTGGAGTTCACAGTAGGTAAGGGCTGTGTATATGTATTATGGAGTCATTATGAAACAGATGGCTTTTAAAGCCATGGAATGAAGAGAGGTTACCTAGTAGTATGAGGAGTTGTTAGAGAGTGAAAGAAGTCTAAGGAGTTAAAGAAATACTCTTCTTGATCAGAGTGCACAGGAAGCTTTAAGCTAAGGACTTGAACAGGGCTCAAAGAAGCCCTTGCCGACCTTGAGGGTTGTGGGCAGGAAGTTGTTTGTGGTCGTCACACCTCGTTTCCTTTGTGGAAGCACTGCTACCTGTGGGCAGTGTGGTGAGATGCTGCTCGCTGATTTTGCTGCTTCTCCCAGCAAGGTACCAGGTCATGTACAGGGAAGAAGGTGGCTGCAAGAAAAGCTGTCAAGTACAGGAAGAAATCTTTTGAATATAGTTAATCTATCTAAATCATCTCATTGGCCTAAAAAAATCATAGAATTAATTTCTTTGAAACAAAGTGAAAGTCTTGGCTCTACTCTTGTGTAAGTCACAGAGAAAGCATTATAGATTTATTTCTGTTTGGTGAATTTTTGTGTTTTTCAGCATCTCATGAAACTTAAATAATACTGTTGCCAGGTGAAAATTTTTACAACTCTCTCTAGAATAAGCACATTTAACACATGAAGAAATATGGTGTATTATAAATATTAAAAACACTCTTAATCTATCGTAGCCTTTCAGAGTTTGTTGAGCAAATTAGAAAGGATATTTTATTAGCCTATGTATACATGCTTAAACTTTTTGACATGAAGTTATTATGTCTTTTTCATATTCTTGGTCAAGAATTTGACTTATTTTTCTGAAAATCTGTCTACTTTGGTGGGGGGGGGGAAACTGTGATAGAGTCTAGTAATTAAAGGTAAAGGAGGGACAAGAAGACTGAATAAGCTGCTCTGCATCAGGTTGTACTCTTCATCTAGGAATGTTGATTCTATCTACTCTCTGAAGCCAATTTGATTATTTAGATGGCCTTTTGTTAAATCATGGATTTCATTTGGCCAGATTTAATTCACAGCTTTCTTTTGTCATCTTTGAGTAATTACAAAAATAGCAGTATATAAGAGTTGTGAAATTCTTTCTCAAATGTAGCCTTAATATTTTAATGCTTATTTTTGCCTTTCAAGCTTCAGTTTTAACAGAGGAATAATAGGGAACAATGCCTTATCTTAAACATTTAACTTTGAAGAGACAAATTTCTTAGTTGGCTAAAGTGCAGATTGTTCTTTCACACTATTTCACATGGATAGTGGTGACTCTTGCTGGTATTATATTTAAATTCCAAGAATGGTGACATTTGAATCACTAATATTTACTGATAATGTAAAGATAGAGTCCGATTGGCTTGAATTTCCATTTGTGAGGTGATTAAAAGTCTTTTTGATCTGAAATAATGTTCTTTTCCCCTCCACTTTAGTCTAAAGCACTTAGAATCTCCACACCACTTACTGGTGTGAGGTACATTAAGGATAACAGCCCTTGTGTGACTCCAGTTTCTACAGCTACACATAGCTTGAGTCGTCTTCACACCATGCTCACAGGCCTCAGGAATGCACCAAGTGAGAAATTGGAACAGATTCTAAGGTTAGTTTGAACCCTTCTTGCCTTCTAAGATTTGATTGTTGACTATTTTCAATTTTCTATTTTAATTTTTTACCGTCAGTGCTTAATTCACCCATTGACAGTTTTATATCAATTGAATGTTCCATTCTGTTGTTAGTCCTTAGGACATAACACTATAAAATGTATGAATAGAAAAACAATCCTTTTTCTCAGTATCTTACTCTGTTTGGGCTGCTATAACAGAATATCGTAGACTGAGTGGCTTGTAAACAACAGAAATTAATTACTCACAGTTCTAGAGGCTGAAAGTCCAAGATCAAGATGCTGACAGATTGTGTCTGATGAGGATTGCTTCCTGGTTCAGAGATAGTGTCTTTTTTGCTGTGTCCTTAAGGAGCAGAAGGAGGCAAGGGAGCTCTCTCTAGGGTCTTTTTTTATAAGGGCTATAATCCCATTCATAAAGATTTATACTCTCATAACCTAATCATCTAAATACCCCACCTCCATACAGCATCACATTGGGGATTAGGTTTCAACATGAGCTTGGGACAGGGAGTAAGGAGGGGGACAACACAAACGTTTAGTCCATAGCACTCAGATTTGGTTAACATGGCACAGGAGACAGGAACTAAGGACACTAGATACTGTGGTGCACCTAACTATTACCAACTATTCTGTCTTAACGATTTCAAGGAATGGGGTGAGGGTGGATTAGTAAAGATGGGCATTGTCAAAGGACTTCAGGAAGAGGATTGGACCTGAGCAAATTTCTGAAGGGTGGGACAGATTTGTAGTTAGCTACTTAGATTCATGATCACTGTAAAACTTCTGTAACTTCTATAATTTCTATAAAACACTCTTAGCCTGAATAAGAAGTTAACTGCCCTTAGTTCCTTTGATCTGAGACTGGTAGGTATATCAGTGAACTTTAATGAAAAACAAAATAGACTGAATTTCATTACCTGTGCATAATTTTTGGCAGATTTATCAGACAAAATTACCTCCAAGACTGCTCCTATTCCTAAAAGTTTATGATTTAATGACAGACCCTATAAGAACCCATTTTAATTTGGGTGGTATGGTGTCAGAAAGTCCTCTAACTAGAAGTAGCAGCTTCTTTAATCTTAAATACCATTACTGGGGTTAAATATAACCATTATATACTAGGTAAAACCGAAGGGGCCTGTTTTGTAATGTGTCTGTGTGTGTTCTTAAGTAAAATTTTGCTTCCATGTGATGTTCATTAGCCGCCTCTACCAGGTTTGTAATTGATTTTCATTTTCTTTAAATTTTTCTAAACTTCTCCATTCTTAGAATGAATATGTATGTTTATGATCAAGACAAAAACATAGTTGTTACAAAAGCCCACATGGTGATCGTTTATATTAGGCTTCTGCTTTGAAAATATATTGCCTTTCAAGGAGTTCCCTTAGTGGTTCAGTGGTTAATGAACCCGACTAAGATCCATGAGGACATGGGTTCAATCCCTGGCCTCATTCAGTGGGTTAAGGATCTGGTGTTGCCGTGAGCTATGGTGTAGTTTGCAGACACGGCTCGGATCCTGAGTTGCTGAGGCTGTGTTGCGGGTCAGTGGCTGTAGCTCTGATTTTGACCCCTAGCCTGGGAACTTCTATATGCTGCAGGTGCAGCCCTAGAAAACAAAAAGAAAAGAAAAGATACTGCCTTTTGAGTACAAAACAAAACAAAAAATCAACAAAATGAAGTTCATTTTAGAGGAAAAAATGTAGAATGCCAGTAATGGTTTATGTGAATTTGTTGTAGTATAGATCATATACCCCTTCATTCTGTTTTTTTCCAGGAGTTTTTAGTAAGAGTTGTACTGCCTTCTGGGGAAACAATTGAGGGCAACTTTGGCTTGTCATCAGTGACTGAAGTTGTGTTGGGTAGGCGGGGGTCAGTCAATGTATCTAAAATGGGCATCATTCAAAGTTGCTAAACTTTACTGTAGTAAAAGGTACAGCTCCATGAATAAATATTGTTTTCATTCAATGATGAAACTTTGATGAGAGACTTTGATGAGAAAGTATGGGATCTTTCTGGATTAATTGGGAAGTATATCATTTCTGTTCGCAGTATTTTATGGATTACTGAAATTACAGAGTTGTAAACGGTTATCACTTTGTGACTTGGCAAGACCTTTAAATCAGATAATTTCTTCTTATTTTTTAGGACATGTTCCAGAGATCCAACCCAGGCTATTGCCAACAGATTGAAAGAAATGTATGAAATATATTCTCAGCATTCCCAGCCAGATGAGGAGTTTAGTAATTGTGCTAAAGGTTAGGCTTAATATTGTCTATATTGTTCCCATCTTGGAAATCTTAACTCCATGGATTCCCTTCTAGGAAGCTGAGTCAGAAATATGAAGAAAAGATCTGTAACTTTAGACTGAGTGCTAGACTATGGATGTCCAGCTTTTCTGTCAGACCATTCTCAGAAAAATTTTAGACTGATAATCTTTATTATGTTGGACTTTTGGCACTTTTAGAATCTGTAGTTTTTATTTGTAGACTTGATATTAAGTGTTGAACTGTAGGGATTCTTCAAAATATTACGAACAAGGACAGAAGGTAAAGCTGTTACATGCCCAGACCCATTCTTGGAGTTGTTTGAGGTCATGAAGTGCAAGTGCCAAGTAAGAGTGGAACAGTAAACCAGTTCTATTCCTATTAGCATAGAGCTGCTCTGTTCAAAAAAAAGTGTGAAATCTTGATGGAATGCTATTATTGTTATTATTATTATTTATCTTTTTAGGGCTGCACTGTGATATGTGGAAGTTGCCAGGCTAGGGATTGAATTGGAGCTGTAGCTGCCAGCCTACACCACAGCCACAGCAATGCAGGATCTGACCTACATCTGTGGCTCACAGCAACGTCGGATCCTTAACCTACTGAGCGAGGCCAGGGATCGAACCCTCATCCTCATGGATACTAGCCAGGTTCATTACCACTGAAGCACCATGGGAACTCCAGAATGCCATCATTTTTTATGTGCAAATTTCATTTCACAATTTTAGGAAAATTTTAGTGTTACCATTGAAGAAAAAATTAAGGAATCTTAGGGATGATTGGAAAAGCAACTATAGAAGTGCATTTATATGAAGTGTTGGGTTGGTTTTTAAATTTTATTCTGCAGGTAGGAGATGGAATGGACCCTTATTTTTCATAATATATATTTATTTTCTTTGCATATGATTTTTGTGTTTTTTATTATCTATGCAGAAATTGCCAGCAAACATTTTCGTTTTGCAGAGATGCTTTACTATAAAGTATTAGAATCTGTTATTGAGCAGGAACAAAAAAGACTGGGAGACATGGATTTATCTGTGAGTAAATAACCAATGTATTGAATAGCGCAATAAAATGTAGTTTCCTTTCAGCCCCACCTACCTGAAAAAAAAGCATTTTCAGCCCCACCTACCAAAAAAATGGCTTTGGGGAAATAAGATTGGCATTGAAGGAAACTTGTGTCTTGTGTCTTCTTACCTCTGCCCTTAACCTTGACTGAGGTTTTTAAATAAAATAGAGTTTTAATTTAAGCCTTATAGAGAATAAATTGAGTAATGACTATATAGAGCTTTAATATAAATATTCAACAATTAATCTTTGGCTAAGATAATTGTTTTCCCTGGATTATTCTAGTGATATTTCTTTCTTTCTTTTTTTTTTTGCTTTTTAGGGCCCCACTGCAGCATATGGAAGTTCCCAGGCTAGGGGCTGAATCGGAGCTATAGCTGCTGGCCTATACCATAGCCACAGCAACATCAGATCTAAGCCACATCTGCAACCTTCCCACAGCTCATGGCAATGCCGAATCCTCAACCCACTGAGGGAGGCCAAGGATCAAACCCACATCCTCACGGATACTAGTCAGATTCCTAACCTGCTGCGCTGCAACAGGAACTCCCAGTGGTATTTACTTTTAATGGGCATCAATACAGATAATTTTTTAAAATTAATTTTAAAATGACATTTTAGACAAAACTATAAAATTGGCAAATTATTCTAATTCCTCATAACTATTTATACTTCTTTTATTCTGTATAAAAATATGGCTGTGTATACAATGGAGTATTACTCAGCCATAAAAAAGAATGAAGTTTTGCCATTTGCAGCAATATGGATGGACTTAGAGAATAGTATGCTTAGTGAAATAAAAGAAAGACAAATACTGTATATCATTTACATATGGTATCTAAAAAATATGCAAAGTAGAAACACATTTACATATATAGAAAATAAGCTTGGGGTTACCAAAGAAGAAGTGGCGTGGAACAAATTAGAAGTCTCAGATTAACAGATGCTAACTACTATGTATAAAATAGATCAGCAACAAAGATATTTAGGATAGTGAATTATAGCCATTATCGTGCAGTAACTTATGTTTGGATTATAACCCACAAAAACACTGAATCGCTAGTTGGATACCTGAAACTAATATAATTTTGTAAAGCAACTATACTTCAGTAAAAATAATATGTGTCTGCATATGGTTGTAAGAATGTAAAAAAGCTGTTTTAGGACAAATTTTACTTTGAAACATATATAGAAAGGTATAGATACATAACTATTTCTAAAGGTTAATAACTTTGTTATTTTATAGGGCATTCTGGAACAAGATGCATTCCACAGATCGCTCTTGGCCTGCTGCTTGGAGGTCGTTACTTTTTCTTATAAGCCTCCTGGGAATTTTCCATTTATTACTGAAATATTTGATGTGCCACTTTATCATTTTTACAAGGTATTATTAAAAATCTGATACTGATGAGGAAATTGTAGATAAGATAAACTTCCTATTTTAGCCATCTTAACTCATTTTAATGTATATTTTTTCTATTTCTAATTAAATATTTAATAATTTCCACTCCACATAAGGAGCAGAGAAGAAATAGGAGAGTCTTGAGGAATTCCTGTTGTGGCATAATGGGATTGGTGGTGTCTTTGGAGCACTGGGATGCAGATTTGAGCCCTGGCCTGGCACAGCCGGTTAAGGATCTGGCATTGCCACAGCTGTGGCTTAGGTCACAACTGCAGCTCAGATCTGATCCCTGGCCTGGGAACTCCATATGCTGCTGCAAGGTGGCCAAAAAAAGGAAAAAAAAAATAGAAGAGTCTTAAGAACTATATATATTCTTTCACTGTAGTATGTAAACCTATTTTGTGTAAAACTTTCACATGACTCCTGTTTTTATCTGATAAAGGCTTTTAGAATATTTTTATGAGATAAGAAAGTTTTAGGAAAGTAGCAAATATGTCACTAACTAATCATGACAGCAACCTTCTTTTATTTTATGGAAATTAAGGTATCTTTTAAAAAAATACAGCTTTGCTTTTATATGTTGTATAGAGGCACAGAGTTACAGCATTGATTTGTTAATTTTTTCCTTCTTGATAATTGACTTAATATATGAATTAAATTTTCATACAGTAGTCAAAAGTAATATTTTTAATGACAGAGTTTTTAAATACGAAGTTTTGAATAACGTTTTTCTTTTATTTATTTTTTTATTTCTTTCAAAGGCCACACCTGTGGCATATGGCAGTTCTCAGCCTAGGGGTCGAGTTGGGGCTGCAGCTGCCAGCCTATACCACAGCCACAGCAATGCCAGATCCCAGCTGCATCTGTGACCTACACCAGAGCTTACAGCAATGCCAGATCCTTATCCCACTGAACAAGGCCAGGGATCAAAATCTCATCCTCATGGACGCTATACACAGTTCTTGAGCCACTGAGCCACAGTGGAAACTGCTTGAGTAATATTTTTCTTTTTTGGGGGGGGGAGGGTTTTGTCTTTTTCTAGGGCTACACCTGCAGCATATGGAGGTTCCCACCCAGGCTAGGGATCAAATTGGAGCTGTAGCTGCCAGCCTACACCAGAGCTACAGCAACGCAGGATCCAAGCCATGTCTGCGACCTATACCACAGCTCACGGCAACACTGGATCCCCAACCCACTGAGGAAGGCCAGGGATCAAACCCGTCACCTCATGGTTCCTAGTCGGGTTCATTTAACTACTGAGCCACGACGGGGAACTCTGAGTAATGTTTTTCAATCTCTATAGATAAGGCATGTTTTTTAATTTGAAGATTTTTGAAATGTATCAGTAAACAAAAGATGTTATATAATTCATACATGCAGTTTATTTATTTATTTATTTATGGCCACACCTGCAGCATGTGGAAGTTCCCAGGCTGGGGTTGAACCTGAGCTGCAGCTGCCAGCCTACACAACAGCCATAGCAACACACGGAATCCGACCTGCGTCTGAGACCTATACCAGAGCCCACAGCAATGCCGGATCCTTAAGCCACTGAGCAGGGCCAGGGATCAAACCTGTATCTTCATGGATACTAGTCAGGTTTGTTACCACTAAGCCACAACAGGAACTCCATACATGCAGTTGATTTATGATGACAGTTGAAAGGGAGAGCAACTGTTTCAAAATAATACTAGTCTTTAAACTCTTGTGATTTTTTTATAAATTGAATTTGTTGTTTCTATAACTATATAAGAAATTTAAGTTTACCCATTTTGCTTTTTCCCTTAGTTTTTTTCCTTAAAAAAATTATTACTAAACAAACCATGACATTTTAAAAAATTTCAGGTGATAGAAGTATTCATCAGAGCAGAAGATGGCCTTTGTAGAGAGGTGGTAAAACACCTTAATCAGATTGAAGAACAGATCTTGGATCATTTGGCATGGAAACCAGAGTCTCCACTCTGGGACAGAATTAGAGACAATGAAAACAGAGTTCCTTCATGTGAAGAGGTTTGTGAAAAGATCTTAACATCTTTCTGTGACAAAATAAATTATCTAGTCTATTCAGAATTCTCTTTCACTGACTGCAGTTAAACTTAGGGTCTTCCTCATGCATATGGAAGGGTTAACAGCTGGGTTTAACATGGTGAAATTACCCCTACATCTAAGAGGAAACAAGAGTCAAAAATAATTTGTAACACCTCCAAAGTTTCAGTGACAGAATGAGAATTCAGTATTCTGTCTTGATTTCCTAGTCAAGTTTCTGTACCATAGAATAGTTGGTTGTCTAATTCTCCAAATCAGTCATGAAGGTCAATTTATATTTAGTATCCAGTTATTAGGTTTGACTATTTTAATCCTGCCAGAATTTTTATAACTTCAGTATGAAAGTGGAAAAAACAGGTGTTTATTTAGGTGAAATAACTAAAGCCAGGATAGTTTTCTTTTGCCGTAGATTATTATTATATTTCTAATTGAGATGTTTTTTGAATAATGGTATTTTGTGTAAATATCTCTTTCTAGGTCATGCCACCTCAGAACCTGGAAAGAGCAGATGAAATCTGTATTGCTGGCTCCCCTTTGACTCCCAGAAGGGTGAGTGAAGTTCGTGCTGATACTGGAGGACTTGGAAGAAGTAAGTTTAAGATGCTAGGGGAACGGTTTTGGGGCCTGGCATCTGGAGATTTAAATTCCATCTAAAAGTACAAAGTGAAATTAGTATATATACAAGAAAGTATTCTGTGCCGTTTTAGTGTCACATGGATCACTTAAAAATAATGCTTTTGAAGAATATTAAAGAATACAGAAAAGACAAAAAAAAAAAAAAGTTCCCGTTGTGGCGCAGTGGTTAACGAATCCGACTAGGAACCATGAGGTTGCGGGTTCGATCCCTGCCCTTGCTCAGTGGGTTAACGATCCGGCATTGCTGTGAGCTGTGGTGTAGGTTGCAGACGTGGCTCGGATCCCGAGTTGCTGTGTCTCTGGTGTAGGCCAGTGGCTACAGCTCTGATTCAACTCCTAGCCTGGGAACCTCCATATGCCGCAGGAGCGGCCCAAAGAAATAGCAAAAAGACAGAAAAAAAAAAAAGAATACAGGAAAATGCATGATAAGTCTTTTAAAATAGAATGCTATATATTAATGCAGTTCCTTTTTTTTTTTGTCTTTTTGTCTTTTTAGGGCCAAACCTGGGGCATATGGAGGTTCCCAGGCTAGGGGTCTAATTGGAGCTGTAGCTGCTGGCCTACACCACAGCCACAGCAGTGCCAGATCCCAGCCATGTCTGCAACCTACACCATAGCTCATGGCAATGCCAGATCCTTAACCCACTGAGCGAGGCCAGGGATTGAACTCACAACCTCGTGGTTCCCAGTCAGATTTGTTTCTACTGTGCCATGATGGGAACTTGTAGTTCCTATTTTTTTAAGTGTATTTTTATCTGTAAGCACACAAAAGGGCTAAAATGGAAAAAACCAAACTAGTAAGACTGATTATTGTTGGGAGTTTCCTGGTAGACTAGTGGTTAAGGACTCAGCATTGTCACTACTGTGGCTTGAGTTCAATCCCTGAGCCAGGAACTTGCTGGACATGCTGGACATACTGCACATGCAGCCTTAAAAAAGGATTATTGTTGGGAATAGAATTCCAAGTGATTTCTGTAAATTTTGGGGGGAATATATCACTTTTAATTTTTTTGACTGTGTCTACAGCATATAGAAGTTCCGAGGCCAGGGATGAAACCCATGCCACAGCAGTGATCTGAGCCACAGCAGTGACAATGCCAGCTCCTTAACCCATTAGGCTATAGGGGAACTTCACAATATGTATTACTGAGTTCTCATCGTGGCTCAGTGGTTAACAAATCTGACTAGCATTCAGAACACATATTACTTTTATTTTTTTGGTATTTCTTTTAAAATCAAAATGAACAGAAAAACTTTTTAAAGATGGAATGTATGATCTAATTAGACGAGCCAGTGAGTTTAGAGGACCGAATGGCCTGAGCATGTTCAGCTTTGATTCTTGTCAGTTGAGCTGTGCTAACCTGGTTAATATAACAGCATTACTGGCCCTGTGGTACCGAAAAGGGAAGTTTGCTATTCATTTGGGTACATTTTAGGCAGCTCTCTATAACATCTGCCAGGTACAAGGTTTAAGTTCACATAATTAAGATAAAACTACCTTTTAAAAAGAAATTCTAGGAGTTCCCTTTATGGCTTAGTGGTAAAGAACCCGACTAGTATCCATGAGGATGCAGGTTTGATTCCTGGCCTTGCTCGGTGGGTTAAAGGTCTGGTGTTGCTTTGAGCTATGGTGTAGGAAACAGATGTGGCTCAGATCTGGCATTGCTGTGGCTGTAGTGTAGGCTGGCAGCTGCAGTTCTGATTTGACCCTTAGCCTGGGAACTTCCATATGCCTTAGGTGCAGCCCTAAAAAGAAAAAAACCCCCAAAACTGCATGTCTGTAAATCCAGAGAGTTCCAAATCCTTGGATCCCATTAGAAGGAAGCAAATTCTTGTTTCTAGATCACCTAATGGAGTTCCTGGGCCAGGCAGCAGATCCAAGCCACGGTTGCAGCCTACGTAGCAGCTGCAGCAACACCAGATCCTTTAACCCACTGTGCTGCTCCAGGGATTGAACCTGCATTGTGGTGCTGCAGAGACACTGCCCATCCCATTGCACCACAGTGAGAACTCCCAGATGAACTTTAATAAAATTGATAAGCACTGGCTATAGAAGAAAGATCAGGGTTTTTTTTTTTTTTTTTTGTCTTTTTGCCATATTCTTGGGCCGCTCTCGCAACATATGGAGGTTCCCAGGCTAGGGGTCGAATCAGAGCTGTAGCCGCCAGCCTACACCACAGCTACAGCAACGCGGGATCTGAGCCGAGTCTGCAACCTACACCATAGCTCACGGCAACGCTGGATCCTTAACCCACTGAGCAAGGCCAGGGATCGAACCCGCAACCTCATGGTTCCTAGTCAGATTCGTTAACCACTGAGCCACGACGGGAACTCCCCAAGATCATTTTTAAAATTAGGAATCACTCTGTGTCAGTGCATACTCAGAATATGGATGATCTATATGAAAACTTACTCATTTTTGAAAGAGGAGGCGTAGTGGCTTAATGGCTCAACTGCTTTTCTGCTTTTTATCCACTCAGACCCATAGGTCTGATAGCTGGTCTTCCTCAACTCTATTTCTGTAGAGTTTTTCCTTCCCTAATCTATGGATTAGGACTTGACTTTAAACTTCATTTTTTTGCACTTATCATGTCTCCATTTTGATGAAGTCTTTTAATATTTTATGAGATAATGTCATAATGTATTCTAACTGCATCTTTGTTTCAAATATAAATCTAGTAAATTTATTTGCTTTTGTATCATCAGGAAATTCAAATGTTAGCCCACAGACTGTCAGAACTATTCCTATCAATCCTCTGGACTTCCTTATGTATTTTAATATTTAAAACCCACTGATGTGCAATTTTTACAGCTAGACATGGGAGAGGGAAAGAAATGCTTCTTAACAATTAACGTTGGTGTGAATGTGTACTGTGGTGTTAAGTACAATAGACTAAGCTATAATGGTTAACAGTTTCTGTTTGGGATGTTGAAAAACTTTTAGAAATAAATGGAGATTGTATAACATTATGAATCTAATGCACCTCAATTGTACACTTAAAAAGGGTAAAATGGTTAACTGTATGAGATATATATATATATATATATATTTTACTAAAATTTTAAAAATCTAACAGGGAGTTCCTGTCGTGGCTCAGTGGTAACAAACCCAACTAGAATCCATGAGGATGCAGGTTTGATCCCTGGCCTTGCTCAGTGGGTTTAAGGATCCAGTGCTGTAGGTCACAGATGCAGCTCAAGATCCCGTGTTGCTATGGCTGTGATGTAGGCTGGCAGCTGCAGCTCCAATTCGACCTCAACCCTGGCAACTTCCATATGCTGTGGGTATAGCACTAAAAAGCAACAACAACAAAAAAACCAGCTAATAGTATAATATACCCCAAACCATTGAATTGTATAAATGTGTGAAATATGTGATTCATCTCAATAAAGTTGTTTAAAAAAGTACGTTAATTGAATCCAAAACATCTATGTCCATTTTTACTGAAGAACGTTATTGAATTTTAGTAATTTTCTATATATGAAAAGTGACAAAGATGAAAATGCATAAAATGGGGTAAGTGCTTCCAGGTGATACCTTAGTAATATCAAGTTCATCAAGTCTTCTTATCAGATATGGCTTTACAGTGAAATCACGTCTCACATGAGTGTTAGGTAGAAATTGAATATGGTAGGAAAATAGAAAATTATTTAAATTACCCTTGAATCATCAAGGCCCTGTGGTATTGGAGAGCAAGGTCCAGGTAGATTTAGCAGAAGGAGGAGTCAAGAAGGAGCATTGTGAGACAGAGAAAAATTCTTCATTATGATTTTGCCCAGGGAGTTTCTGTTGTGGCTTAGTGGAAGTGAATCTGATTAGTATCTATGAGGACACAGGTTCAATCCCTGGCCTCGATCAGTGGGTTATTGGTGTTGCCGTGAGCTATGGTGTAGGTCACAGATATGGCTTGGATCTGGCATTGCTGTGGCCGTAGCGGAGGCCAGAGGCTACAGCTTCAATTTGACCCCTAGCCTAGGAACCTCCATATGCCACGGGTGCAGCCCTAAAAGTACAAAAATAAAGTAAAATAAAATAAAGATAAAATTTTGCACAATAGTATTCAGTTGAATTTTCATTCATTGAATGTAGCTATGATGTGACTCCTATAATTTTATGAATTATAGTATTTCAAACACTTAACTGTTTTTGAACATAACAGCTTGGATGGAAGTTAGATCTGTCTCCTTGAGTTAAATAGTTTTTTTCTCTTTTTGATCCTAGGCATAACATCTCCAACCACATTATATGATAGGTACAGCTCCCCAACAGCCAGCTCTACCAGAAGGCGGTTATTTGTTGAGAATGATAGCCCCACTGATGGAGGGACCCCTGGGCGCCTTCCCCCACAGCCTCTCGTCAATACTGTCCCTGTGCAGAATGTATCTGGAGAGGCAGTTTCTGTCACACCAGTTCCTGGACAGACTTTGGTCACCATGGCAACAGCCACTGTCACAGCCAACAATGGACAAACAGTGACCATTCCTGTACAAGGTAAGGAAGTCAATACTGGATATTGAGTTCTTTCTCTGTGGCATTTATTAGAAAGTTACCTGAGATTTGGTTGGAATAATATGAGACGAGAGGTTTGAGAAGGGAAAAATTTTCTTTGTGTTTTCTTTTTTTTTCAAACTTTAGGCATTGCCAATGAAAATGGAGGAATAACATTCTTTCCAGTGCAAGTCAATGTTGGAGGGCAGGCGCAAGCTGTGACTGGCTCCATCCAGCCCCTCAGTGCTCAGGCCCTGGCTGGAAGTTTAAGCTCTCAACAGGTGACAGGAACAGCCTTGCAAGTCCCTGGTCAGGTGGCCATTCAACAGATTTCCCCAGGTGGACAACAGCAGAAACAAGGCCTGCCTTTAACCAGCAGCAGTGTAAGACCCAGGAAGACAAGCTCTTTATCGCTTTTCTTTAGAAAGGTAATTTTTCACATACCCTTACCAGGATAAGAGCTTGGGAAATATAAGGGTTACATAAAGTTTGAGATGTTTTTGTTTATCTACTAGGTTTACCACTTAGCAGGTGTCCGCCTCCGAGATCTTTGTGCTAAACTGGATATTTCAGATGAACTGAGAAAAAAAATCTGGACCTGCTTTGAATTCTCCATAATTCAGTGTCCTGAACTTATGATGGACAGACATCTGGACCAGTTGTTAATGTGTGCCATTTATGTGATGGCAAAAGTGAGTACCATTAGGAAAGGAAAAAGGAAATATGCTACTTAACAGCTTTATTGAGATAAAATTCACATACCATATAATTCACATATTTAAAATGTACAGTCCAGTGGATTTTAGTATATTTATACATGTGTGACTGTCACCACAGTTTTAGAACATGATACTCCATTATATGAATATATGATATTCATTCATCAGTTGATGGACATTTAGATTATTTCCTCTCTGGGGCTGTTATAAATAATGCTGCTATGAATATCTGTGTACAAGTTTCTCCATGGAAGTCTTCATTTATATTTTGTATATAACTAGGAGCAGATTGCTGGGTCATATGGTAAATTCTGTTTAACTATATGAGGAACTACCAGACTGTTTTCCAAAATCACTGCACCATTTTACATTTCCACTGGAATTGTCTGAAGGTCCTGATTTCTCCACATTCTCACCAATACATTTTATTATGTGAGTTTGTTTTTTAATATAATTTATTGAGGCAAAACTCACATAACATTCCCCATTTTAAAAACAAACAGCTTAAATTTTAAAACTGGTAACTTTTCTTTTTTAGGTTTGTTTGGCTAGGCTAAATCCCTTGAAATTCTTTGACTTGTAGTATCGTCTTGTCAATTCTGACATCATGTCACAAAGAAATCAGGTGGAGTTCTGATAGACTGTGTTGAATCTGAAGGTCAATTTGGAGTATTGCTATCTTACCCATATTTCACCTTCTTATCAATGAACACAGAATATTTTCCCACTTATTTAGGTTCTCCTTAAATTTTTTTTTTTTTTGTCTTTTGTCTTTTTAGGGCCGCACCTGTGGAATGTGGAGGTTCCCAGGCTAGGGGTCTAATCAGAGCTGTTGCTGCCCGCCTTCGCCAGAGCCACAGCAACGCCAGATCCAAGCCACATCTGCGACCTACACCACAGCTCATGGCAACGCCAGATTCTTAACCCACTGATCAAGGCCAGAGTTCGAAACCACAACCTCATGGTTCCTAGTCGGATTCGTTTCTACTGCACCACGACGGGAACTCCAGTTCTCTTTAATTTCTTTCAGCAATATTTTACAGTTTTTAAGTATAACTTTTATACTTTTTTGTTAACTTTATTCTTATTTTGATGCTATTATAAATGCAGTTTCATTTTTGATGTGTTCATTGCAAGTTTATAGAAATACAATTGATTTTTGTATGTTCATCTCATATCCCACAACCCTGCTGCATTCACTTTTAGTTCTGGGTTAGTAGATTCCTTAGGATTTTCTGTGTACAAGATTTTTTTTTTGCTTTTTGCTTTAAGGGTTGCACCTTGTAGCATATGGAGGCTAGGGGTCAGATCGGAGCTGCAGCTTCTGGCCTACGCCATGCCCACTGCAACACCAGATTCGAGCCACATCTGCGACCTACACCACAGCTTGCAGCAATACCTTGTCCCACTGGATACTAGTCAGGTTCATGACTGCTGAGCCACAATGGAAACTCCTGTATAAGATTATGTGATCTGCTTATAGAAATAGTTTTACTTCTTCCTGTTCATACTGAATGCCTTTTTTTTTTTTTTTTTTTTCTTTCCTGCTTACTCTGACTAGATCTCTGGTAAAGTTGAGTAGAAATGTTGAGAGCAGAAGTTCTTGCCTTGTTCCTTAAGAGGAAAGCATATAGACTTTCACCATTAAAGTATGATACTAGCTATTTTTTTTTTTTAAGGACACTTTTATCAGGTTGAGAAGGTTCTCTTTCTAGTTTGTTAAGCGTTTATTATGAAAGGGTATTGGAAATGATCTTTTTGCATCTGTTTAGATAGTTGTGGGTTTTGTTTTTTATTGTTGATAGTGTATTAGATGATTTTTCACACATCAAACTAACCTTGCATTCCTGGTGTAAATCCCAATTGATCATGGTATACAATTCTTTTTCTATGTTAGTAGGTTCAGTTTGCTTGTATTCTATAGATGAATTTTGTCTTATTCATAAGAATAATTTGTAGTTTTCTTGTTACGGCTTTGGTTTTATTATCAGGGTAACATTGGACTCATTTAATGCCTTAAGGAAGTATTCCTTCCTCTTCTGTTTTTTCGAAGAGTTTGTGAAGAATTTGGTAGAATGTTAAATGTTTGGTAGAATTCAGCAGTGAAGCCATTTGGGGCTATGCTTTTCACTGTGTAGTTTATTGATGATTCTTTTTCTTGTTGTAAGTCTATTCAGATTGTTTCTTCTAGAATCAGTTTTTGTAGTGTGTCTTCCTGGGAATTTGTCTCTTTCCTCTGGGCTTTCTAATTTGTTGGCACACAGTTGTTCATAATACTCCTTTTTGTTATACTTTTTAGGGCTGCACTTGCAGCATGTTGGCGTTCCCAGGCTGGGGGTCTAATTGGAGCTGCAGCTGCTGGCCTCTGCTACAGCCACATACCATGCATCTGAGTCTTGTCTGTGACCTACACTGCATGTCACAGCAATGCCAGATCCTTAACCAACCTATTAGAGCCAGGAATTGAACCTGTGTTCTCATGGATGCTAGTAAGATTTAGCACTGAATCACAACGGGAACTCCCACAATCTTTGAATCTTTGTCTAGCTGAAGGTTTATCAATTTTGTTGATCTTGTCAAAGAACCAGCTTTAGGGTTTTGTATTATTACATGCTCCCATCTTTATTTCCTTCTTTCTGCTTGCTTTAGGCTTAAATTTTGCTCTTCTTCAGTGCCTTAAAATGGTTAGGTAGGAGTTCCCATCGTGGCTCAGTGGATAACAAATCTGACTAGGAACCATGAGGTTGCGGGTTCGATCCTGGCCTTGCTCAGTGGGTTAAGGATCCAGCATTGCCGTGAGCTGTGGTGTAGATCGCAGACGCAGCTCAGATCCCACGTCGCTGTGGCTCTGGTGTAGGCCAGTGGCTACAGCTCCGATTCGACCTCTAGTCTGGGAACCTCCATATGCCGCAGGAGCAGCCCAAGAAATGGCAAAAAAATAAATAAAATGGTTAGGTAATTTAATCTTATTTTTTACTCTAGGCATAATAGCTATAAATTTCCTTCTAAACATGTTTAGCTGCATCTCATTAGTTACGGTGTGTTTATCCTCATTTTCATTCGTCTCAAAGTATTTCTAATTTCTCTTTTGAGTCATTGATTATTCTAAGTGTGTTTTTGAATTATATATGTTTTGTCAACTTCCCAAATTTCTGTTAATTTTTAATTTCAATCCATTGTCAAAAAACACTTTGTATTACTTCAGTCCTTTTAAATGTATTGAAGCTTATTTTATAGCCTAGCATATGGTCTCTCCTGGAGAATGTTCAGTGTGCACTTGAGAAGAATGTATATTCTGTTGTATACACTGTTCTACAGATGTCAAGGTCTAATTGTGTTCTAGTGTTTTCTGTTTCTTTGTTGATCTTTCCATTTTGAAAATGGGGTATTGAATGCCCTATTATTGAATTGTCTTCATTTCTGTTTTTACCTCATGTATTTTTGGCGCTCTGTTATTAGGTGAATTGTTAGAGGTTCTTTATAGATTGATACTTTCATCATTAGGAAATGTTTCTCATTATCTCTAGTAAATTCTTTTAAGTGGCCACATGTGCTGCATATGGAAGTTCTCGGGCTAGGGGTTGAACCTGAGCTGCAGCTGCTGGCTTACACCACAGCCATAGCAATGCAGGCTCTGAGCTGCATCTGCGACCTACACCACAGCCGAGTTAACATTGGATGCATAACCCACTGAGAGGCCAGTGATGGGATCACACCTGTGTCCTCAAGGACACTGTGTCAGGTTCTTAGCACACTGAGCCACAACCGGAGTTTTTTTTGTTTTCAAGTCTATTTTATAGTGTGATAGTTGAATAGCCACCCCACCTTTCTTGAGGTTGCTGTTGGCATAATGTATCTTTTCATCCTTTTCTTTCTTTTATTTATTTATTTATTTATTTATTTTCCCACTGTACAGCAAGGGGGTCAGGTTATCCTTACATGTATACATTACAATTACATTTTTCCCCCAGCCTTTCTTCTGTTGCAACATGAGTATCTAGACAAAGTTCTCAATGCTATTCAGCGGGATCTCCTTGTAAATCTATTCTAAGTTGTGTCTGATAAGCCCAAGCTCCCGATCCCTCCCCCTCCCATCAGGCAGCCACAAGTCTCTTCTCCAAGTCCATGATTTTCTTTTCGGAGGAGATGTTCATTTGTGCTGGATATTAGATTCCAGTTATGAGTGATATCATATGGTATTTGTCTTTGTCTTTCTGGCTCATTTCACTCAGTATGAGATTCTCTAGTTCTGTCCATGTTGCTGCAAATGGCATTATGTCATTCTTTTTTATGGCTGAGTAGTATTCCATTGTGTATATATACCAGATCTTCCAAATCCAATCGTCTGTTGATGGACATTTAGGTTGTTTCCATGTCCTGGCTATTGTGAATAGTGCTGCAATGAACATGCGGGTGCACGTGTCTCTTTTAAGTAGAGTTTTGTCCGGATAGATGCCCAAGAGTGGGATTGCAGGGTCATATGCAAGTTCTATGTATAGATTTCTAAGGTATCTCCAAACTGTTCTCCATAGTGGCTGTACCAGTTGACATTCCCACCAACAGTGCAGGAGGGTTCCCTTTTCTCCACAGCCCCTCCAGCACTTGTTCTTTGTGGATTTATTAATGATGGCCATTCTGACTGGTGTGAGGTGATATCTCATGGTAGTTTTGATTTGCATTTCTCTTATAGTCAGCGATGTTGAGCATTTTTTCATGTGTTTGTTGGCCATCTGTATATCTTCTTTGGAGAAATGTCTATTCAGGTCTTTTGCCCATTTTTCCATTGATTGATTGGCTTTTTTGCTGTTGGTCATCCTTTTTTCAAATCTCTTTGTATGTCTTAATCTAAAGGGTGTCTCTTGTAGACAGAGTGTAGTTATATCTCTTTTTTTAAATCCAATCTAACAATTTCTGCTTTTTGATTGTGGTGTTTAATCCATTCACATTCAACATTAGTTTTAACTGGATTTATCACATCTGTCATTTTACTTTTTTTTTATGCATGTCTTATACTCTAGTCCTCCTTTACTACTTTCACTTACTACAGGTAAATAATGAAGCATTTTAATTTCAGTAATGACTTTTATTTGGTCTTTTGTCTTTTTAGGGCCACACTTGTGGCATATGGAAGTTCCCAGGGCAGGGGTTTAATCAGAGCTACAGCTGCCAGTCTACAGCATAGCTCACAGCAACACCGGATCATTAACCCCCTGAGTGAGGCCAGGGGTCGAACCTGCAACCTCATGGTTACTAGTCAGGTTTGTTAACCACTGAACCACACAACGGGAACTCCGAGTAATGACTTTTTAACTATTTTTTTTTTCTTAGTGGTTTCTTTAGGGCTTAGCATGTTTTTTTTTTTTTCCTTTGTGCTCTTTTTGCTCCAGGTTTATTGAGATATAATTGACCTATCACGTTGTGTTAAAATGTACAGTGTGATGATTTGATACACATGTATGTTGCGTTATGATTACCACTATAGGTTAGTTAACATCCATTACCCAGCTTTTTCTTGGTAGTAAGAACATTTAAGATCAACTCTCAAACAGTACAGTTAAACTATAGTCATCATACTGCTTATTAGATCCCTAGAACTTATTCATCTTATAAATGGAAGCTTGTCCCCTTTGATCAATCTCCCCACTTCTTCCAACTGCCACGTATAATCTTTACTTATGAAATCCAGCTTCAAATGTATACTGAATTCAGTGGTACATAGAATTGTACCTCCTATGTAACTGTTTCCTTTTTGTTATTTATGTGATAATACTGTTACACATTTATCCATAAACGTTATAAATTTAAAAATACATTTTTTATAAGTTTTAAAAGAGGTGAGAGAAAAATGAATACAAATATTCATTTATAGCTTTTGTTACATTAACCTTATTTACCATTTATGATTCTCTTTATTGGCTCATGGGGATTTGAGTTGTCATCTATAGTCATTTCCTTCAGGACAGTACAGCTTTGCTCTTCATCGTCTTTGTGCTGTTTTTGGCAAATATATATCACATTCATATATGTATGAATTATATGTATATAATTTTTAAAATGTCAGTTGAAAATATGTACTTTATACTGTCTTTCCAGCTACACAGTTATCTTCACCATTGCCCTTTGTTTTTTCATGTGTATTCGAATTACTGTATGGGGTCACTTTTAGTTTGAAGAACTTTCAGTATTTTCATGCAAGATGGTTGTGCCAGTAGCACATTTTCTGTCTTTGAGATTTCACTTTCAGTCATGAAAGATAACTTTGCTGGATGCTGGATTCTTAGGTTTTACCTTGTCCGCTCTCTCATAGCCTCCATTGTTTCTTTTGTCTTTTCAGGCCCACACCTGCGGCACATGGAGGATCCCAGGCTAGGGGTCAAATTGGAGATGTAACTGCCGGCCTATGCCACAGCTACAGCAGTGCCAGATCCAAGCCTCATTTGTAGCCTACACCACAGCTCATAGCAATGCCAGATCCTTAATCCACTGAGCGAGGCCAGGGATCCATACCTGCCACCTCGTGGTTGCGGGTGGATTCATTTCTGCTGCACCATGCCAGGAACTCCATCATAGCCTCCATAGTTTTTAATGAAAAGATGTTACTTTATTGGGGTTTCCTAGTAAGCAAAAAGTTGCTTTTCTCCTGATGCCATCAAGATTTTTTCTCCCTTTCTTTGGCTTTCAGCTTTTTTACTCTATATCTGGGCATGGACCTCTTCACATTTATCCTACTTATGTGTAGATTATTTTTAAAATAAGTTTGGGAAGGTTTTGGCCTTTGATAATTATTTTCTGCTTCGCTTTCCTTATGTTACTCCCATTATGTGTATCTCGGTGTGCTTAGTGGCATGGCATATTTCTTTGACGCTCTGTTAACTTTTCTTTTTGTCTCTGTTCTTTTGGATTGCACAACTTTAGCTTCAGGTTTGCTTTTTTTTTCTTTGCAAATTCAAATCTCTTATCCTCCAGTGAATTTTTTGTTACTCTAATTTTTTATTCTAGGTCTGGGTTCACATACCATTAATTCCTTCTGTTGCTAACTGGATTTTAATAGATTTTCTTGAATATTTTTTTCCTCATTTGTTGTATGCCTTCAGGGCCATTTCCAGACACTATTTTTAAAGTATATTCACTTTATTGTGAAACAGATCTCCAGAACTTTTTCACCTTGCAAATCTTAAATCCTGTACCCTTCCAGACACTTTAAATGGTTGTTTTAAATACAATTTTCACCCATTTCATGGAACATCTCATAGTAAGTATTATGCGAAAAATGAAATTATTTCTCAGAATACTCTTATTCTTTGTCAGGTTACAAAAGAAGACAAGTCCTTCCAGAATATTATGCGTTGCTATAGGACTCAGCCACAAGCCCGAAGCCAGGTAACTACACTTTTAGAGCTGAAAATAAAGATAAAAGTCTTTGATGAATATGAAAAAATTAACTACAGTTGATTCTATGGCCTTTTCTCCAGAATAAGCACCTAAGACTGTGAGATCTTTGCATTTGACTTAGAATGACTTGATTTTATGGTTGGATACTATTATTGTATTGTAGGCAGTACCTTGAAGTACTGCCTGATAGACCCTGGTATAAATCCAATATCTGTTATTTACTAAGATATATAACCTTAAGTGTACTTATTAACCTCCCATGTGTAGGACAATGATTACTATATGGAATTGTGAGAATTGAATAACATGTTAATATCAAATAGTCTAGAAAGTGCTTGATAAATACTCATTTCTGTTCCTTTCTTATAATCTTTCTAAAGGTGTATAGAAGCGTTTTGATAAAAGGGAAAAGGAAAAGGAGAAATTCTGGCAGCAGTGATAGTAGAAGTCATCAGAATTCTCCAACAGAACTGAATAAAGATAGAAGTAAGTGGGATCTTTATGAACTTATAAAAAATTAGGAGTTTCTCTTGTTTTAGCCCTAGAAGACTAAGGATTACTAAATGAAATTACTGTTATGGAAGCCATGAAAGTATTTTATTGGCAAAAGATTTGTTGGAACAATAAACCAAACTCTAAATTTAGTAGCAAAGTTGTTTATGCTTTATCCCAGGGCTTTGAGACACGTTGTGCATAATATTTTTCTCCAGGGAAATTAGAGAAGTGAAGCATTTTTTTGACCTGAGTTCCAGAAAAATGTGGCATGTCCACTGAAACCATGCTATGGAAATACCATCCTTAATTGTTGGTTGACACCAGTCAATGCAAAGCTCAGGTCCTAAAAAACTTGGTATCAAGTTAAAACTACTCAGTAAACCCTTGCTGTGGTAATAGCATGGTAGTATAAGTTAGTACTTAATAGTATCTGTGCTTCACTCCCATTTAAACAGGTAGAACAGGTAGTGTATCCAAATGAATTTTTTTTTTTTTTTTTTGCTTCTTAGGACCGCACCTGTAGCATATGGAGGTTCCCAGGCTAGAGGTCGAATGGGAGCTGTGGCTGCCTGCTACAGCCACAGCCACATGGGATCTGAGCCATGTCTGTGACCTACACCACAGCTCATGGCAATGCTGGATCTTTAACCCATTGAGCAAGGCCAGGCATCAAACCCACATCCTCATGGATACTAGTCAGATTTGTTTCTGCTGAGCCAAAACAGGACCTCCTGACTGAATTTTTAAAAAAATAGTCTGCATTAGCAGTCTTCAACACTTTGTTCTACCGGTTGCAGCCAGTAGAGACTCCAGTCCTGTCATGAGGTCAAGCAGCACCTTGCCTGTTCCACAGCCCAGCAGTGCCCCTCCTACACCTACTCGCCTCACAGGTGCCAACAGTGACATGGAAGAGGAGGAGAGGGGAGATCTTATTCAGTTCTACAACAGCATCTACATAAAACAAATTAAAACATTTGCCCTGAAGTACTCACAGGCAAATGTAGTAAGTATGCTGAGAATTATTTCATACTTTTTTCACTTATGAGGAATCACCTTTTTTTTTTTTTGAGGAATCATTTATGTTTGAGCTGCTTCTCTGTAAACTAGTTTTACATATAATTCTTTTGTTAAGACTAAGGAAGTCTCTAACAGAAATTATTTGCCTAACAATTTCTATTGTTGTGAAGCATTAATAAATAAGAGTAACAGGGTTTATTTTGCTTCTCTCATAGTAGAAAATTATCCAAAACTTACCAGCTCTGGTGACCTTGTGTATTATTTAACTTTCTTGGTGCCTCTCGTTTCCTCATACATAAAATGGGAACAGATGGAGCTTCCTTGCTTATAGGGTTGTTGTGAGATTAAATGACGGAATGCATTAAAGATGCTTAAAACAGTGATCGTCGCAAAGTAAGCCCTTAAATGTTTGCTACTGGTAGGGCTTTAAGTGTTGCTAATACATCACTATCCACCATTCATAAAGCTATGGGTTTATTACACCTTTTCACACTTACAGTAAAAACCATTTAAAAAAAACTAGTTAGAAACTTTACCTTTCTTAAAAATTGCAATTTTTTTTAACAGATGGATGCTCCTCCACTCTCTCCCTATCCATTTATAAGATCAGGCTCACCTCGCCGAATACAGTTGTCTCAAAATCATCCTGTCTACATTTCCCCACATAAAAGTGAAGCAATGCTTTCTCCTCGAGAAAAGATTTTCTACTACTTCAGCAACAGTCCTTCAAAGGTGAGCCTAATCTAAATCTTGGCCTTTACTAACCCCAAATACTTGAGTTAAGGCTTCTCTTGTGAAGTTCCATGGCTGCTTTAAAAATGAGTTAACATTAGACTGGAAAGGGGGTGGGCATAATACTGTATAAAGTCATGCTATTTTTAAAGAAATGAAAATGGAGATGTATGAAATTGATTAAATATGGCATAGCAGTGTGATCCTCTAACTTTTGTGAAAGGAAAAAAACCCCACAAATTTGTCAACTTTTGCACTGTGTTAAAGTGTATATCAAAATCACCTCTGGAGCTTTTTTAAAAAAACAAATACTCTGCCTCTATCCGAGTTATCAATCTCAGCCAGCTGAGAGGTGAAATTGGAAGGATATTAAATTTAGTAGTTCTTTCCTCTATAAAGATGTCTAAACTCCTCAAGGTAAACTGCTTAACTCATTGGAGGATCTTTGACTTAACATTGAACTATGTATATTAGAATTTTAATATTTTTATATCTATCCCCACCCCAGAGACTGAGAGAAATTAACAGTATGATACGGACAGGAGAAACTCCAACCAAAAAGAGAGGGATTCTTTTGGAAGATGGAAGTGAATCACCCGCAAAAAGAATCTGCCCAGAAAATCATTCTGCCTTATTACGCCGTCTCCAAGATGTAGCTAATGACCGAGGTTCCCACTGAGGTTAGTCTGTTGTATTGAACCTGTCTTTTCACAAACTCTGTTTAGCAGCATCATTTAATGCATGCTAGAATGTAGGGCTCTTTTTCTTAATCCTTCCAGTATCTTTAGGATATTTTTACTCATCCCAGCTGCCTTTTTTCCTACCACTCAGTGCTTGCCACTAAGGCTGCTGAGAATCCAAACTTGGATTTTTTTTAACTCTTTGGCAAAGCTATTACAAGTATCGCAGAGAACAGAGTGTACTCAGATATCTGTGGGAGAGGTCTCTGTTAACATGTTCCAGCAGAGAAACTGTGTTTTAATTCATTCCTACCTGTTTTGTGGTCAGCTCTAGCCCTCATGAAAAGCCAAACAAAAACTAGGTATTTTGTCCGAAAAAATTTGGTAGGAGTGAAAGATTTTTGCATTCCTAAAAGGTAGCAAGATAGTGCCCGATTTGGAGGTCCTAGGTTATTAGTCCAAGTCTCCCATTCCCTTTGTGTAATTTCTTTCCTCTCCCCATTAGGTGTGGTGCAGTGTGACAAGTGCTTGATTGTGTGCAATGTGTGAGTGAACCTTTAAGAAGTGGCACTTTAGGGCTGTAAGAAGCATGATTTTGTAACCCAGATTTTGCTGTATATTTGCAATGGCACTTTCTACAATGTGAACTTTATTAAGTACAAAACTTCTAGGCTGAACTTAATTCAGTGTCCTCTTTGATGCTTTTGTACTTTTTTTTTAAAAACTGTTAAAGCCCCAGTAGCTACCTTTTGGGCATGTGTTTTAAATTCTCCAGTTTTTTGTTAATAAGGATCAATGGGCTAAGTAAAGACTTTAAATCAAGTTGAATTAAGGGATTATGAAAAATTATGACCTCTTCCTTTAGGAGGCAGTTATCCAAAAGACACGTGTCTTTATTACGGTGAAATATTTTAAATATCTTTGGGTGTGTTCCTGGCAGTTAAAAAAAAAAAATAGGTTGGAGAATTTGGGGTTTTATTAGTACATAGTACCGTTTTTACAAATTAGAAAATGCTAATTTAACAGCTATTGAATTATATATATATATACATATATATATATATATACACACACACCTTTATTAATCATTATTATTCCAGCAGTTTTCAAGTTGAATAATCTTATTAGGGAGAAAATTCAATTGTAAATTGAATCAGTATAAACAAAGTTACTAGGTAACTTCATATTGCTCTGAAAGAAATACGGAACTCACACTGTTCAACTAGAATAGTGTTCTGCAAAAATATTTATAAAAACCTCTCAAGATACTGCTACTGTAATTTTATATGAAAATAAGTGTATTTTTCAATAAAGCGTTTATAAATTAATCTTTGTTTAGTTATATTGAGAAAAGGGTTTTTCAGTTTCCTGGATAAATGACAAAGAACAATCATTTATTGGTTTATTGTCTCTACAAAACACATTAGTCATTCATCATTTAAATATCTGACTTCATTAGAAACCATTTTAACACTTTTTCTCCCTCCAGCCATAAAAATACAGTGAGTGATTTGCTTTAAAAAAAAAAAAAAAAGCTATGAACAAGTGTTCTGGTTTCCTCTCACTCACCTAGTATGTCCCTCAGTGACAGTGTCTGTGTATCAGTAACACAGTAGGCTGAAGACTGAGGTTCCAAGGATCTTCCGCTTAAAAGTGCTATTAGCTATGGAAACTGCTCCCCTCTACCTCTCCTCTCCATGTACAACTAAAACCGCTGATTTAAAAAATCATTAGATAGTGCTGAACTCTGCCTACTCTATTAGTTTAAATGAATGCAACTTACCTTATATTCAGAAAAATACTTTAAGCCTCAAGGTCCCCAATAATTTGGAGTACTGAACTAGATAACCACCTTAAAGACACTTCTGACAGAAGTAATGCATTACGTAAAGAGAGGTTTCCAAAACTTGCTGTTAGAACCTAAGCATACACAGACAACACTGACACCAGTCCCCGTTCACACCGCTTTACTCTGCACGCAGTCCTCTGCCACTGGTCAGCTGTAACCAGCCCAAGTCCAGCAGGAAAGTGCATGGTGCACCAGATTCACTGGCTCTTAAGTTGCTACCGTTTTCTCTTCTTTACTGAAAGGTTGTACTGAGCCAGGCTTCACCCATGACAAGCCAGCAACGTGAACACTTTTATTGTGCTGTTCTTCAGGCTTCTTCTGGGCACAACAAAAAACAGACATTAAAAAATGACCGGTGAGATTTCAGCACTGTACAAACTTGTTTCCCAAAAAGTTATTTGTATAAACTCAATTGTATCCAGTGAAAACATTTTAGAAAACAATGAGTTAACTATTTCCAAAATGGTAATCTACTTACTTTCTGAGTCAGCATCTTCTCTCTGGCTTCATCATGTACAGAAGGATTCCATGGAGAAAAGCTTCAGGAAAAATATTTTAAAAACAGCTCACTAAATTTAACATCCATTTTTACGTTTTTAAATCCCCTCACAAAACTTAACAAGGAATAGTCCTTAATCAGTTGTCAGTATGTAAGTTTTAGACATTACCTAAATGACTTTCTCACATAACCATCCCA
Organism: Phacochoerus africanus; assembly: GCF_016906955.1. Classification (NCBI taxonomy): domain Eukaryota; kingdom Metazoa; phylum Chordata; class Mammalia; order Artiodactyla; family Suidae; genus Phacochoerus; species Phacochoerus africanus. Next base: position 31,583,894 of record NC_062551.1, on the reverse strand, counting down.
TATAGAGCATTTTACATGCATGAGCACAAAACCACGCTGAAGTCCTATTAATTAAAGATGAAGAAATTTACAATAAAATCAATTGTTCTGGGTCACCAAAGCCAGTAAGTGCAGAAGTCCCCCAGTCTAACCGCAGAGCCCAAACTCTTGACCACTACACTATGCTGCCTCCCAGCAACAGCAGCGCTGCCCAAGAATAAATCACCAACTCTTCAGCTCTTAGTACTCCCCAGACACTCTTCCCCGAGACCCAGTATCACAGTGCTCGAGGAACCCACTCTTCCCAGCACGCACTCCTTTCACCACATCAATGTGGTTTGGGAGTTTAAGAGGAGCTCCGGCTAGAAAGAAAAGTCCTGACAGCTATGAACACAGTACAAGAATCTTGAGGGGACCAAACTCACTAAATAGCTTGCTCTTGGCACAATGTGCCAGTTCCATGTAAAGTAGAAATCAGGTTGATACCAAGTTTGCAAGGTTGCAGGCTAACAAATTATACACTTTCCTTTTAAATCCCTGTTCTGAGACCACTTGGAAAATGGAAGCACAGTACTACAAAGTGCAGTTTATCTGGATAAGGTACCACTTACCTAATTGCATAGGGGTCTTCTATTTTAGGTTGGTCAAACAAGCGAGCCGTGCACACCTTAACACTGTCAACCACTTTACTTTTAAAAAGCTGAACATCTCTTTCATACCTGTGTTAAAAGTTGAAATCAAAAAGTCACCAACCAACATAATCTGCTTTATCTTTTCAAGCTTATCTTAAATAACAAAGCAAAAGTAACATACAGTACTGCAGCCTCTGGGTTTAGGGGGTTTGCTGTATCAATCTTGTAGAAAACTCTCCTTGCATACATCAATACTTGCCAGATGTGATTATGGTTCCGCCTAAAAGGAAACACGGCAGGATTACTGAGGCTTCCTCTTGCTGGCTTACGTCACCTTGTGAAACTCATTTACTAACCTCCATTTTGCAAATGCTCTCTTTACATCCAGTTCACCAGAGTTGGGATCGACTAGCGGGTGAAAGACGGGAATATCAAACACCAAGCGCTGTATTTAAAGAGAGACACATCCTTTAATGGAAGCAGTGAAGCTTATTAGACCCACACAGTCAGCTGTAAAAGGAGTTTCAGGGCACGGCAGTCATGTGGCTTAAAGTTAAAGAGCTGCCGCAAGAGGGACACTGAACTACTTTCACCATGTTCCTGTGACACTAAATTGTGCAGTGACATGGCAACAGCTGCTTTTCTCTACCACAGCACAGCAGTCGCCATTCACAGAGCAAGTGCTGCACTCTGGCCTCCAGCCTCACTTTTGCACACCCTGAGCAGAGAAACAAGTTAAGCTAAAGGCAGGGGCTAGCATGGCAAAAAATGCAACAAAGCACGAAAATCCCCCTGAAAGACCACTGAGTAGACAAAACGTTTTTGGAAACTGAAATCATAAAATGTACTAGGTCAGGAAAAGAACCATGAAATCTTTAAGCCCATTAAGCCGTCCTCACTGACCCTGACTATGCCTGCAACTTACTGGACAGTCACCATCTGGGTAGTTATCAGGGATATAAACTGTAAACTTAAATACACCATCTTGATAAAGTCCATGCCGTATGAATATTACTCCAAACCACACTGTAAGAAAAAAGAAACACTGTTAAGGGCTAAGTTTGTGACAGAGGAACCAAATACACGAGGCGATAAAGAGTGAATCCTCCTTACTTAATGCAGAGCGGTAAGACGGCTGCACATAGACACCCGGTAACTTCTGCTTCACAACCAAGGTGCTAAAACAGAGCAGCACAAGAGGGAGTGTATGGATGTTAAGTGACACAGGCAAAACCACCCACATTCATTTTTTGAGAGAAGGAGCAGTCCCTCGAAGGGGAGCCACACCCTAACCACACAGACCGAGACATCACAATCTCTCACCTGGCCCCCACTGCTGCCCGTTTATCAGCTTCATAACACATGCTCACATAGAAACACAGCCAAAAAAGACCCCTGATGAAGAAATTAAAATCTAGCAAGGGGAGTTCCCGCCGTGGCATAGTGGAAACGAATCGAATCCCACTAGCAACCACGAGGTTGTGGGTTCAATTCCTGGCCTTGCTCAGTGGGTTAAGGATCCAGCATTGCCTTGAGCTGTGGCTAGGTTGCAGACCTGGCTTGGATCCCGTCTTGCTGTGGCTGTCGTACAGACCAGCAGCTGTAGATCTGACTCAACCCCTAGCCTAGGAACCTCCATATGCTGCAGGTGCGGCCCTAAGAAAACCAAAAAAAAAAAAAAAAACCCACAAACCAAAAAACCCTCCCCAAAAAACTAACAAGGACATACAATTAAGTTTTCCTCCCAGAAATCAGCTTCCCCAAAACAATGTCTTGGAAACCAACCTGAAGGTAATTCTGGACATTAAATTTTAAGTCAGTGAGAGTTATCTGTAAAATTATTGCTTTTATGATCATGGACAATAGATCTCACACATTTTTAGCAACTATTTTAAAGTACAATTTTAGGTAATTAAGACATTAAAATTCCATGGGTGTCATTTTAAGTGTGGAACCAGTCCGTGTGGCAGTGTTCTTGGTTGAAGGCATGCAGCGTGAAGTGCTCACACTGCCCACTGCTCCTGAATTTACTCCCAGACACCCGACCTCTGGGTGCCTTGGTGTGGGAAGTGGTGGGTACTCAAACAAGGGGAGATAAGGGCACTGGCTTGGAGGCTGCACTGGCTCTTCTGGGACCCAGTCACCTGAGAGCCACTCTGCTCTGTTCTTGTAGCTGAGCTATAGCCTAAACAAGGCTGTGACCAGACCTTGAATAATGTTGCCCAAGGGCCTTTAAAACACATTAGCCTGCCAATTCTCAATTCTGCTGAGAAGTAGCTTATTAGACTTTAGTTGTTTTCATTTATTGCCTATCTGTCACCATACTTTTTTTTTTAATCATTTTAAAGTAGTTATTCCATGTTTAAGTTACTAAAATTCAGCATGTCAATAGCAGCATGGCTGGCAGATGAATCTCTAACACTGAGGTTTGCCAGAGGGCAATTTTGTGTCCTAACACAGACAGCAAATTTAATGCCACAATAGAAGCCTGTCCAACTCACTGCCTCGCCTCAAATACTGGCTTCCACTATAAAGCTCAAGGGACCGCTGATATCAAACTCAGCCCTTTACACTGGGGCCTCAGACCCTCACATCAGTACAGTGAGGGAGGGCAGGAGGATGCTTTTAAATAATTTCAGTCATTTAAAAATTCTTTTGTACATGAAGCTAAGCATTAATTCTCAGACTTCCTGCCCTTGTAACAAACGGTCAAATCGAATGCCATCTGCATTCATTCACTATTTGAGCCCCTTTGACAGGCCAGGCGCTGTGTCCTCACTACTAGGCTCTGCAGAGGCATCGATCTCCTTACACTCTATTGATGATGTGTAGCTTCAGTCCAATTTTTGACGTCTATGACTAGCCAAGTTCTTACTCACATGGAGCCCAACTCATAACCTCCCTATCATTGTCTAATTCTGCCTTTGGGGGTCACAAGAATAAGTCAAATCCCCTTTCTAATGACAGACCTTCAAATACATGAAGACAGGTCTATCAAGTACCTTCTAGGTTTTCTCCAAGTCAGCAGTTCCTGTTCCTTCAAGTTGCTTCTGGCCCCTGCCTGCTGGGACCATCTCCTCATTAGTCTGTCAGGATGCCTCTTACGGAGTGATCACCAGACTGGGGCCCAAGCATCCAGCTGGGTCTGACCCAGGAAGGAACAGAAGGCTGTCCTCCCTGTCCGGCCTCTATGATAACCTCTTCAGGAGGTGAATTCCTCACCTCTTATAAAAGGTAGATCAAAATGAGGTACCTGACCTACTAATAAATCTTAGTTTCTTCCTCCTCCTGCTCTCCAAAACAGACTATGGCAATTAGAGCACATATTTGCCTTTAAATCTTATTTACCCAAGCTCTGAATAAGAATCATTCCTTCTCAAAGAGGATACTTATATAACACCACTTAGGCCTTGATTAAAAATTATTGCCAGCAACAGCTTCCATCACTCTACATTAAGGCTAATACTGGAGAGGGATAGGTCTGAGCTTTAGGATTAAATGGCTGCTGTTTACCGGGTCCATCAGAATACTGTTCATCACTTTCAAGGGTCATTCAAAATTTAATCAGACAGTTTAAGAACTTACAATTCTGCAAGAAGAGAGTATTCCAGGTAGAAAGGTCCATAAGATGCATGTGTGCCATTTGTTGACTGTGTTGCTGGGGCAGGAGATGTAGGCTTAGTTATGGGCAAAGCATTTTTGGGAATAGAGGGCAGCTGTTTCTTTGGAGCAGTGCGAGGAGGACTGCTTTTCACGTCCCCTGTTAATGTCTTCTCTTCACCATCAGATCGCTGTTCAAGATGAAGGGGTGAGAACATTTATCAGGATGACCCTTAAATCACAAGAGTACATGTGATGTACTCTTAGCCCTTGACTGAAAAGCTGGAATTACTCTTTTACAAGGACATTCTAGCACCATGATCAAGATGACCTGAAAGTCCTTTGAGCAGGCAGGATACTAGAAAAAGCAGAACAAGCTGAAGCAAAACTGACCTATAAGAACATTCATTCCTTTGCTGCATCTTATAAAGCCAGTATTTACAGGATTTACATGAAACAGAGAAAAGTGGTTTCTCCTGGAGGCCCCAGAAAGAGGCCAGGGGGTTACTATGCAATTAGACAAGAAAAGTCCCCCCTGAAACTTAGGTCAGGTGCTCAGCATCTCAAAATAAATAGTGCAAATGACTGAAATTAGTTATGACCTGATGTCAGCACTTGAGTTAAGAAATTAAGAATGAAGCTCTTCTCTCCATCACATGAGTCTGATTTTGATCTCGTCTGTAATGGGTATGTTTTCACACTTGGACTGTCACCAGCGTAAACTGTCATCCTTAGTCAAAGGCAAAGGTCTACATGAGTCAGAAACTAAATTACCATCTCACAGGTACTCCCTTGACTCAAGTACAGTCAAAGGCTGTTAATTAGCTGTATTAAAAATGTATACGGGAATTCCTGTCGTGGCGCAGTGGTTAACGAATCCAAGTAGGAACCTGAGGTTGTGGGTTTGATCCCTGGCCTTGCTCCGTGGGTTAAGGATCTGGCGTTGCTGTGAGCTGTGGTGTAGGTTGCAGACGTGGCTCAGATCCCACATTGCTGTGGTGTAGGCTGGAGGCTGCAGCTCCAATTAGACCCCTAGCCTGGGAACCTCCGTATGTCACGGGAGCGGCCCTAGAAAAGGCAAAAAAAAGACACACACCAAAAAAAGTATACAAATATCGTGTACAGAAAAAAAGAAAAAAAAAGTGTTCTCTTGGAGGTAGAATTATAGGCTACATTTTTTTTTGTTTGCGTGTGTTAAGCTCTCCTAAAACATGTTTAATTTAAAGAAGTATTTTATTTAGAAAAATTAAACCAGTGCTTTCAGATCTCACCTGACCATTTCTCTAACCATGGAATCATGGAATCCTGCAGTCTGTAGACAAACTACTACAATGAAATGTGTCATAAATGTCATCATGTGTAAACATAACCTAAGTCAAAATAACAGAACTGCGATTAGCAGAATGATTTCTATTTGAGATGTGATCTCAATCTCAGAAACTGACTTTAATCAATGAAATAATTATTTCTCAAAAGTAAAATCGAAATGAGAAAAACAAGATAATTTTGTTAAGATTTTGAGCAGCCTTGGTATGATTATTTAGGCCTCTGTTCTGACACGAATGGGTTTCCTCACTGAGTTTATCAACTATACCTACTTTGCGTACAGAGCTTGTAGACATGCTCCAGAAAGGGTTCATAACGTGTATTCCAAACAAAGAAATTTAGTGGTCTGTGTCATCAAACTCTTCGGTCCTCAGAATTCACTTTACCTTAAAATGAGATGGGAGAACAGAGAAATATACCAACACCAAGTGTTAAGACTTCTGAAATAGTTAAGAGCTAAATCTTAAAGCGCTAAATAGAAATACAATATAATATTATATAACATGTAGCTATAAAAACTTAGGGGAGGGTGTTCCCGTTGTGGCGCAGGAGAAACAAATCAGACTAGTATCCTTGAGGATGCGAGTTCGATCCCTGGGCTTGCTCAGTGGGTTGGCAATCCAGCTTTGCCATGAGCTGTGGTTTAGGTCGCAGATGCTGCTTAGATCCTGAGTTGCTGTGGCTGCGATGCAGGCCAGCAGCTAGAGCTCCACTCTGACCCCTAGCCTAGGAACTTCCATATGCTGCAGGTGTGGCCCTAAAACAAACAAAAAACTTTAGAGGAAAAGAATCTTTAGAAAGTTTCTTTCTACACCCCCTCCCTCTTCTGACTCCAATTTCTTCCCCATCTTTAAATGCCGACAGGAATCTGTGTATGGAGTCCTTGGACAGGATTCAAAATATTCAGTGACACAGTTCAGCTCTGGTGCCAGAAGTGCCGAAGATATGGACTTATAACAGTTGCTACTAGCAGAATATCTAGGCATTTGACTACGGGGAAAGCCAGGTTCAGAATGCACTGTACCCACATACACAGAGGGTTTGCACAGTTCTCAGGGCTATAGGAATTACATATCCAAGGGGGCCGATTTGAGTGTGTCTTAAATGAGCCATCTTAAGTACTGAATGATTCCCTCAGCAAAACTAGCAGCCAAAGGTAGAGCATATGAGACAGAGAACTGGGTCCTCTTGGGACCATCCACAAGAAATGATATTTTTTAACTGCTTCAAGTGTGCAAACCTCATGATTACACACTTAAGGTACTGCCAAATAACATGTAAAAATGCAACACAGGAGGGCACAAGAGATTTCACAAACACGAGTCTTCCAAACACCAAAGCTTCAAGAAGTGGATAAGACAGCATGTCTCAAAGGTCACAAAGTCAGTGGGTCATTTACTAAAAACACAAAGGAAGAGGCAAAGGAAGAGCAGCAAGTGGAGCTGTAAGAACAGCAGCTTGTCTGCCCTGGTGACTTCCTCCAGGCTCCAGCAGGTTTAAGGCAGAGCTCCTTGAGACTCCTACTTGCAACAGTCAAAAGTCTGAGCATGAAAGAGTCAAAATTTAAGCAACATTTTACTAAATTCATGAGAAGCAAATAATTAGAGAAGCATGTACCAAATGTCCCTAATCAGCAGAAATTTGTTTTGGGCCAATCATTTGACATCCATAGGTGGGCCCTGTAACCTGCCAGTGCCCATTACAGCTGTTTTGCTTTCCAAGATACAATGCCACCCAATAATTAAATCAAAGGAAGGAGGATTCTTGTTCTTCCACTTACCTGATGACTTACATTCAATAAATAGCAACTTGCTACTGAGAGCTCCCTGCAAATCTGCCTTTAAAGGTGACTATGATACAGGTGAAAACGCTTGGGACATCAAAACCTGGGTGGGGGTATAGATAATCCTTTTGGGCAAGTATGAAAACAACAGTGGTTCTCAGGTCCCGAGTAATATATGAAGCACCCAACTGACATCTAGGACAGACCTGATTTAACAGGGGAACCTATCTCCTGGGATACACTGTGCACCACCATGTAAATTTATTGGGGTGGATCAGTCACCTGTAAGGTCCCTTCCAAGTCTAACACGTAATGATTCAACAAGTTTGCCTTTAAGAAGCAAATAAAACTGACTTCCAGCTTCTCCTGTCTTTAAAAAAGAGGTACTGTCTACTGCTCTCTATGTATCCAGCAAAGACATAACCACCTGGAGAATTTTAAAACATTTCTCAGGAGTAACTACACCACTTAATAGATGTCTACCCTACCCAGGCGCAGTATAGCAGTTTCTAACAGGAGTAACATACATAGAAGAAAACACAGGACAAGTCCTAGTCATTCGAAACAATTTTAGACTTTGTGCTGCTTTGGTCGTACATCAACACGAGCGCCTTTCTTTACAACGTAAAGCTGAGAAGCCCTCTCTCGGCTAGCCCTACATGAATGATCCGCACCAAAACTTAGGGGATGCGCGGTGCGTTCCTCCTATGTACCATAGACCCTAAACAGGCACAAGACCCCGAACAGCCCTAAATTCTTTCTTAAGGGGCGAAGGAGGAGGACCCGGGGAAAAGATGAAAACAGCCTTGACCCCGGCCCCTTGGGACACCCGGGACGGGAACCCTCGCCTGGGGCGGAAACCCATTTCTGCGCATGCAGGGAATCTGGACAAACCTGTCTCGGGATGATGCAAGGCAGGGGCCAAAGCCCGACTCGCAAGCATAGGGCGAAGCCGGCCCCAGGCCCGCGAAACACTGGCGGGGACGGGGGAGCTGGGGGCTCGAGACTCGGACCCCACCCCCACCCCCGACCTGGGAGCGGGTTGGAGCCGGGCGTGGGGACGGGGCCCCGAGGAGGGTAGGCCCCGGACCGGGCGAGCCAGTCAGGCCCGCCTGCCCTCCTCAGGCCGGCCCGGCCCAGCTCCCCAAGAGCCCCCAAAGCCAGTCCGGGTCGCCGCAGCCGCCGGGGCATCAGGTATCTGCAAAGGCGGACAGGTGCCCTGCCCCGCCCCCGTGTCCCAGCTCGGCCTCCGTCGCTAGCGAGTCGAGAGCCCCCCATACGGTAGGCAAATGCCTGACCCGAGGACGCAGGTGGCCCGGGTTTGAGGGCTCCACGGCCCTCGTGAACCTACCGCCGTCCTGACAGTGCCCCTCACCTTGGTGCTTTTAACGCAGTGTTCCCGGCTGCCGAGCGCCGTGGCGGCCCCACAGCATCTCTGGCCGCAGCGCGAGCCCGGACCCTGCCTACTCCCCGCCCCGCCCGGCTCTTGGCCTTGAGCTCCGCCCCTCGTCCCCCTCTCCCCCCCACCCCCGGGCCCGGAAGCTTCCGCCCAGCCTCACAGCGCCGAGTGGCTCCCATACCTGTCCGCCAAGGACGTTCTTCCGGGGGCGTTGGGGCGGCGACACTAGGGCCTGCCAATCAAATCTGCTCGGCTCGGGTGGGGCTGCACTTGACCCTCCCCTTACATAACAGGGAACCCTCAGTCACAGAAGTTTCGGCCTGGGGGCAGGGAGGCGGCGGAAACAAGTGCCTGGACATAATTGGTCACGGCATCCGCCAGTCACCATGGAAACCAGCCCCAAGGTTTGTTCTTGGCCCGCACTGCGTTTCACGAAGGTTGTGACGGGGTGTTTCCCAAGCCTGGGGCGGGGAGGACCGCGGGGCAGGAGCCCTCTGAGAGGAGCCTGGGGGCGGGGCAGTCTCCCGACATCCCAGGCGCCCCCCAGGTTCGCTCCCCTGCTCCAAGCGGCCGGAGACCGCCACGTCGTGTCCACCTGGGTTGAGACGTCCCGCAGTGGGAGGGGCTGGGGCCGCTGTCAGGTTGGGAGAACCTGGTAGAACACCAGGTGTGCCATGAGAAACGCCCAGTTTCTAAGGAATGGAGGAGTGAAGGGACACGGAGGATGGGGAGCTAAACTACTAAGTCATCCTTTGGCAGTAGCACTGCCAGAAGAGCGTTTGCAAAGTCCATATCGGACCCAATCTCTAGAACCCGAGTCTGGGGAAGTACCAAGAAAGTACCTTGGTCACAAGCTCCTCTGGTGGTCCTGGTATGCACTGAAGTTTAAAGACCCTCTCTCGTGGTAACATAGCTCCTGGTCCTCTGAGTTTTAACTTTCATTTTTACCTCAAAAACCCCTTCTTTGATCTGGAATATTTTTAGCACATCTAACCCACGCTAACTGTAAAGTTAGAAAGGCGCTCAAAAGCCTTCCACGGGAGCCATTTCAGACGAATAAGATCTACACCCCGCCTGATTTCCAAGGCACCCCCAACGCTGGCCTTGTTCCCATACTCCCATTTCATTTCCCACGTTTCTCTCCAGCCTCATTCTGTGACGGCTGCCCTTGGCTTTCACACCTACAAGCCTTTTCTTACCATGGTCTCGTCTCTTGGGATGTCCTTCCAGTCTCCACCTAACTCTATCTTATACCCAGAAAAGGACAAATAGTCTCTGATCGGGTTGCTTGGTTGCCTTTAAAATTCTGGTAAAACCACCTCTTTGTGAAATGGCAGGCAGCTAAACGCCTCTAATCCCAAGGGTTGGTTCTGAGATCCACTTTCCTCTTCTAGCGAAAAACATTCCTGAGCCACTTCCTTTTGTCCAGTTTGAATACACTTAGGAATGCTCTAATGCCCTTAATATTCATCTCAGTCACTATGAAGAGGAAGATAAGCAGGAAATCCTTTCTCCTGGCCACAGGTGGTGTCCCTTGGCACTTCTCTAACCCAATCCTTCCCAACCTCCTTGGTAGACTCATCATCCTCTGAATTTTTTCCAATCTCACCCTCTGCTCTCCTCCTTGGCAATCTCATCCCTTCCCTAAGCTTCACCAAGGACTCACATCATTTTTCCAGCTCAGACCTCTCCACTGAGTGTCAGATGCCTACACCAAACTGCCCATTTAGCACCAGATCCTTCAGACACATTATTAGAATCCTTACAGCTGCCTATGCTGGAAAACCCAACTCAAACCGGCTTGCAGAGCAAGGGGATTTGCTTCAAGTGGTAGGGCAGGTTACAGTGGTAGCACCCTGGGCTCTGGCACTGCTTTCCTTCTAGTGCCTGGACTTTTCAGGCTGGTGTAGCAAGATGGCTGTTGCCATTCCAGACACACTCAGATATGACAATGCCTAGCAAAATAAAAAGGATCCTTTTCTTCCAGGGGTCTTTTTAAAATTAGAGCTGCAGCTGCTGGCCTACACCCCCAGCAATGCCAGATCTGAGCATGTCTATGACCTATGCTGCAGCTTGAGGCAACACTGGATCCTTAAGCCACTGAGAGGGGCCAGGAATTAAACCCGCATCCTCACGGACACTGTGTTGGGTTCGTAACCCAGTGAGCCACAGCGGGAACACTGGGGGTCTTTTTTGAAGAACAAAATACCCTTTCCCAGAAACTCACCAGAAGCAATGTTCACCTTTCAATGACCAGAAGTGAATCACTGGGTCTCTGCCCACAGCGAAACCAGTCAAGGGCAAGTGGACTGAGTCTGCCACGATCGGCTAGGGATCAGCAAGATTTACCCTGATCCCTGGACTTTGGGCAGAGGAGTGACATGCTTGGATTTATATTTTGCAAAGGCTGCTTTGTATGGAGAACAGATTATAGGGCCACAAGAGCATTCGGGAAATCACTGCGGTAGTGCAGTGAGAAATAACCACGTGAATTTGATAGTGGAGACAGAGAAGTGAATGAGTTTGGATACTGAAGAGGTGGAATGGACAGGACTCCGCCAGGGATAAGATAGGGAGGGTCAGGGGATGAAGACAAGGCAGGTATCATGGATGAAGTTTAGGTTTTGGCTGAGCTACTGGCTGAATGGTGAGGCTGTTCACTGAGATGAGAAAGAGTAAGCCATACTGTTTGCGGGAATGGGGGAGATGGCAGAAGGGTCTCTTTCGGACAGGCAGCGTTTGGGGGGTTTCCATAAGCACTATTGCTTGTGTACCTAATAACCATTCCCCAGCTTCCCCCCCCCCCGCCCCCCTTCATTGCTAACAGAGCCTTGATTTTTGCGGAGGAGTCCAGACCCTCCCTGGTTCCCTATTGCTCTTGGGGCAAAGTCCAAGCTCCTTATTGTGGCTGTGGGTCCACCCCCACAAGCCCCAGGCTCTCCCATTTAAAGTGTGACGCTCTCCCACTCTGCCCCACCATAAGAGGAAGCCTTTGTACTGGGTGTTCCCTCTACCTGGACCATCCACCCCTATACTGATCTCTGCTCAAACACACCTCCTCTGGACAATTTTCTATTTGGGAGATGGCTTATTAATATCTATCCATTCTAGGAGTTCCCATCATGGCGCAGTGGAAACAAATCCAACTGGGAACCATGAGGTTGCGTGTTCAATCCCTGGCCTCGCTCAGTGGGTTAACGATCCGGCATTGCCATGAGCTGTGGTGTAGGTTGCAGACGTGGCTCGGATCCCACGTTGCTGTGGCTCTGGCGTAGGCTGATGGCTACAGCTCCAATTCCACTCCTAGCTTGGGAACCTCTATATGCCACGAATGCAGCTCTAAAAGGACAAAAGACCAAAAAAAAAATATATATATATATCCATTCTACACAGTGAAGTCCATGAGGAAGGAGCCATGTCTGTTTTGTTCTTTGTGGCCTCCCCAGCACCCAGTCTAATGCTGGGTGTAGTAAGTCTGCAACAAATATTTGACAAATGAAGGACAGAAGCAAGTAGAGTACCAACCTGCCAGCCCCAGCTCTACACCAAGAAAGTAGCTGATTGTTAAAATGAGGATGATTTATTCAAATGAGGAGGCAGCTTTGAGATAACCTTTGAGATTGAAATATAAAGTATTAAGGAGAAGTTCCCACTGTGGCTCAGTGGGATAAGGACTTGATGTCACTGTAAGGATGTGTGTTGGATCCCTGGCCTCACTCAGTGGGTTAAGGATCTGGCATTGCCATAAGCTGTGGTGTAGGACTCAGCTGCAGCTCCAATTTTATCCTTAGCCTGGAAACTTCCATATACCAAAGATAATGGCCAAAAAAAAAAAAAAAAAAAGACTCACAAAGAAGAGGAGAGAAAGAACTCAAAGAAAATAAGAAATGAAAAGGGAGAAATCACAATGGATACTGCAGAAATACAAAAAACCATAAGAGAATACTATGAACAATTGTATGCCAACAAATTTGACAACCTAGAAGAAATGGACAACTTTCTTCTTGTCCCACCAAAACCAAATCATGAAGAAATAGATCAATTGAACAGACTGATTACTAGAAATGAATTTGACTATGTAATAAAAACACTCCCTACAAACAAAACTCCAGGACCAGATGGCTTCACAGGTGAATTCTACCAAACATACGAAGAGGAATTTATACCCATCCTTCTTAAATTTTCCAAAAGGCTGAAGAAGGAGGAACAATCCCAATGACACTCTATGAAGCTACCATCACCCTCATACCAAAACCAGACAAAGATACTACCAAAAAAGAAAACTATAGGCCAATATGTTTGATGAACATAGACACAAAAATTCTCAACAAAATTTTAGCTAACTGAATCCAACAACATATAAAAAAGATCATACACCATGACCAAGTGGGATTCATCCCAAATACACAAGGATGGTTCAACATATGCAAATCAATGCCATACACCACATTTACAAAAGAAAAGTCCAAAACCACATGATCATTTCAATAGATACAGAAAACCTATTTGACAAAATCCAAAATCCTTTCACGATAAAAATTCTTACCAGAGTGGGTAAAGAGGGAACATATCTTAACATAATATAGGCCATTTATGACAAACCCACAGCCAATATAATAGTCAACAGAGAAGAGCTGAAAGCCTTCCCACTAAAATTTAGAACAAGATAAGGATGACCACTCTTACCACTTTATTCAACATAGTATTGGAATTCCTAGCCACAGCAACCAGACAAAGAAAAGAAACAAAAGGTATCCAAATTGGAACAGAAGAGGTAAAATTGCCACTCTCCACAAATGACATGATATTATATATTGAAAACCTTAAGGACTCCACACAAAAAGGACTCCAACTGATCAAGGAATTCAGCGAAGTATCAGCGAAGTAGCAGGACCACAAGATTAACATTCAGAAATCAGTTGCATTTCTGTATACTGACAATGGAATATTAGAAAAGGAATGTAAAAATACAATACCTCTTAAAATCACAGCCCCCAAAATTAAAAACCTAGGAATAAACCTGACCAAGGAGATGAAAGACTTATATGCTGAGAATTATAAAATATTCATCAAGGAAACTGAAGCAGATTCAAAGATATGGAAAGAGGAGTCCTCCACGTGGCGCAGTGGAAACAAATCCGACTAGGAAACATGAGGTTGTGGTTCAATCCCTGGCCTCGCTTGGTGGGTTAAGGATCCGGTGTTGCCTTGAGCTGTGGTGTAGGTTGCAGAGGCAGCTTGGATCCTGCCTTGCTGCAGCTGTGGTGTAGGCTGGCAGCTGCAGCTCTGATTCAACCCCTAGCCTGGGAACCTCCATATGACATGGGAGTAGCCCTAAAAAGCAAAAAATAAAAAACAAAGAAATGGAAAGATATTCCATGCTTCTAGATTGGAAGAATTAATATTAAAATGGCCATACTTAGAGTTCCTGTCGTGGCTCAGCAGTAAAGAACCTGACTAGCATCCATGAAGATGCGGGTTCGATCCCTGGCCTTGCTTAGACCCAGCATTGCCACGAGCTGTGGTGTAGGTCACAGATGTGGCTCAGATGCCATGTTGTGGTGGCATAGTCTGGCAGCTACAGCTTCCATTCAACCCCTGGCCTGGGAACTTCCATATGCCACAGGTATAGCCCTGAAAAGAAAAAAAGAAAGAAAAAAAAAAGATCATACTATTCAAAGCAACTTATAGATTCAATGCAATCTCTATCAAATTACTCATGACATTTTTCACACAATTAGAACCATCAATCCAAAAATTTGTATGGAACCATAAAAGACCCAGAATTGCCAAAGCAATCCTGAGGGGAAAAAAAAAACAAGCAAGAGGCATAACTCTCAGAGACTTCAGACACTTTTACAAAGCTGCAGTAATCAAGACAGTGTGGTACTGGTACAAAAAGAGACATACAGGAGTTTCCGTCGTGGTGCAGTGGTTAACGAATACAACTAGGAACCATGAGGTTGCAGGTTCGATACCTGGCCTTGCTCAGTGGGTTAAGGATCTGGCGTTGCTGTGAGCTGTGGTGTAGGTTGTAGACGCAGCTCAGATCCCATGTTGCTGTGGCTGTGGCGTAGGCCAGTGGCTACAGCTCCAATTGGACCCCTAGCTTGGGAACCTCCATATGCCATAGGAGCAGCCCAAGAAAAGGTCAAAAGACAAAAAAAAAAAAAAGACGTACAAACCAATGGAACAGAATCGAGAACCCAGATATAAACCCAGACATCTATGGTCAATTAATCTTCAACAAAGGAGACAAAAATATAAAATGGGAAAAAGTCTCTTCAGCCAGTGGTACTGGGAAAACTGGACAGGTGCATGTAAGTCAATGAAACTAGAACACACCCTCACACCACGCACAAAAATAAACTCACAATGGCTTACAGACCTAAAGACAAGATACCATGAAACTTCTAGAAGAGAACATAGGCAAAACATCCTCTGACGTCAACTGTACAAATGTTTTCCTAGGTCAGTCTCCCAAAGCAATAAAAACAAAAATAGGAGTTCCTGTCGTGGTGCAATGGAAATGAATCCAACTAGGAACCATGAGGCCGTGAGTTAGATCTCTGGCCTCACTCAGTTAAGTATCCGGCGTTGTCGAGAGCTGCGGTGTAGATCGAAGACACGGCTCGGATCTGGCATGGCTGAGGCTGTGGTGTAGGCCAACAGCTGTAGCTCTGATTCAACCCCGAGCCTGGAAACCTCCAGATGCCTCAGGTGCAGCCCTAAAAAGCCAAAAATAAATAAATAAATACAAAAATAAGCCTACGGGATCTAATCAAATTTACAAGCTTTTGTACAGCAAAGGAAACCATAAAGAAAACAAAAGACAACCTATGGAATGGGAGAAAATACTTTCAAACAATGCAACCGATGAGGGCATAATCTCCAAAATATACAAACAATTCATACAACTCAACAGCAAAAAAGTAAACAACCCAATTGAAAAGTGGGCAGATAGATCTGAATAGACATTTCTACAAAGAAGATATATAGATGGCTGACAGGCACATGAAAAAATGATCACTACTAATTATTGGAAAAATGAAAATCAAAACTACAATTAGGTACTGCTTCACACCAGTCAGAATGGCCATCTTTAGTAAGTCTACAAATAACAAATGCTAGAGAGGGTGTGGAGAAAAGGGAACACTCCTGCAATGTTGGTGGGAATGTAAATTGGTACAACCACTATGGAAAACAGTATGGAAGTATCTCAGAAAACTAAATCTAGAACTACTATATGATCCAGTGACCCCACTCCTGGGCATATATCTGGACAAAACTTTCCTTGAAAAAGATATATGCACCCCTATGTTCATTGCAGTACTATTCACAATATCTAAGACATGGAAACAACCTAAATGTCCGCTGACAGATGAATGGATTAAGAAGATGTGGTATATATACACAGTGGAATACTCTCAGCCATAAAAAAAGAACAAAATAATGCCATTTGCAGCAACATAGATGCAACTAGAGATTCTCATACTGAGTGAAGTCAAGTCAGAGAGAGAAAGATTCTATATCACTTATCTCTGGAATCTAATATATGGTACTAAGGAAGCTGTCTACAGAAAAGTAACAAACTCATGGACATGGAGAACAGACTTGTGGTTGCCAAAGCAGAGGGGGAGGGAGTGGGATAGACTGGGAGTGTGGGGCTAGTAAGTACAAACTATTGCATTTGGAGTGGATAAGCAATGAGATCCTGCTGTACAACACAGGGAACTAACTATATCTAATCACTTGTGATGGAACATGATGGAGGATGTGAGAAAAAGAATGTATTTGTGTAACTAGGTCACTTTGCTGTACAGCAGAAATTGACAGAACATTGTAAATCAACTATAATAAAATTTTTTTAAGTACTGGGGAAAAAACTCCTGACACTAAACCTTATCTGTAAAAAACCTTTTCAATCACTTCATATTCATTATTCTAAGTTTTTGGAGCACATCTGATATTTGCGTCAAAAGATGAATTCTTCTTGCATCAGGACATAACAGATATGTGATTTACAGGAGTATTAAAGACTCCTGCTTATGTTCTAACCAGAAAAACATTCACTGAATCCATCCTTTGGGTCTTTGATAAATTACCTGTACAAAGCAGTTTAGATCACTGATTTACTACTAAAGGAAGGACTGAAGAGAAGGAAGGGGACAAATGATGCTAAGTTTCATACACCTGCACACACCTGAGCCAGTATTTTAAGCTTCATCCATTTGCTTCCTAAATTCTTTTCTGAAAGGTAGATTCTTATATACTGATATAGTGTATCACTGATTATACCTATTGTTCAAGACACATGAGATGATTAGAAAGCTCTGCATTTATTTTATACATGAGAGAAAAATGAAGCAACACATCACAAGCATTTCTTTATGGATGGTAATATTTAGAAAGATACTAAAGTAGGCACTGAAATTGTTTTTGTTTTTTGCTCTTTAGGGACCTGCACAGATGGAGTTTCCCAAGCTAGGGGTCGAACTGGAGCTACAACTGCTGGCCTACACTACAGCCCACAGCAATGTGAAATCCGAGCTGCTTTTGCAACCTACAGCACAGCTCATGGCAATGCCGACCCTTAACCCTCAGAGCAAGGCCAGGGATCGAACCTGCATCCTCCTGGATCCTAGTTGGGCTCCATAATCGCCGAGCCACAAAGGGAACTCCCTGTTTGTTTAATGAATGGATTTAAGGAAGGATATTAAATAAGTACTAATCTTTTGATTAATAAAAATCCTCAGATATGGCAGAAATCATGAATTTTTGACGAGTGAAGTGTGAGAAGCACCGCTACAGAGGATGATGGGGCTTTTATCCTTTCTACATCCTCAATGATCATTACAGTTCTTGCTTACAACATCGCAAATGTGCTTCCAGTTTTAGATTGCATCACATTTTCTTCCCTGACCTAGTTCCTGTAACTCCTGACTCTCCAGTAAATGAGTGAGTTACGGTTGGGTGATTAGACAGATAGATGAAAAGATGACTTTTACAGACTACGGCATATTTCACATCTAAATCCGAGTAGCTGATGGGCCACTATAAGTTATTATGTCTCAAAGAAAAGAAGTGTCACACAACACTGCAGCTCATAGCAGGCCAGAATAGAGCTGATTTTCTTTTATAACCAAACAGGGCTTTGAACTTGGCATGACATGACAAATAACCACCCCCGCTCTCTTAGCATGTGGCTAACTCTTATACCAGCCACAAGAGCTACCATCTCTTTGATTGGCATTCTTTGCAAAATCACCTCGCTCTGCAGTTTCCGAGCATTTGGAAGGATGACAAAGGTTTCAGCTTAGTTTTAGCTAGAGCGGCAGATTCAGAAAAAGAAAACCAAAAGGAGAGAAAGCAGTATTCATCCACTGATAAATAATTCAGGGTATGCTGTAGGCAGGGCACTGTTCTGACATAGACACCTTCCTTTGTCACAGCAGGTAA
Source organism: Phacochoerus africanus (assembly GCF_016906955.1). Lineage (NCBI taxonomy): Eukaryota > Metazoa > Chordata > Mammalia > Artiodactyla > Suidae > Phacochoerus > Phacochoerus africanus. Next base: position 31,565,716 of record NC_062551.1, on the reverse strand, counting down.
ATAGTGAGACAAGAAGTTCCAGTGATTTTGAAAGGCTGCCACCCAAAGCAAATGACACCTTCACCATCACTTATTCCAACTACTTACTATGAAAATTTTCAGTCATACAGAAGAAATAGAGTATAGCAACCAGCCTTATACTCATCACCCAGATTCCATAATGGTTATAATGGTGTAATGGTCTTGCTGGTTTTTTTTTCCTATTTTTTTCTTCCTGTATCATTTAAAAATAAATTGCAAAAAGATATCAGGATGGTGAAGTAGGAGGATGAGGAACTCACCCCTCCCCGAACCCTCCATGAATACATCAAAAATACATCTCTACATGTGGAGCAATTTTCACTGAAAACTAACTGGAGACTGACAGAATGACTCTTGTAGAACCAAGGCCATAAGAAAGATCCATACAGAATTGGGTAGGAAGGGAAGAAGCAGCAATCAGGTCAAGACCTGATTGACCTGAGCCCCAGGGAAGGGACTCAGAAGAGGAAGGGGATTACATGGGCAGAGATCCCCCCTGGAGAGCAAGCAGTTCAAGCCATGTATTGACCACACCAGCCCTTGGGTAGGGTCTGACATGGGGAAGATAAATCCCCTAGGCTGTCTGGAAAGCCAATAGGACTAACAGGAGGAATGTGGGAAGCCTGTACTCTGCCTGTGAGGAGCATGTACATGCTTGCTTACTCCCAAAACAAGGCAGAGAGGGGGCAGATTGAAACTGCCTGGAATTCTGGCAGGTTTCTTGCAACTGCCGTGGCACACAAGCCAGCCTGAGCTGAGTACTTGCACCAGCCCTGCCTGCTCTGCAGCACAAAGCCACAGTGAGTGAGGGCTGCACTGGCCAAGGGGAGAGTCAGCTGTGAGGGATGATGGTGGCTTGGACCTGGAATGGCTTCTGAGTGGGGAGGGGAAGGCCATGAACTCGTGTTCATGGAGGTAGTGCATCAGAAGCCATCTGGGGCCCTGACTGTGGTCATGGCCACCACAGCCTGGCTCATGCCAAACACCAGCACCAGTTCCTCTTGCTCCAGCACTGCTCGCTCCCCTCTGGGACAAGGAATCAGTGCTGGGATAGTGGAGAGAAACATTTAAAGGAAACAGAGCTAGTTAAGCCCTGGCTCTTAGGGCTTCTGCTCCAGCAATTGGGACTTGCTGGCCCCAAAGCACAAGAGAAGCCCTGGCTCAAACCTAGTGCTGGCTCTAGCCCCTTCAACTCCAGCTCACCCCCTATCAAGGTGATAGCTAACAGCACACTCTGGAGAAAGGGGTGGAAAATGTATTTGATGAAATTATGGCTGAAAACTTCCCAAACCTAAAGAAGGAAACATATCCAGGCACAGGAAGCACATCATATCCCAAACAAGATGAACCCAAACACACCCACACCAAGAAATATCATAATTAAAATAACAAAGTTTAAAGATAAAGAGAGGATTCTAAAGATAGCAAGAGAAAAATAAAAGAGTCATATACAAGGGAACCCCCACATAAAATGATAAATTTTTTTTCTGTAGAAACTTTGCAGGCTAGAAAGGAGTAGCATGATATATTCAAAGAGCTGAAAGGGAAAATCCTGCAACCTAGGATACTCTGCCTAGTAATACTATAATTTAGAACTGAAGGAGAGATAAAGAACTTCTCAGACAAATGAAAACTAAGAGTTCACCAATACTAAACCTACCCTAAAAGAAAAGTTAAAGGTTCTTCTAAATGGAAAAGAAAAGGCTATAAGAAGAAACACCCATAGGAAAGGGAAAATCCCACTAGTAAAGGCAAATATACATGAAAGGATCAACCCCTTAAAAAGGCTAGTACAAAGATTGAAAGGCAAAAAATGTAAAATCAACTATAATAATCAGTAATGTATAAACATAAAGGTTTAAAATGACATTGAAAAGACACAATGTGTGAGAGAGGAGTAAATAGTGTAGATCTTTTATAAAGTGCTTGAATTTAAATGACTATCAGTTTAAAACAAGTAGATATAATTTTAGGTCAATATATATGAATGAACCCCTTGGTAACCACACCAAAACCTACAATAGATGCACAAAAGCTAGAGAGAAAGTAATACCAGCATGTCATTAAAGAAAAATCAACGGGGAATTCCCACCATGGCTCAGCAGAAAGAACCTGACTAGTATCCAAGAATCTGACTAGTATCCCATCATGGCTCAGCAGAAAGAATCTGACTAGGTTCAATCCCTGGCCTCACTCAGTGGGTTAAGGATCCGGTGTTGCAATGAGCTGTGGTGTAGGTCGCAGATGGAGCTCAGATCCCACGTTGCTGTGGCATAGGCCAGCAGCTACAGCTTCAATTCTGCCCCTAGCCTGAGAACCTCCATATACTATGGGTGTAGCCCTAAAAAGACAAAACAAAACAAAATCAACAAATCAAACCACAAAGGAAGAAACTAAAAGAAGAACAGAGAAGAACAACAAAACAACCAGAAAACAAGTAACAAAAAGGGTAATTAGTATATACCTATCTATAATCACTGTGTCAATGGACTAAAAATGCTCCAATCAAAAGATATAAGGTGGTTGATTAGATAAAGAACTAAGACCCATTTATATGCTGCTTACAAAGAAAGAGACTCACTTTAGAGCTAAAGACACACAGAGAGTGAAAGTGAAGGGATGGGAAAAGATATTTCATGCAAATGGAAACAGGAAGAGAGTGGGAGTAGCAATATACTCATCAAACAAAATCGACTTGAAACAAAGTGAGACTATAACAAAAGACAAGGTCATTGTACAATGATGAAGGGATCAATACAAGGAAAGGATATAACACTTGTTAACATACGTGCATCTAATACGGGAACACCTGAATACATAAAGCAAATATTAACAGACATCAAGGGGGAAACCAACAATAACACAAAAACAGTAGAGACCTTTAACATTCCCACTTACATCCTTGGACAGAGGATCCAACAGAAAATCAATAAGGAAAGAGCAGTCTTAATGGCAAGATTAGACCACCTGGACTATTAGATGCCTATGAGACATCTCATCCCAAAACAGCAGAATACACATGCTTTTCAAGTGCATATGGAACGTTCTCCAGGATAAATCATGTGCTTGGCCACAAAAACAAGTCTCAACAAAGATGAGAGGACAGAAATTACATCAAGCATTTTTAATAGCACAATGGTATGAAACTAGAAATCAATTATGGGAAGAAAAATGGGAAGAACACAAACTGAACAACATAGTTTGTGGAGACCAAACAACATACTACTAAAAAAAAAAAGAAAAGAAAAGAAAAGAAAAGAAAGAAAAACAAAGAAAAAAGAGGAGTTCCCATTGTGGTGCAGCAGAAACGAATCCAACTAGCATCCATGAGGATGCAGGTTTGATCCATGGCCTCACTCAGTGGGTCAGGGATCTAGCATTGCCATGAACTATGGTGTAGGTTGCAGACATGGCTGGGATCCCAGGTTGCTGTGGTGTAGGTTGGCAACTGTGGCTCCAACTGGACCCCTAGCCTGGGGAATTCCATATTCCATGGATGTGGCTCTAAAAAGAAAAACAAAACAAAAAAAAACAGATAAAAGTCCTGTTTAAAATCACATCAAAAAGGATAGAATACCTACAAATTAAACCAAGGATGTGAAAGACCTATAGTCTGAAATCTATAAAATATTAATAAAGGAAATTGAAGATGATACAAAGAAACAGAAAGCTATCCCAAATTCATGGACTGGAGGAATTAATATAATTAAAATGTCCATACCCAAAGCAATCCCTATCAAAATACCCATGACATTTCCACAGAACTGGACAAATAATCCTAAAACTTATATAAAAGCACAAAAGACCCTGAATTGCCAAGGCAATTTTGAGGAAAAAAAAGGAAACTTGAGGTATCACGGTCTCTGATTTTAGACTATGCAACGAAGCTAGAATAATCAAAACAGCATGGTACTGGCACAAAAATAGACACATGGATCAATGAAACAGAATAGAGAGCCTATAAATAAATCCACATACTTGTGGTCAATTAATCTACAAAAAGGAGGCAAGATAGGTCTCTTCAATACATGTTGATGGGGAAACTGGCAGCTACATGTAAAAGAATGATTTTAGAACATTTTCTCACACCATATACAAAAATAAACTCAACATGGATTAAAGACCTAAATATAAGACCTGAAGCCATAAAACTCCTAAAAGGAAACAAACAGGCAGAATACTCTTTGATGTCAAAGATAACAATAGGATTTTGGATCTGTCTCCTAAGGCAAAAGAAACAAAAGCAAAACAAAACAAAATGGGGCCTAATTAAATTTAAAAGCTTTTGCTCATCAAAGGAAACCACCAACAAAAGCCAACCTACCCAATGTGGAAATACTGGCAAATGAGACGAACAAGGGATTAGTATCTGAAATATATAAACAGCTCAACAACTTAATATCAGAAGAACAAACAGCCCAAATTAAAAATGGGCAGGTGGAGTTCCCATTGTGGCTCAGTGGAAACGAAACCCGAATAGTATCCATGAGGATGTGGGTTTGATCACGGGCCTTGCTCAGTGGGTTAAGGATCCGGACAGCATTGCCGAAAGCTGTGGTGTAGGTCAGAGATGTGGCTCGGATCTGGCATTGCTGTGGCTGTGGTGTAGGCTGGCAGCTGCAGCTCCAATTAAACCCCTAGCCTGGGAACTTCCATATGCCGTGGGTGAGCCCTGAGGAAAAAAAAAAAAAAAAAAAAAAGGACAGGAGACCTTAATAGACATTCTTCCAAAGAAGACATACAGATGGCCAGAAGGCACATGAAAAGATGCTCAATAGTGCTAATCATCAGAGAAATGCAAACCAAGACCGCAATGAGATATCACCTCACACTTGTCAGAATGGCTATCATCAAAAGTCTACAAATAACAAATGCTGGCAAAGATGTGGAGCAAAGGGACCTCTTGTACACCGTTGGTAGGAATGTAAATCAGTGTCGCCACTATGGAAAACAGACTGAAATTTCCTCAAAAACAAAAAAATAGAACAATCACCTGATCCAGCAATTCCACTCCTGGGTATATATGTAGAAAAAATTTAAACACCTATTTGAAAAGATACACACATGCCATGTTCATAGCAGCATTATTTACGAGTCAGGATGTGGAAGCCACCCAAGTGCCCATCAACAGACGAATGGGCGTTCCCATCATAGCTCAGCAGTTAACGAATCTGACTAGCATCCATGAGGACACAGGTTCGATCCCTGGGCTCGCTTGGTGGGTTAAGGATCTGGCGTTGCCATGAGCTGTGGTGTAGGTCGCAGAAGTGGCTTGGACCCTGTGTTGCTGGAGCTGCGGTGTAGGCCGGCAGCTCAGCTCTGATTTGACCCCTAGCCTGGGAACTTCCATATACCGCAAGCGCGGCCCTAAAAAGCAAAAAAACAAAAACAAAAACAGAAAACAGATGAATGGATAAAGATGATGTAGTATATATCAACTATGCTTTCACTGAAAAATGTGGTGTATATAAACGGAATACTACTCAGTCATAAAAGAATGCAATACTGCCATTGGCAACAATGTGGATGGACTTGGGGGTTTTATGCTTCGTGAAATACATCAGACAGAGAAAGAAAAATACTATAACACTTATACGTGGAATTTGAAAAATAACACGAATGAATATTAAAAAACAGAAATAGACTCACAGATATAGAGACCAAACTAGTGGTTACCAGTGGGGAGGGGCAAGGTCAAGGTAGGGGGTTAAGACAGACTACTGTGCATAAAATAAATAAGCACCGAGGATATGCTTGCTGTACAGCACAGAGAAATACAGCCATCATTTTGTGCTAACTTTAGAGTATAATCTATAGAAACGTTGAATCACTATGCTGTACACCTAAAACTTTTATATTATAAATAAAATATACTGCAGTTAAAAAGAACACGTTATGGAGTTCCTGTTGTGGCTCAGTGCGTTAAGAACATGATGGAAGTGTCTGTGAGGATGTGGGTTAAGGATCTGGCATTGCCGCAAGGTGTGGGTCGCAAGGCTCGGATCTGGCATTGCTGTGGCTGTGGCATAGGGTGGCAGCTGCAGCTCCAATTTGACTCCTGGCCAAGGAACTTCCATATGCCACAGTCAAGGCCATAGAGAGAGAGAGAGAAAGGGGAAAAAAAAAAAAAAAAGAACAAGTTGGGGTCATCATGAACTTCACCCCTGGATACCTTAGCATTTGTCCCCTTACCTACAGGGCCACCATCACACTTGAGAAAATGCTCTAAATGCCCAGCCTCATTGCAGGCTCTTATTGTCACACATCATAAAAAGCTTTTATAGTTATCATTTTCCAAAGCCAGGATCCAAACGAGTCATTCACTGCATGTCGTTGTTACGTCTCTTTAACCTCTGTCATAGACTAGTCCTTCCCCCACCCCTACGACAAGGACCATTTGAACAGACCAGGTGGGATTTCTTGTGATGTTGTGTAAGTGGCTCCTCTATCCCAGCATTTCTTGTGTACAGTGAGGTCTGAACACTTGATTAGATCCAGCCTTTCTGGCAGGTGTACCTCACAGGGGAGCAGCTTATTTTGACCCCTTGAACTATTGATTTAGCAGAACTGCATCCTGATGGTTGTGCATCAACAATTAAAAGCAGAAATACTGTCTGGGCTAACACAAAGCCCTTTGACCAGCTGGCACTGTAAATAGTAGTGAATTTGGAAGTTTCCAGTTGGGTATTTTGGGTGCAGCTACTTCCCACTCTTAAGGCTGACTTCCTGTCAATGACTTTGACCTCGCCAATAGCATAGAGACCATCAATTAGACTTACTATAGTGGCCACTTGCTGGGTACTTAATGTCAGTCAGGTTGAATCCAGTTGGAAAAACAAAACTGAACGTGCTTCAGAAGACACCACAAGAGAAAGGTGATTGGTGGGCTAGTAAAGCGGAAGTGGGGGAGGGAGGGGGTCTCAAGGATGATGTTTATGCATTTCACACTTGAATGTTTTCTACACCACCCCCTGCAGCCGAGCCCCGGCCTCAGGGCAAGCTGTTACACTGTAAATCTTAAGGACCATCACTTTTTCTTCCCTTCTCTCTGATGTGACAAGGTACCAGACATTCCTTAATGTGTTAAGAAGAGAAAATAGAGACTGCTTAAAGGATTATTAAAGCCCCGTGCACAGTTGCTTTCTTTGGCAATGCGACTCTAAACAAATGTGACAGCAGAGACAATTACTGGATATCCTGATGGGTTCGTATGAATGTATTTGTATTTTTCCCAGTAACAGGCAGCCGTGTCTTCTGACCCCATTTCTATGGCCCTTCCCTTTGAATTGAGGCGAACTGGCAAACCTTGCCCTCCTGTGTCTAAAGCAGAAGCGCAGGCTGAGTGAATAATCCAAGGGAAGTGGATTTTGACTTCTCCTGAGGCAGGGTCGAGTGCCCTCTGGTGGGCAATGGGAAGAATGCATGGAGCAGAGGAGAACTTAATTTACCTGAGGATGTTTCTCATAGAAAATATTAAATGTACATTTTAAATAGACCCACACGCTTAAAACCCTGAGCCTATATTTGCATTGTGGAAACAAATTCACAGCTAAAAGAGCTCTATTTCTCTTACACAAAGCACCTAAGTGTCTCAAGCAGGGCAGCATCGCCCCCAGGGGTTCAAGTACCCCGAGATGAAGAATGGATTCAAGAGAGATGTTTTTTGCGGAGCCTTTCACTAAGATGCCTTAAACACGCTGTAAGTATTATCTCAGAAGCCATCCCGCAGGGCTGCCCCACCTAAGAAAGTTCATGCCTTTAACCTTGTGCAGCTCCCCGCTGGTATTCTTCTCACACTTGGCTTTATCCCTTTCAACCAACTCCCTCCCACCTCCATCAAACCCAGAACTTAGAATTTTCATCCCCTAGAACAGGAGTGATGACTAAAGGTTAAGCCTTCCACACACTCTAGGACCCAAAACTCGAACCTAAAGAAAGAGAGGTAACACTAACAGCAGAGTTTCTGAAACTGAGCGGGGCCCTGTGGGGCTCCTGGGCACCCAAGCTTTTCTGTGTCTGCCGTTTCTGGTTTTTGGGGAATGGGCTTCAGCCCCCATGACATTCCCCAAGTTGCAAAAAGTAGGTTCAGACAGTTGCCCATCAGGGAAAGGAGGGGATGCAGAGACCAGAGAGGAGCAGTGCAGCCTTGGGGCAGGGTCCTGGTTCCTCCTCAAGGAATATGCATAACAATATCTTTGAGGGCCTCCACAGAATTGAACCCCCCTCCCCAACAAATGGAAGGTGTTGATGAAGCAGTCTTCCTCCTAAAAGAAGGACCTTCAGACCCAATCCTGGGACCACCTAGACACCAGCTTTGAAAAACAATGCAAGCTCTCATCTAGCCTGATCCTTATCAATGGCCCTATTTTTCACTCCCAAACTATAAAACCACCTCCCAACTTCTCCCAAGGGGGCACCGTCTTAAGGCATTAGGCTGCTGTGGCCTCCTTTGCCTGGTAAAGCAATAAAGCTCTCTTTTTCTCCTTCGCCAAAACCTCTGTCTCCGTGTTTCTATTCGGCACTGTTGAGCAAAGGCCAAATTCTGGAAACATTTCCAGCACAGACCCAGAGCACGGCGACCAAATCCGTGGTCTGGGGAATAAGGGGATGTGGTGAAGGGAGGGATTCAGAGAGGCTAGGGGCTCGGAGGCACAGGTTCTCACCCACCCCCTGCTTCAAGGCTCCACACCCACGCCGTGTTAGAGGGCTACTGGGTTGCCCAGAAAAAGGCCAGCCCCCCAAATGCCCACATGAATAAGGAAAAGGTTGATTCACCGGGTATCTTTGACCAAGTCTGTGTTCAGGTGAAAATGCACGGGGTGGAGGTGTCCCCAGCCAGGGGCAGCGCTCCTGGTGATGGAGTCACTCAGTGGGTAGACCATCACCTGAGGATCCAGTGATCCAGCTTCTCAGGACAAATATTTACATGAATCTCTGATGAGTGGAAGCAGCACGGGTTGCACTGGTCTGAGGGTGTCAGCAGGATCCTTCTGGAAAGCAGATTAACCCAGGTAAAGAGTGCTCTGGGGTCATCTGGGAAAAACCTGCAGCCCCCATCCCCCAAACCACCATCCACCCACATCTTCACAACCTGTACCTGGTTTACCTGGGTCTTTTTTTTTTTTTTTTTTTTAATCTTTCTAGGGCCGCACCTGCAGCATATGGAAGTTTCCAGGACTACACCACAGCCACAGCAATGCCAGATCCTTAACCCACTGAGCAAGGCCAGGGATTGAACCCACATCCTCATGGGTACTAGTTGGATTCATTACCACTGAGCCACAATGGAACTCCTACCTGGGTCTTTCTACCTTAAATCCCAGCCTGGGGTGTGCTAGGAGGCCCTGGCTACCAGAGCCTGGGGGAGTCTTCCTTGTTCCTTCTGGAATAGCTACAGTGACTTAACACTTAGCCATCAGTGCCAAATGCAACCCTTGGGCTGATTAGAAGGTGTGTGGCTATTGCTTCCTGCTCAGGAATATCACTTAGCGGTAGAATGCGGGGTCATGTATACATGCAGCAGATGGGGGGCAAAGAAGTACACCACAAAGCAGATGATCCCACAGCCACGCATAGGCCTCCATGGCTGCAATCCTGGTCCAAGCCACCATGACCTCTGACCTCTCACCTGGATGACAGCACCAGTCTCCTCGCTCGCTCTGGCTTCCCCTGCCTCCTCTCAGTCTGTCCTCAACCTGGCAGGGAGAGTGAGCAAGGTATCCTCAAGTCAGGCCACGTCACTGTGCTCAAACCCCCAATGAGGAGTTCCCATTGTGGCTCAGCGGTAACCAATCTGACTAGGACCCATGAGGATGTGGGTTCGATCCCTGGCCTCGCTCAGTGGGTTAAGTATCCGGCATTGCTGTGAGCTGTGGTGTAGGTCACAGATGTGGCTTGGATTTGGCGTTGCTAAGGTTGTGGCGTAGGCCAGCAGCTCTAGCTCTGATATGACTCCTAGCCTGGGAACTTCCATATGCCTCAGGGGCGGCTCTAAAAAAAAAAAAAAAAAAAAAAGAATCCAATGGTTTCCCATCTCCTGCAGACTGAAGGCCTAAGAGATCCCAGGTAATCTAGCCCCTGTCACTACTCACCTGTCCCCAACTCCTCCTCTGACTTCATCTCCTCCTCACCCAGCTCTAGCCTGGATGGACTCTGCTGTTTACAGATTTCTCTAAGCTTCGGGCACAGGCAAATGGCCCCACAGGGAACATAACTGTATGAATCAAGCCAGGTCTAAGCCAATAGATCTAAATCTTCTGGTGCCACGGCTGGGCCGCACACCTGTCTCATTACATTGCATCTAAAACAACACTAAGCCAAAGAACAAGTGACCCAAAGTAGCATGCAAGCTGCCAGTTTGCAATCCCTACATAGCAGCTAAATGTTGTCCGTCTGGGAGTTCCTGCCATGGTGCAGCAGAAGCAAATCTGACGAGGAACCATGAGGTTGCAGGTTTGATCCCTGGCCTCGCTCAGTGGGTTAAGGATCTGGCATTGCCATGAGCTGTGGTGTAGGTTGCAGACACAGCTCAGATCTGGCATGGCTGTGGCTGTGGTGTAGGCTGGCAGCTACATCTCCAATTGGGCCCTTAGCCTGGGAACCTCCGTATGCTACGGGTGTGGCCCTAAAAAGATAAAAAACAAAATTGTCCATCTGGTCTAGATGCATAGATTCCTGTGAGGACTCCTGGGCCACTGAGCAGCCATCAGTCTCTGCCTTTGGGTGCTGGAAACACCAAGAAAACAGAGACCAAGAAAACCTGTTTTTTTGTGTGAGGAATTAAGAGTAGTAAGTGTAGCATTTGACTTCAAAAAGCTTGCAACCTAGGAGTTCCCTGATGGCCTGGTGGGTTAAGGAGCTGGCACAATGACTGCTGTGGTTCAGATCATTGCTGTGGTGCAGAATCGATCCCTGGCTGGGGAACGTCCACATGCTGCAAGTGCAGCCAAAAGGAAAAAAGCCTGCAATCTAGTCAAGAGAGAGAGAGAGGACCAATGGGAGAGAAAGTGGCTGATGCACAGGTCCCTTCCTTGGATGGGCCAAGTTGGACTCTGCCAAAGGTACTGGAGACCCCCGAAGTGGATGGCCACAGATTTAATGGTTTGGCACAGCAATCTTGCACTGGTGAGAAACCCAGGACAGGAAAGAGAAACGTCCCTTTGATGAGGACACATGTTCTGCATCCCTGGATTTGTGCCACAGTCCTCTGGGTTTGGCTGAGTGGCTCCTGAAGGCATCCTGACTACTCTCTAGTTTACTCAGGAGAAGGATTACTTCTTTTCTTTTTAGGGCCTCACGCATGGCATATGGAGGTTCCCAGGCTAGGGGTCGAATCAGAGCTGTAGCTGCCAGCCTACACCCAGCCACAACAATTCAGGATCCGAGCCACATATGTGAGCTATGCCACAGCTTGTGGCAATGCTGGATCCTTAACCCACTGAGCAAGGCCAGGCATCAAACCTGCATCCTCATGCATGCAAGGGGGAACTCCAGGATCACGTTTTATTTTGACTTAGCACAGCAACTCCCTGGGGAAGGTTCCATTGTCAGGACTTACAGCATAAGTTAAAAAGACCAGAGAACAGCCC